>NC_041218.1:39911891-39989764 GCF_002837175.3 Physeter macrocephalus
TCTCCCTCCCTCCCACCGTCCCTATCCCACCCCTCTCGTGGTCACAAAGCACAGAGGTGATCTCCCTGTGCTATGCGGCAGCTTCCCACTAGCTATCTAATTTACATTTGGTAGTGCATATATGTCCCTGCCACTCTCTCACTTCGTCACAGCTTACCCTTCCCCCTCCCCATGTCCTCAAGTCCATGCTCTAGTAGGTCTGTGTTTTATTCCTGTCCTACCACTAATCTCTTCATGACATTTTTTTTTCTTAGATTCCATATATATGTGTTAGCATACGGTATTTGTTTTTCTCCTTCTGACTTACTTCACTCTGTATGACAGACTCCAGGTCTATCCACCTCATTACAAATAACTCAGTTTCATTTCTTTTTATGGCTGAGTAATATTCCATTGTATATATGTGCCACATCTTCTTTATCCATTCATCTGTTGATGGACACTTAGGTTGCTTCCATGTCCTGGCTATTGTAAATAAAGCTGCAATGAACATTTTGGTACATGACTCTTTTTGAATTATGGTTTTCTCAGGGTATATGCCTAGTAACGGGATTGCTGGGTTGTATGGTAGTTCTATTTTTAGTTTTTTAAGGAACCTCCATACTGTTCTCCATAGCAGCTGTATCAAGTTACATTTCCACCAACAGTGCAAGAGGGTTCCCTTTTCTCCACACCCTCTCCAGCATTTATTATTTGTAGATTTTTTGATGATGGCCATTCTGACCAGTGTGAGATGAAGTAATGAGTTTTTTAAGGGAACAAGGACATGTCCTACGAGCAGGACTGTCATACTACCATCAAACAATGTCGATCTAGAACACATTCTTCCAAAAAGTTAGGGTGATCATACATCTGTGTTTACTCAAAATAGTTCCAATTTCCACCTATATTCCCAGTGTAATTACTTAGAGTGCCACTTCTCATTGTCAAAATGTCTAGGTTTGGAGAATTTTAATATGGTCATACTTTATATAGCTGATCCCAAATTTATTGTGTTTGCTCTTGTCAAACCAAAGTTTTCTTATCATCTTTTAAGTATCTTGCTGGGCCTCAGTGTATTTAATCCATCTTTGTTTTTTTTTTTCATTCATGGCATTTTTATATTCTGAAGCAGGCTTTGCTAAAAAGACCACAGCTTTTAAATTTTGACTCTGTTTTGGGGAAAAAGATGTAGTAACAAAGACCTACATTCAAATGCTCTCCATGTGTGACTTTCTCCCAAAGAAGATAAAAATGGAATTCTCTTGAAAATACTCTTTGACTACCAGGCTCAAATATTTCTTCCTCAGTTCCAGAAGACCAGCGAGCCTGTGGCGTCACTGGAAAATCATTTAACTTCTTTTCACTTGTGGCTATGTCTAAAAATTAATCTCAAAGTATTTTTTTGAAGTCATATCTGAAAATCAGTGATCATTAAGATGCTCAAAATGTCTTCCCTGAAAATGGATGCTTTAGCTACAGAAAAACATCTCATCCCTGGTACATTTTCTTTGCTAACCCCCAATGGAAAAGTACTTGAAACCAATAAGCAGGTGTGCTAGTCTGCTCTATGTAGATTATTTAAAAAGGGAATTGATGGCTACAGATAAAGAGTTTAACCTGAAGCCAATTTCACAACGTACATAGGCAGGCAGGTTCCGTGTCTAAACTGTTTTAAGTATCCAAGTGGCCATGAAAACTTTGCTTTGCCCCTAAAAATATTTTTGTGACTTTTGTATAGCTCTGCACTATTTAATACAAGAATTACTAGCCATGTAGCTACTTTAATTTTAATTAATTAAAATTAAATAAAATTAAAAATTTAGTTCCTCAGTTGCACCAGCACCAGTTTTAGGTGCTCAGTAACCACAGGAAGCTAGTGATTGCGATGTTAGCGCAGATATAGAACATTTCTATCATTTCAGACAGTCCTATTCATCAGCAGTAGATAGATGAATGAAGAGAAAAGGTGGTTAGGATAATTCAGCTAATAGATCTATAAAAATACATCATCTTTCTTCTAATTAGCAAATGTTATACTGTAAAGTGGAATTATTGAATCAGTGATATATTTGGATTCCATTTCTTTATTAGCAACTATTATATGATAGACTGTGCCAATTGCTGTTAAGAATTAAAGAAAGAAAAGTGTTGCAGTTCAGGATAGGTGACCTGAAGAATGAGCTGCAGGCAAGCATGTTTCAGGCAGTGGAATGGGTATGAACAGCTAAGCATAAAGAGAATGGTTCAAGCACAAACAGATACCAGGAAGAATGAACCATATCCAGTCATCCAGGATTCTTAGAGATATCTCAGAGAGGAAAAAATTCATTTATTCATTCATTCATATATTCACAACAACTCTTGAAAAGGGCAGAACAAATCTTCACAGTTTTATAGGATGCAGTTAGTGTCTTGCCCAAGATTAACCATCAGTAAGTGATAGTACCAAGATTAGAGCAAGGCTCCCAGTTGGGTGCGTTTTTTACTATATAGCAATCTTATAGCCTAGAAGTTTTAGATTTTAAAAAATTGGGAAAGGAACTGTACACGGTAATAGAAAAACATTAGCTTTATAGAGTACTTTTTCATTAAAGGGAGATGTTTTTAGTAAGGACACAACTTGAAGTTTCAATTTTCTTCTACTCTAAAATGTCCATTAAGTCTAAAGGTTTGAGGAAAAATATCATTTCTCAAAATGTTTATGATGCTTCTATAGGTAATGCAGTTACGAAAATGAGGTACATTTATGGACTAGTTCTGTGTATGTTCCAAAATAAGAAACCAAAAGAGTTACACTGTGCTGATTTTAATCTTCACCTAGAAAAGGGATTGGATGTATTTAGAGGCACCATCATTTGGAGACCATCCTGTTCAGCATATGGCTGCATTGTCTTTCTGATCAGAAAGGTCAGCAGAAGGTTTAGCCTCACTATGTGCATTTTCATGAGTCGCCTTTTAAAGACTTCACTTAATCTGATAGAGAATGTGGGAAGAAAACACACTTTGTAAATGCATATTTGTGGTAATATAATTTCTTTTGAAGGGCATTAGGCTATTTCTGTCTGAAAGGTTAAAGTAATTTTAAAGCATACATAGTTGAGTGCCAAATACAGAAGTAGAATAATAGTTCATTTTCCAAATATTTAGCAGTGTAGTGTAAACCCCAAATGACTCTCTTTACCATAAGACTCCTTAGTTGGCTCTCTGGTAGACACTCTGTAGTAATGGTTCTACAGTTCTGGTTTATAGCTTCAGGATGTCTTTTTTTAGTGCTTTATCTTTTCTCTTCAGGCTGAGATATTTCTACCCTGGTGCATAAAGCGCATAGAAAACAGTGGTTGCGGTCACAAAAAGACCAGAGATCTCTACAAAGAGGAGACAGAGAAAACTGAAGACCAGCTTCATAGAAGAAGATAATTAATATTCGCTCTGCCATCTAACCTCTGTTCTCTCTCAACTCATCTTTCACCACCTCCCCGATCCCCCACCTCACTCAGCTCCAGCCACACTGACCTTCTTGTTGCTACTTGAACGTGACAAGCTCGTTCCACTTCAGAATCTTCACATTGGTTCATCCCTCATCCTGAAGAAGTACTTTTCCCTTTTGATGGTTCATATCAAAATGCACCTGTTCAGTGAGATCTTCCCCCCACCATTGCATC
Source organism: Physeter macrocephalus (assembly GCF_002837175.3). NCBI lineage: Eukaryota > Metazoa > Chordata > Mammalia > Artiodactyla > Physeteridae > Physeter > Physeter macrocephalus. The sequence continues at coordinate 39,915,536 of NC_041218.1, forward strand.
CGTCTCTGCCCCTGTTCCCTGTACTTTCAAAGCACTTAGCACATCAGATTGTAATTTTGTTCTCTCTCTCCCCGCAGATAGAGAGCTGCATGAAGCCAGAGCCATGCTCTATTTCCTAGCTACACCCCCAGCAGCAAGAGCAGTACTCAGGGTCCACGGTAAGCACATAATAAATATTTGTGGCATGAATTGATGGAATGAAAACTTTTTATTATATTCATTCTCTCATTTTATGTTCTAAGGTTAACATTTTATCTTTCCTATCTTGCATTATAAAATGACAACTCAGAAATGCAAGGTTAAGAGAGGAACTGGTAAAGGTGAGAGAATCTGTGCAGTTCTGTCTTTGGTCTATTTAATTCAGATTGATGGTGAGAACTCCATACACCTAGGACCATGTAGAAGTGGCCTGAGGGGGAAATTTGAGGACGAGGAGGAAAGATTATTTGTGCATAATGATCCATGTGAAGATGGAAGTTAGTGTCTCTTAAATTGGGAGGTTTAGCAACCATCTTGGCTTCTCCAGAAAGAGTAAAGGAAGTGTTTGAGAAGCTTAACTTTTTCATCCCTCCAGGGCACCTTTATGAGGCAGGCACTATGGAATTAGTCACAGATTCAATTGATATCAGAACACAGTGACATGATTCCTCACAGATATGGGTTCTAGGTCCCCAGATTATGAAGCTTTCTGGTTATCTTTTCCATTTGCCCTCAGACTATCAAGGATAAGGACATCTCATTATCTTTTGTTAAACAGTGCCTTGTCTTTAAACGTACTCAAAGTCCTTAAGTGCTGCCTATTCCTGACTTATTCTCCAGGAGCATTTTTATTTTTAGCTTTGCTTCTTGCAACTAAAAAGTTTAGTTCACTCCGCAAGGAAATGTAACAGCCTTTTCTCTGGGAATGATACTTAGAAACATTTGTCCTGAGTGATATACCTCCTGTTTGGGGTTTGCACACATATTCCACCGGACATTTCCAGGGCATTGTTTGACATTCAGAGGTGACATGTAAAACTGAGTATATGGTACCTTTGTCACACATTAAAGTGGTATGAGCCATGCTTGAGCTAAGAGACACAAGATTTTTTATTTCTCCCACAGCAAGAAGTTATATCCTATAACATGTGCTTGGTAATTACAAATCTTTTTGTGGGCATCAGTGCCATATGTATAATATACCCTGGTGGCACCATTTCAAGGTTGCAGAGTCACATTTTGTAGGCAAATCGTTTATAATCATCACTGCTACTGCAGCACTGACTGTCATGTTTTGCTCTGAATGAGTGTTTCTATAGCAAATTTATAAAGTTGCTAAGAAGAGTTTTTTAAAAAAAAATACAAGTTAATGTTAGTGTATTTGAAATATTTCTTAAAGACCAGCACAAAATGTCACCATGTACCTTGAAAAAGGAGTTAGATAGACAGAAAAAAGAATGCTAGCCAAACTTCTTTCATTAGTTATGTTATTAATCACTTATGCTAACAGTAGAACTACCTAGTAAAAGTCATAAAGACACATGAACATTTATGTACTTCTCCATCAGGGCTATTTACTTTCTGAATTTTGAAGATTCTGATGAGGTGACAGGGCTCAAATATCTTTATTTGTTTAGCCCCACTTGGTCACATTATAAAACAAATGAGGATTCATTCACTCATTCATTCATTCACATTCATTCATTCATTCATTCACATTTCCCTTTATTTTAAAAATTTGATCCTTTTGCAACCTTGCAAAATATGTATTCTACTAAAAAGAGAATATCAAAGTGGTTAAGAGCATTGGCCCTCAGAGACTGAGAGTTTGAGAGGCCTAGCTTAAAATCCTGGCTCTACTAATCCCTAGCTACTGTGACCCCCAAGTCACTTAACTTTTCTGTACCTTGGTTTCCTCATCTGTAGAATGGGGACAATGGCAGAACTTTCTCATTGAATTGTTTTTAGGATTAAATGAGTCATTAAAATCAGTATCTGACACATGATAATTGCTCAATATTAGACATTATTTCTATTATAATCATTTTACTGAGGAAATGATAGATTCAGAGAAGTAATATAATTCACCCACTGTTAGTAAGCGGTTGAAGTGGGATTTGAAACCAAATATCTCTGAATGTAGAGGTCACATGCCTAAATTCGCATCATAGCTCAGAAATGAGGAGGCGAATAGAGGATTAGTTCACTCATACAGGATGATTGTGAGGATCACCTGCAATATTGAATGTAAAACCATGTTGACAAGTATACATAACTTTATGCAAAGGTGAGCTCTTTTGATTGTGTAGATTTTAAAAGTTTGGCAATCTATGCTTAGCCTAAAATAAGCCTGAGCATTGCTGTGACAGAAATTGACTAGCTATTCACCAAACCCATTTCCTTTTCCTCTTAGGCACACAGTCAGACTACAGTTGCCACCCTCTCTTGCATTGGCTGTGCCATGTGAGTTTTGGCCAGTGGAATATGGGCAAGAGTGTTGAGCATTACTTCAGATATGGCACATAAAAACTTCCTAGATGCAATATTCTTTGTATTCTTTTCACCTTTTGGTGGTTGGAGAGGAGATGATCTCCAGGGCAACTGTTGGACTACACACAGACAAGGAAAGAAAGGAAGGAAACTGAGTCCTTGAATCACTACTAGGGCAAGGGCCACCACCATGCAGGATCTCCCATTTTGGAAGTCATCTGAAGGAGAAATAAACTTCTATTGTGTTTGAAAACTAATACAGTAAGTCCCCTACATGCGAACCTTTAAGTTGCAAACTTTCAAAGATGTGAACATGTGTTCCATCAGTGTCAGGCGAGAGTGAAATTGCAGCTTGCTCTCTGTCTCCTGTTGCTGACGATTCTTCAGCTCTACCATCTCCCACCTCCTTCCCCTCCTCCAGTCAGTAACTCTTCTTTCCTGTTCACTCGATGCCAGCCCCTATACGCCATTTGTTGTATGGTACTACTGTACTTTTTCAAGGTACTGTACTGTAAAACTAAAAATGCTTTCTTTACTTGTTGTTTGTTTTCTTATGTATTATTTGTGTGAAAAATATTAAAACCTATTACAGTACAGTACTATATAGCCGATTGTGTTAGCTGGGTACCTAGGCTAACTTGGTTGGACTTAACGAACAAATTGGACTTACGAACGTGCTCTCAGAACAGAACTCGTTTGTATGTAGAGGACTTACTGTATAATATACCCTGGTGGCACCATTTCAAGGTTGCAGAGTCACATTTTGTAGGCAAATCGTTTATAATCATCACTGCTACTGCAGCACTGACTGTCATGTTTTGCTCTGAATGAGTGTTTCTATAGCAAATTTATAAAGTTGCTAAGAAGAGTTTTTTAAAAAAAAATACAAGTTAATGTTAGTGTATTTGAAATATTTCTTAAAGACCAGCACAAAATGTCACCATGTACCTTGAAAAAGGAGTTAGATAGACAGAAAAAAGAATGCTAGCCAAACTTCTTTCATTAGTTATGTTATTAATCACTTATGCTAACAGTAGAACTACCTAGTAAAAGTCATAAAGACACATGAACATTTATGTACTTCTCCATCAGGGCTATTTACTTTCTGAATTTTGAAGATTCTGATGAGGTGACAGGGCTCAAATATCTTTATTTGTTTAGCCCCACTTGGTCACATTATAAAACAAATGAGGATTCATTCACTCATTCATTCATTCACATTCATTCATTCATTCATTCACATTTCCCTTTATTTTAAAAATTTGATCCTTTTGCAACCTTGCAAAATATGTATTCTACTAAAAAGAGAATATCAAAGTGGTTAAGAGCATTGGCCCTCAGAGACTGAGAGTTTGAGAGGCCTAGCTTAAAATCCTGGCTCTACTAATCCCTAGCTACTGTGACCCCCAAGTCACTTAACTTTTCTGTACCTTGGTTTCCTCATCTGTAGAATGGGGACAATGGCAGAACTTTCTCATTGAATTGTTTTTAGGATTAAATGAGTCATTAAAATCAGTATCTGACACATGATAATTGCTCAATATTAGACATTATTTCTATTATAATCATTTTACTGAGGAAATGATAGATTCAGAGAAGTAATATAATTCACCCACTGTTAGTAAGCGGTTGAAGTGGGATTTGAAACCAAATATCTCTGAATGTAGAGGTCACATGCCTAAATTCGCATCATAGCTCAGAAATGAGGAGGCGAATAGAGGATTAGTTCACTCATACAGGATGATTGTGAGGATCACCTGCAATATTGAATGTAAAACCATGTTGACAAGTATACATAACTTTATGCAAAGGTGAGCTCTTTTGATTGTGTAGATTTTAAAAGTTTGGCAATCTATGCTTAGCCTAAAATAAGCCTGAGCATTGCTGTGACAGAAATTGACTAGCTATTCACCAAACCCATTTCCTTTTCCTCTTAGGCACACAGTCAGACTACAGTTGCCACCCTCTCTTGCATTGGCTGTGCCATGTGAGTTTTGGCCAGTGGAATATGGGCAAGAGTGTTGAGCATTACTTCAGATATGGCACATAAAAACTTCCTAGATGCAATATTCTTTGTATTCTTTTCACCTTTTGGTGGTTGGAGAGGAGATGATCTCCAGGGCAACTGTTGGACTACACACAGACAAGGAAAGAAAGGAAGGAAACTGAGTCCTTGAATCACTACTAGGGCAAGGGCCACCACCATGCAGGATCTCCCATTTTGGAAGTCATCTGAAGGAGAAATAAACTTCTATTGTGTTTGAAAACTAATACAGTAAGTCCCCTACATGCGAACCTTTAAGTTGCAAACTTTCAAAGATGTGAACATGTGTTCCATCAGTGTCAGGCGAGAGTGAAATTGCAGCTTGCTCTCTGTCTCCTGTTGCTGACGATTCTTCAGCTCTACCATCTCCCACCTCCTTCCCCTCCTCCAGTCAGTAACTCTTCTTTCCTGTTCACTCGATGCCAGCCCCTATACGCCATTTGTTGTATGGTACTACTGTACTTTTTCAAGGTACTGTACTGTAAAACTAAAAATGCTTTCTTTACTTGTTGTTTGTTTTCTTATGTATTATTTGTGTGAAAAATATTAAAACCTATTACAGTACAGTACTATATAGCCGATTGTGTTAGCTGGGTACCTAGGCTAACTTGGTTGGACTTAACGAACAAATTGGACTTACGAACGTGCTCTCAGAACAGAACTCGTTTGTATGTAGAGGACTTACTGTATTTTGAGATTTATCTGTTATAACAGCTAGTGTTACCTTTATTAGTACAATTACCCAGTGCCAATCTCTGGGGCTGAATAAGGAGGGTGTTACAACTGCTAGGAAACATGAGATGTCAGTGTAACTTCTTTTACCTCTGTGTTCAGTAGCGTATAACACAATCCTTTTGGGAACTAAATGGGATACACATTTCACCTTGGTCATCCTATATTTTATAACTACTAAAAACATATCTTTAAAAAATTACTCAAAGGATTTTAGAGTCAGGAAAGTTTTAAAAGTCTCCTAATTCAATTCATTGTGAGTTTGTTTCCTAGTACAGCATCCCTACGTAGTTTAGGTACCTACAGCAACAGTAAGCTCAATTTTATTTATTTATTTATTTATTTTTTTTTTTTTTTTTTTGCGGTACGTGGGCCCCTCACCGTGTTGGCCCCTCCCGTGCCGGTTACCCAGTGCCAATCTCTGGGGCTGAATAAGGAGGGTGTTACAACTGCTAGGAAACATGAGATGTCAGTGTAACTTCTTTTACCTCTGTGTTCAGTAGCGTATAACACAATCCTTTTGGGAACTAAATGGGATACACATTTCACCTTGGTCATCCTATATTTTATAACTACTAAAAACATATCTTTAAAAAATTACTCAAAGGATTTTAGAGTCAGGAAAGTTTTAAAAGTCTCCTAATTCAATTCATTGTGAGTTTGTTTCCTAGTACAGCATCCCTACGTAGTTTAGGTACCTACAGCAACAGTAAGCTCAATTTTATTTATTTATTTATTTATTTATTTATTTTTTTTTTGCGGTACGTGGGCCTCTCACCGTTGTGGCCTCTCCCGTTGCGGAGCACAGGCTCCGGACGCGCAGGCTCAGCAGCCATGGCTCACGGGCCCAGCCGCTCCGCGCATGTGGGATCTTCCCGGACTGGGGCACGAACCCGTGTGCCCTGCATCGGCAGGCGGACTCCCAACCACTGTGCCACCAGGGAAGCCCAGTAAACTCAATTTTAGCCTGTTCTGCTATGGAGTAACATCTTGGCAGCATATAGTAGAAAACAGAAGTTCAGGACCCATGGTTCCAGTCCATATCCGAAGGCAAATATGTTTTCGCCCATCATTGCTTTTGTTTTATGTTAAATTTTAATTGATGCAGGTATTCTCCAATGTTCCACAGGCCCCACTATTCACCACTGTCGCTCCCTGCTCCTTCACATATTTGTGTTATTTGTCTGGTCCCTAAACATTTGGATTTGTGTCTGCTAGTTGGCCTTGAGATCAAAGAACTTGGGTCCAATTCCCAGCTCTCTACCTTTCCCAGTTTTGTGATCATAGGCAAGTTCCTTAATCTTTTTGAGTTTTCTCATCTATAAAATGGATTTAAGAATTTTGGCACTTCTTATAGACATGAAGAATAAATGAGATAAGGTTCTATAGAGACTTAAGGTATCAGAATTTTTAATGGAGTAACACAAAAATATTTTTATTACATCTTCCATGTAAAAATATTTGAAATATTTGAGGAAAGTGATCATGTCATTCCTGTGGCTTCTTTTCTCTAGTTTAAAATTCCCCACCTCTTTCAGATATTCTTTGAATGGCATTATATCAGTTGCCATACGGTTCTAAGCTAGGCTGGTAATATAAATGTGTAAAGTAGGCTAAGTGTGGACTATGGTAGACAGAAAATGCCATGCCTGGTATAAAGAGGGAAGCCAATATACCAGGTGGCAATATTCACTTGGCCAGATCTTCCAGTTTTTCAAATGAAGGAGGCAATCAGGATTTATATGTAAAATCCTTCAATTTGGCCTGGAGGTCTCTAGTTTATAAAACTCAGTCTCGGGCTTCCCTGGTGGCGCAGTGGTTGAGAGTCCACTTGCCGATGCAGGGCACACGGGTTCGTGCCCCTGTCCGGGAAGATCCCACATGCCGCGGAGCGGCTAGGCCCGTGAGCCATGGCCGCTGAGCCTGCGCGTCCGGAGCCTGTGCTCCGCAACGGGAGAGGCCACAACAGTGAGAGGCCCGCGTACCGCGAAAAAACCCCAAAAAACTCAGTCTCAAATTTTTAGGCCTTAATACATACACATTTTGGAGTCTATGTGCAGAAATCAATCCATATATAGATGGTCCAAATTTGACAAACCATTTATTAACTATCATGATCAAAATCTTTTGAAAGATAAATTCTATTAATTAAAATGAGTAATCTCTCTTTAATTTACATGAGACAGTTTCTAAATATGAATCAAAATGTATAAGCATATAATATTTGTATTAATTACACGGTAATTACTCTAAGTGTTCAATTGATGAAAGAGCTCACTAGACTCAGCTCACAGTCACAGAACAGCTTTATCACAGGCAAAAATTAAAGCATAGTAATAGCAGAAGGGTGTGCATTGAGAAAGGGGTCTGGAGATCTCAGGCTCAGGCTTCTTTGTCTTCACATCCTGGCAAGCCAACATCCCTGGGTTGCCAGGATGTGCTTTACTTCCAGGTCTGTAACCGTCATCTGCTTGAGAGCATATAAAGCACCTCTGTAACAAGAGTCCCTGTTTTTTTTCATGGTGAGATGTCTTACAGAGAGTTGGTCACAGAGGCATGTTATAGGTACATCACCAATCTTAACTGGCAAAAATTCCCAGTCTCCACCAGGTACATCACCTGGTTCACCCTGTCCTAAGACAATTGACATATGCATGGTTACAGATAAAGAAGAGCCATCTCTTTGCTGGATTTTTTCAACAGTCAAAATCACCTTTTTTATGATTGACCAAGAGAGTATTACTGTTCCCCTCAGTTTGACTAAGCTTTAGACAGATTCCTTCCTGACTATAGGCCCCTAACTGCCCTTTTCTTAAAGCATTTATTTTAGCAAACTTGCAATTGTAAATTCTTTTTTCTGTCTCTCTGAGATGTAAATCTTTTTCCAGCCTCTTGCCCGTTTTACAACCCAGCAATGTCTTTCTCAAGGACTTGGGAGCCATCCTTTGAAAATGTAATCATCAAGAAAGACTGGGTCCCTACCTCTCAGTCTCTGTGGAAGGATAAAAATCTAACTTTTATGAACACCAATGTTCAAACACAGATGGCCTAATCAGTTGATCAGCCTCCCCGCTAACATCTGCCTTTATTTTTCCACAGCTCACCCCAATGCTTGAAAACGCTCCTGTGCTTTGTTTCAAAGAAGTTGAATTCAGTCTCTCTCTCCTATTGCAGTCGTGTTGACTCCTACTGCAATAGTGTGAAATAAAGTCTTTCTTGTACGTTTAACTCCGCTGTCACAATTTTTCTCTGATGTGACAATATGATTAAATAAACAAAGTGAGTTTAACCATGTAATAGCACTTACTAAATGTGAACATTATTTTAAAAAGTAAGTTTTAGGAATTAGAATGAAATACCTAGGTTTTCTATATTTTATTCTTCAAGAAACTACTTGATTCTTAGTCTTACTAAGGGCATAAATTTTCAATGATTTGGACACAGTCTTCACTAATAAAAGGAAAATACTTTGAAATGACAGCTATTTCTGATACAGAGTATTTAATTTCAGCAAAGCTAACTTTGTCCTCAAGTCCTTTACATTTAGCTTTAACTTCTTAGTTTGGAATAAAGACTGTCCTTTTGGTAGAGTTTTTGTTTTCTTAATAGCACAATGTGCTTTTGAAGTGATTAAACAGGAACTAAGCCTTTTAGGAAAATAGGTTGGTACAATTTGAAAATGTCAATATATGTTTTTCAATATTAATATCACTGCCTATGACCAGAGTAATTTAGGAGATTTTAGGCAGAGTAAGGGATGTTCTTCTCCTGATGACACTGCAGACAGATAAAAGTACATACTACTCAAATTGTTAAGTGGCTTTGTACTTTTTGGTAACATGTACATAAAAGCGGTGGTGTTTGACCCAGTGTCAGTGATTGTGATCATGGCAACTTTAAGGCTAAAATGATTAAAACATAGCAGTACCAAAAATGGTAGCTGTATTGTACACAATCTCCTCTTCATTGAGTTTCTGACATGTCCTTAGATTAATTTTAAAATTAAATGCCTTTTCTTCTAAACAAGTATAAGTATCTGGACCATAGACCTTAAAGTTTCCATGAATTTTTTCTTCATTTAGTGCTATCACTAAACTTTAGCAACTACAACTGACCCTTGAACAACATGGGTTTGAATTCTGTGGTTGACTTACACATGGACTTTTTTCAATAAACACTACAGTTCTACATGATCCTCATTTGTCTGAATTCATGGATACAGAATCATGGATATGGAGGACTGACTATGGGACTTAATCATCTTCAGATTTTGGTATCTGTGGCAGGTCCTGGAAGAAATTAACTGTGAATACTGAGGGATGACTGTACAGACAAAAAATGATCCAGCAATCCCACTCCTGGGCATATATCCAGAAAAGACAAAAGCTCTAATTCAAAAGGATACATGCACCCCAATGTTCATAGCAGCACTATTTACAATAGCCAAGACATGGAAACAACTTAAGTGTTCATCAACAGATGAATGGCTAAAGATATGATACACACATACACACACACACACACACACTGGAACATTACTCAGCCATAAAAAAGAATGAAATAATGCCATTTGCAGCAACATGGATGAACCTAGATATTATCATTCTAAGTGAAATAAGTCAGACAGAGAAAGATAAACATTATATGATATCACTTACATGTGGAATCTTAAAAAATAGTACAAATGAACTTATTTACAAAATAGGAACAGACTCACAGACTTAGAAAACAAATTTATGGTTACCAAAGGGGAAGAGGAGGGGGAGGGATAAATCGGGAGTATGGGATTAACCGATGCACACTACCATATATAAAATAGATAAACAACAAGGATTTACTATATAGCACAGGGAACTGTATTCAATATCTTGTAATAAACTATAATGGAAAAGAATCAAAAAAAGAATATAGATACATACATATATGTATGTATAACTGAATTACTTTGCTGTACATCTGAAACTAACACAGTATTTTGTCAACTACTTCAATTAAAAAAGATGACTTGTATAGATAAGTATATCAATATCATTTTTTAATTTCTTATAACTGTAGACTGTGGATTATAGCAATTTATTTCTGGGCTGTTTATTTATTATACCTATTATTAGTTCACGATTGAACTAACGATATTTTAGAAATTTTCATAATTATTAAATTTCAAAATTAAATTTTTTTGGAAACACATCCTTTAATGAGCTATATAATGTTTATTTTCACATATCTATGGACAAATAATATTGGCAGAATGAGACAAGGTTATCACCAATTCAATTTCTATTTTTCATTTTCATATATGTAGAGATTAAGAAACTTTTCTCACATAAATAAGTAGATAGAAATGAAAGATTTTTTACAAGAAGGAATTCAGTTCTTTGAACATCCAAGTTATAGGTAAAAAATGACACAATAATCTATCATTTAAAAATAACTGACAACTAAGTTTGTTGAAATCAAAGAATTGGAAATGACTACACTTGTAAAAAATTTTTTTAACCTAGGTATAAAAGTCATTCACTATATCAACACCTAACGTATTCCATTTTAAAAAATTCTTTGGTCTTTGATTTTATAGTGTGTGGGAAAGTACCATACTAAGATTGGGAATTGGTAAAGTATGCTTTTCTTCTGTGAGAGGGAATAAGGCAAATAGAGCAATTTTAGAAAATCTAGAATGGAAAATGATTCACCTAAAACTACCTATGCCTCACACCTCCTGGAAAAATCTTAATGTTTTCCCAGGGGTAACCCAAGAATAAAGAAAGCATCTCCTAAAAACCCTGGAAAAGAGAACTCCTTTCTCCTGTCTCAACCATCTGTCTAGGCAAAGCCCACAGTTAAATTAGAATGCATGATTATTTGCGTTAAAAAAAGTGACCCCCAGCAGATTGTGACAGATTCAAGTTGGAAAACCACTGAAATAAAGGGGAGACAATGTGCTTTAGGGCCAGATGGATGCTGGGTTCCAATCTTGGCCCTACACTTACTAGCTATGTGGCCCTGGGCAAATCATTTAACTTCTCTGAGCCTCAGCCTTCTCAACTATATAATAAGAATAGCAATCTACCTTTCAAAGTAGGTATTGTTGAGAAGATTATATGATATAATTTATGTAAATCACTTAACAGTGTCTGATACATGGAAGCTATTCACTAAATTGTGGTTGCAGTCATTGTCATTTTTGTCATCATCATCATTTTATTGGCTGGAGTTATTCCCTGGGAAGGAATAGCACTACATAGCGCCATAGTGTCAGAGAAAACAAGTGGATATTAGGGGCCCAATTCTTCTTCATTGTGCTCCACCATGGAGATAATTATGGGGAAAAGATCACACTGATTGCATGAATATGAGAGAATTACATAGGAGAGAAGGCAACACTTTAGCAAACCTCAATACTTTTTCTCTCAAAGGGAAAATTAGAAGTAATGAGAAACCAAAACCTCAGATATAAAAAGCGAAAATATTTAAATTATCTCATCCACTAGACATATGTCAGACCATCATATAATTTCAGCAATTTGATCCCATTTAGGAGATTTAATGACCTTACTTTAGAAATCATATAAAAATTAAATTCAATAAAAATTAATGTATACTCATATCTACCTGACTTAATGAGAAAAATTAGGTTTTGCTACAAAGGTCTCCAAATTTGATTTAAAGTATATGTGGCTGCCACAGGAAAATGGAGAAGATGTAAAAAAATCTCTTGGTTTTGGGATGATACAGGGACAAATTTAGAGACTAAATGAGAGCTAAGGGAAATCTATTTCTTTAATTATAATCTCATCAAAAGTACATTAGTCAAATGACAGCAGCACATGAAGGATTTAGATCTTTAAATGCCAAAACACAGGATTAATACATAAAACCACATGATTACTCAGTAACAATTTGTGTGAAGATGATATCCATGGGTGATCAAACAGTAGCTAGGAAGAACTTTTCTGAAGGAAAAAGTAAAATTCATTTGTCATTTGTTTCATTTATTATTAGTACAAGGGTATTGAATATCCAGCTAATAATGCAGAATAATCCCCTAAAATGTAAATTTCAAGTAGATTAAAAATGTGTAATTTTTATTCAATTAGAAACTAAACAGAAGTTTAGAAGAGAAAATTGCAGAATAATAATGGTAATCATGACATCAGGGGAAAACATGCTCATAACTCAGTCTGTCAGTGTTTTAAGCTGGAAAATTAAAATGGAAAACTTGGAAGCATCCATGTTCTGCAACTTGGTAGTGAGTATTTGAAGATAAGAGAGCAAGCATAGCTTATCAGATAAAGTTTGAATACTCCAAAATACAAAGAATAAATGACTTTCAAATTTATTCTGTCATGATATAATCCAGACTAAGTTTACGTGCTTTATTAATTCATACTTCTGCCAGACACTTTGAGATATTTTTGCAATATACCTTCATTGAAGACTAATTTATTAAGCAAGAGCCCTTAGTAAGTCTCTGAAAAGTGTCTCTAACTTTTATGGTAGAAGAACTAACATATTAAAAACTCTTTATTCAGTGAAATTTCGTTGAAATAATATTCCTAGAAAAATAAAGAATAATATGGTGATATGTATATTAGACTATAATGCAAGTTTTAGAGTAGGCTCTGACATGAACTTTATAAAAGTATTTTATGCTATTAAAACTATACAAAAAACAAAGCTCATATCTTCTTTAGACTTCACCCTATGGAAATTTAGAGTTGTAATAAAGAGGAGAAGACTATAAACTGGCATGAAGACTGCTTGACACAGTAAGAATGGAGCTGATAACTTGGCAGTCTCTGAAAAGGAATGGAATCTGACTTGGTGAATAATAATGAGGAATGGAAAAAGAGAGTGGTTAAGGTAAGATGATGCAAGTACAATGGTTCATTGTGTAATACGAGCAGGAAGAGAAAAGTAGTTCATCTCTATAAGTTCTTGTGAACCTGCGTGCATTGAGATAAATGACATTTGCAAGGACTTCTGGGAAGATGCTGAAATAAAAGTGCCCAGAATGCTGTCTAGCTACTACTCAACTATTTTTCTAAAAATCAATAGATTCAAGAATTCATTCCCTTTCTGTTAATATAGTTGCTGTGATTTCTCTCCATTTGTATTCGATTCACTTATTTAAATTTAATTTAAAAGAGGTTTGATGTTCAATTTACAAAACTGAATAAATTTTTATCATTTTAAAATAAAATTTAAATTTAAAAATACCATTTGATATCTGTTAATGGGAATTCAAAATGCATAAACTATTATTTAATATAGTATTTATATTTTCCATTGAAAACAATATGAAAGCATTAATTTCCACCTTCCTCCTACCCCCCAAATCCACAAAACTACATTCTAAAATTTTGTGTAATAAGGAGTATTTTGATTCTCTCTTTACTGTTAGAAAATAATTGATGAATTGGAATAAGCACCATAAAAAAATGATGGTCACACATAAATAAACAGTATTCAATTACTCAAATCTCTTAATACAATGTTTCTACTATGGTTGCTCTAAATTTAATAGGAACTGTGGTGAGGAGGAATAGCGTTATAAGGATTATTTAGCTGCACAAATTAAAAATATTAAATTTCAGCTTCCACCTCTCTTTATCCCTCCTGACACTTCTCCCTGTGGTCTTAACTAACCACTTTCTAGTAGAGTTTCTGGTATATAATAAGCATTCACATGTATGTTAAATGAATGACTACTTGATCTGATTTCACACGAAACCAAAGAGATACGGAATAGAATCAAATACAGCATTAAGATGAATATTTGCCAAATACGATTCCTTTGATTATCTGGGAAGTTATAAAGATATATATTTATATATTTATATATATAGTGATTAATTTGAACATCACATTACATCTAAATTTGTATTGTTTTTATAACCAAGTAATATGCATTAGATAAGACATAAACCAGTGATATATATTAAAGGCAAGATTACAAAATTTTTTTTCTCGATTGCAAAATTTCAGAAAGAGGTTTTAAAATGTTATGCCAGCACATCTACCCCTTGAGTCTAGATCTTGGAATAGCAGAGCACCTTCTTTGCACCAAACTTCCTATCAACTATAACTAAAAATTTGAGCAATTTATTTTACTGAGCATTACCGAGGACTTTCAGGGTCAAGAGTCTGAACATAAAAGAAACCAAGAGATGTGTTATGACATTTGGCTCATTCTTTTCCTTGAGGCATTTGCCAATATGAATGCAGCAGCTGAGAGGCTTAGAAGCTTAAGAAAATTTTTTGGCAGGCTCAAAAAGGAGGAGGGGCCCTGGTAAACAGTACAGATTGGGGATCAAAAGATCTACATCCTGGGAGAGTGTCCAGAAATAGAAATCTTCTTTAGTAAATGTTAATATTCATCAAATTATCTGTATTATTATATAGAAATGACCTCAGATTAGCTTTAAATTTTTAAAACATATATTTTCAGACTGAATTAAAAACATGTAAGTACACAAAATTGCAAGACTTGACCAAAATCCAAGATAAAAAATAGACAGCAGAAACAGACACATGAGAGATCCAAATATTGGTGGGATTATATAGTTTAAAATTAAAATAATGATTATTAATGCTTTTAAGAAATATATAATAAAATGAGGAACATGACAGGAAACTGGGAGCTATAAAGAGAATCAAAAGGAAATTCTATGACTGAAAAATATGATAATGGAAATTAGAAAATTAATATATAACTTAATAGCCATTTAGACACACTGAAAGAATTAGTGAAGCAGAAGATAGGTCAGAAGAAAATATTCAGACTGAAGCAGAGAGAGAGAAAAAGGATTAAAATCAGAAAAAAAGGGCTTGCCTGGTGGCTCTAGTGGTTGAGAGTCTGCCTGCCGATGCATGGGACACGGGTTCGTGCCCCGGTCCGGGAAGATCCCACATGCCGCGGAGCGGCTAGGCCCGTGAGCCATGGCCGCTGAGCCTGTGCATCCGGAGCCTGTGCTCCACAACGGAAGAGGCCACAACAGTGAGAGGCCCACGTACTGGGAAAAAAAAAAAAAAAAAAAAAAAAAAATCAGAAAAATATAAAGGAGTCAGATGGGACACAGTCAAAGACCTGATATTTAGAGGTTTTTTGTTTGTTTTGTTTTTAAAGGAGGAAAGATAGAATAACATACAAAGAAAGTTTGAGGAGATAATGGCTGAAAATTTTCCAAAACTGATGAGAGACATCTAGCATAGACTTAATCACTAAGAACTACAAGCAGAATAAATTAAAAGAAAATCATACTTGGAGCTCTGTTCTCTTTTTAGAAATATCATAGAATCCTGTATCAGATCAGTCCTTCTGCAGATAACAATTATAACTCTGGGCAACATATTTCAAAACTACTTAAAATCATTGGAGAATGACTAAAAATAGGCAGAAACTGAAGTGCTAATCTTTTTTTTTTTTTTAGTTGATGTAATATTGACATATAACATTATATTAGTTTCAGGTATACAACATAAGTATTCCATATTTGCATATATTGTGAAATGATCTCCATAGTAAGTCTAGTAAATGGCTGTCACCACACAAATTTTTTTTTCTTGTGATGAGAGTTTTTAAGATTTTCTCTCTTGGCAACTTTCAAATATGCCATACAATATTAGTAACTATAGTCACCATGCTGCACATTACATCCCCAGCACTTATTTATTTTATAACTGTAAGTTTGTATCTTTCATCCATTCATTCACTCTCTTACTCTCCCCTACCTCTCCTCTGGCAACCACCAATCTGTTTTCTGTATCTATGAGCTTGTTTTTTGTTTGTTTGTTTTGCTTTATTTTTGTTTTGCTGTATTTTGTCTTACTCTGACTTATTTCACCTAGCATAAGGCCTCAGGTTCCAACCATGTTGTCACAAATGGCAAGATTTCCTTACTTTTTATGGCTTAATAATATTACATTGTATAGATATACATTTTCTTTATCCATTCACCCACCGATGAACACTAAGGTGGTTGTTTTTGTGTCTTGGCTATTGTAAATAATGCTGCGATGAACAGAGGGTTGCATATATATTTTCAAGTTAGAGTTTTTATTTTCTTCAGATAAATACCCAGAAGAAGTAGAACTGCTGTATCATATGATAGTTATCTTTTTAATTTTTTGAGAAGCCCCCATACTGCTTTCCATAGTGACTCCATCAAGTTACATTCCCATCAGCAGTGTGCAAGGGTTCCCTTTTCTCCATATCCTCACCAATACTCATCATTTCGTGTGTGTGTGTGTGTGTGTGTGTGTGTTTGTGTGTGTGTGTGTGTGTTTTAAAATTAAAGCCTTTCTAACAAGTGTGAGGTGTATGGTTTTGATTTGCATTTCCCTGATGATGAGTGATGTTGTGCACCATTTCATGTACCTGTTGGCCATCTGTATATCTTCTTTGAAAAATGTCTATTCAGGTCCTCTGCCCATTTTTTAAGTGGATTGTTTGTTTGCTGTTGAGTTGTATGAGTTGAGCATCATCTTTTTGCAAGAAGGACAGACATCTGAATTCATTCTAGCAAAGATCTTGTAATTCACTTCATAAACAGGAGTAGAACAACTGCCCTCTAGTATAATATGATCTAATCATTGGAATCTATTTTCCTCATTGTCATCAGAAAGACCATTTAACAAACATGAGTGTAGCTAATTTTTGCAAAATTACGGAAAGGGGCAAATATTGCAAAGTTGGAAGCAACGAAAATAGGTACTGTTAACTTATAAATTTCAAATGAGAAAAAAAAAGATGTAAAAAATGTTTCACATTCAAAAAGTAATATATTGTTCTATCATAATAATTAATATTTTTATTACTGCAGATTTTAGACTTAAAAAAATCAGCTATTACAGTAAAGTTTAAGTATCATTATTTTCACTCATAACCCAATATTAATCACTCTAAAGATTCTCTGAATTTTTCCGTTTGGTGGTATCATTTTAGGTTACTAACTTAAAGTCACTATTATACATAAAATTGTTTAATAGAGGAGATTATTAAAATATGGGTTACCTCATGTTCTTCATAAGTCTCAGGAGCAAGCAAAAAGAAGAGCCTGATAAAGTACTTCCAACATGAAATAGTTGAAAATTATGAAGTGTACAAGCTCCTTTCCAGGAGATGCCAGCATTCTGGAGCAAGGCAGAGGGAGAACTCAAAGATGGTGTCCACTGGCCTCCATCACAAGAATGTATCGGTGGATGCCTAGATGTGTGCCAAACTAGATCCCTGCCCCACACGCCAACACTCCAGGACAAGCAAATTAGCCCCTTTCACAGAAACACTGGTGGTGTGTTATAGTCTTCTCTCTGGGCAGTGCCCTGGGGATGGTAGCCTTCTAAGAACTGTCTCTGTGGTAGTTACAGTCCTTCGGGGACCAGGAGCACAAGCTCTCCTGGCCACCAGAGCCAGGTGATCGAGGGGTGTCTCCTGGGTGGCAGTTGCATAAATAAGGGGAACCAGATGCCTGTGTAAGCTCCCATACAGGCGATACTGGCTCTCTGGAGCACAGCAGAGGAAAAGCACGAAGACAGCATCTACCCTCAGAGGTCTCTGGAAAGTAATACAGTCAGCTCTTAGACTTCTGTTTAATTAGAAGCCTGTCCCTCTGAGTACAGCTATGAAGACAAGCTCATAGACCTCTTTCACAGAAAGACTGGGCTCCCGGTCTGTTGTCTCTTGCTGTGCCCTGCGGGTGGTAATTGGTTGAAAACTGTTTCTCTGTTGGTTACAGCTCGTGGGACCCGTGAGCATAAGCCCCACCTGCCACTAAAACCAGGACATCTAGAGGTGTCCCTTAGCAGTTGCTGCAAAAATCAGGGTGCCAGATGAGGGTATAAACGCCTTTCTGGGAGACGCCAGCAAGGTTGGAGAGAGACACGGAGAAAGTGTAAAATGATGCCTGCCAGCCTGTGTCCCAGAGCATACCCCAGCAGGCCCCTGTGGGTGTGTTAAATTAGATGCCTGTCCCTCAGTCTGACACTTTAAGGTAAGCAAATAAGCCTATTTCACATAAAGTCTGGGATCCTCTCAATTAGTTGCCTCTGCACTGGTTTTGGGGTGAGTGAGTCTGAGCAATGCAAGCCCTTTAAAAGCCATTTCTCAGTTGCCTATAGCCTTGAGAGTCTCCAAATATGAGCCCTGTTGGCTTTCAAAGATTGATGTTTTGGGGGCTCATCTCTCAGTTGCAGGACTTAAAAGTGGGAGTGCCCTGTGTGGAGTTCAAACCCTTTGCTTTTCCGGGAGAAGCTGTGGGTTTTTAGTTCCCTCCTAATTGTGTGTCACTGCCCTGGTGGTGGGGTTTATGGTGACATTATATCTCAGCCTCTCCTACATACTTTAATGTGTGTTTTTTTCTTGTTTATCTAATGTGTAGGAGTTGCTCATCTAGCTTTTAGCTTTTTATTTTTTTTTTCAAGGAAGTTATTCCTTATTGTAGCTGTAGATTCAGTGTGTTCATGGGAGAAGGTGAGTTCAGGATCTTTCTATTTTTTTTTAAGACTCATTTTATTTTATTTTATACAGCAGGTTCTTATTAACTGTTCTTATTATAAACAGTTATCTATTTTTTTTTTTTTTTCCATGTGGTATGTGGGCCTCCCTCTGTTGTGGCCTCTCCCGTTGCAGAGCACAGGCTCCGGACGCGCAGGCTCAGCGGCCATGGCTCATGGGCCCAGCCGCTCCGCGGCATGTGGGATCCTCCCAGACAGGGGCGCGAACCCGGTTCCCCTGCATCGGCAGGCGGACGCGCAACCACTGCGCCACCAGGGAAGCCCAACAGTTATCTATTTTATACATATTAGCGTATATGTGTCAATCCCAGTCTCCCAGTTCATCTGACCACCACCACCCTGCGCCCCGGCCTTCCCCCCTTGGTGTCCATATGCTTGTTCTCTACAACTGTGTCTCTATTTCTGCCTTGCAAACCGGTTCATCTGTACCATTTTTCTAGATTCCACATATATGCGTTAATATATGATATTTATTTTTCTCTTTCTGACTTTCTTCACTCTGTATGACAGTCTCTAGGTCCATCCACGTCTCTACAAATAACCCAGTTTCGTTCCTTTTTATGGCTGAGTAATATTCCATTGTATATATGTACCACATCTTCTTTTTCCATTTGTCTGTCGATGGGCATTTAGGTTGCTTCCATGACTTGGCTATTGTAAATAGTGCTATAATGGAATTCAGGATCTTTCTAAGTTACCGTCTTGAACTGGAAAAGGGGTGTCTCTAAATTCTTATCATAATACTTATGTCATGGCTTGTCCTTATATCTTTGACTTAAAAAGACAACACAGACTTGACTGAATGTTTTGGTGATTATGTATATATATATGGTGCTGCGTTCTAATGGTGAATTTGTATACACCGAGTGTGCATGTGCATTCATATGTGAAGCATTAGCATATACTCCAAATGGTTTTTCTTCTGTTGTGAATTAAGACATGTATCGATCTAAGCTCATAAAAGGGGATCACAATATATGTTCTGGGCCAATTTCTACTTTAAAGTCCTTAACAACTAACAATTTAAATCCATATTAAATACTCCCAATTTAACACCTACAATTCTACAGACATTGGCTTTCATACTACCTTGCTGTGAATAAGAGATCATACATGAGAAAGATAGATACTCAGCTATCCCCCAAGCGATGTCTAAAATACTTCCTCCTAGGGCAGGGATAGGGTTCCATTTTATTGTTCTATGCATAAGACAGAGAACTGGCTGTAATAATTCAGTCTACCCATAAAACAATAACCAGTTCATAATAATCAATATAAAGCAAAATTTTAAATTTGGGGAATCCAAAGTAAACTCCTAAAATTTGGTTGAGGAAAGACCAGATTTTCTTACTGACTATAAACAAGATTTTCCCAGATTATTTTCATATCCACCAATCTTCTTTCTCAAGAATTTAAAGAAAAACTCTTTAATAGCTAACTATTCACTCTTTCTAGAGTCATTATTATTAAAGTTGTCCATACTGAATTTTACCACCACACTAGACTGGTTATCTCGCAGACAATACGTTTTTATTTCCTGTGCTCCTGGGTGGTAACAAAGAAATTTAAGAGGAGGTTTGTTTCTGAGCTTGTAGTTTAAACAGAGAATAGAAAATTGTATACTATTTAAGAATTGGGGGTGCATACTTTATCTTATTTAATTTACAGTAGACTCTTCACTTTGTTGCCTCCCAGATAGAGTTTGTCATCTGCCTTCGCTGTGCGCAAGGAGACTTTAAGGTCTAAGAGCTTATTTCAAAATCTAAAAGCAACTCTATCAATTCTTACTAACTCGGAAACTATGGTTATTGAACGGGCCCGAAGTGTCACAGAAACAAAGAGCATATCAGATAATATTTGCCCCAAAATGGTTGATGGGAATATATTATGGGTAAGGATTCATATTCATGGGGATGTTTAGGGATTTTCTTATTCTAAATGTGGATTTTCACCTCTGCATGAGGAAAATGACCACCTTTTTAGTGGTATTTCCCATTGCTATGAAACATAAGGACAAGAGATTGTCAAGTAAGCAATCAACTGTCAGCAATACGGATTTTCTTTTAGGACCAGTTGAAAAGGCACTCAAGGAAGCAGCTGGGATTTCACAGCCTGATTATGCAATAGAGATTACATGAGGTAGGACAAATGTAAAAAAAGTTTTTATCTGGAAGGCAGACTCAGTCTTCAAGAACATTTGACCCTTGAAAGCAGCAACATTTCACGGGTGAGTGGCATATTGAGGAGAATAGAAAGTGTGCTGAAGATACCAAAATTCCTGTAGGTTTCCCTGAAATATTATCTGAAAGACCAATCTTTAAAAAATAAATATATTTCTTTTATTTTTGGCTGCGTTGGGTCTTCGTTGCTGCGCGCGGGCTTTCTCTAATTGCGCTGAGCGGGGGCAACTCTTCATTGCGGTGCACAGGTTTCACATTGTGGTGGCTTCTCTTGTTGTGGAGCATGGGCTCTAGGCACGTGGACTTCAGTAGTTGTGGCTCGCAGGCTCTAGAGAACACGCTCAGTAGTTGTGGTGCACAGGCTTAGTCGCTATGCAGCATGTGGGATCTTCCCGGACCAGGGATCGAAACCGTGTCCCCTGCATTGGCAGGCGGATTCTTAACCACTACGCCACCAGGGCAGTCCCTGAAAAACCACTTTAAATCATACCTACTGAGAATCAGAGATGTTTAGATACAGAGTTGGAGGCATTGTGAGAACATCAGTAATACCACTTCACATTTTCTGGGTCTTTCTGGTCTCCGTAGGTGATCGTGGCTTTGAAGTCAGCCCCTTTGGGGAGGCAGAATGGACCATTGCTTCATGAATGTCAATATTTCCTGTCTATTACAGGTTATCTTGCAAAATGCATATGCAGCTTACACATATAGGAAGGCTTTTTCGGAAGAATCGTCAGGCCTATTGAATTTCACGTAGCCTCGTCCAAGGCTTTTGATGATGCTTTCTGCCTTCGTGAATAAATTCAGATGTGCTGAGAGAGAATGAGGACTGCTTAGTGGTCACATGACCAATTGGCTGCTTGTTGAAAGCAGTCGCAGTCGTGTTGGACTCTTTCATGATGGAATGGAAAAATAAATGACTTAATTCATATCCCAATCTCATTACTCTCTCTGCGAGAGGCTTTCACCATGTGCACTGCAGGAAGAGATTATCTGGAGAAGAGAGAAGCAAGAGATAGTTGGGATCCAATATTTCCTAGGCCTTTTTCACATGACACAAATAACTCAGGCCTTCAAGCTGATACCGTAAGAGGTGGAACAGTTAGTTCATGGAGGCACTTTGCCGCGTGCAATGTCTCACAGCTGCAAAGAGGAGTATGATAATGAGCTTCGTGAATTGTGTACACATTTCCTTAAAGTCTACTCTATGGTTGTTTTGTTGGAGTAATAATGGGTTGTTTCTCCCAATTTCCTAGTTGCTACGTGGGTGAGGCTTTGACATTTTTCATATCAACAATAGATTGCATGCAGGCAGCAATCACAAATGTCTGATACTAGCATTTCCCAGGCATTCCCACGTGTCATAATATGCCCTGATCATGAAATTCCCCAAAAGTTGGCAAAATTACAAAGATCTTAAAAATTACAAGACCTTATTGCAAGATCTTCTAGCACCTTAGCTCTGTGTGAGAGCAAAGGGAACCTTCACTTATAAGATGTCACATGTAACCGACACAAAGAGCCTGTGGTACTGTTTCCACACCTCAGAGAATTTTTCCTGGTTTCACTTCCCATTTTCCATCAGAAATTGCTTCATGTTTTCTGGGTTTCATGCTAAAACACATCCTGATTCTATCTCCCTACCTGACTTCTTGTTTTGATGGTTTGTCATTCCCATTTCATTTTGCCTTTTGATGCTTTATCAAATCCTAATATCTTGATTTATTTGCCTCAGAATATTTGTACATACTAAAGCATTACAGGTAGTGCTAAAGTCCCCTCATGCACGTCTCTCTCATCCCCATTCCTTTCTCCTGAGCAGTAGCTGCTTTCTTGAATTTGGTATATATCATTCTATCCATGTTTTATATCAATACTAAAATGAAATGTATCCATAGACAGTTATATGACTTTGTTTTGCAGGTTTACTGAATTCATTGCTAGGCCATTTACTTTTTAAACCTAGCTTTCTGTTTTTGAGATTTGTCCATGTTAAGTTATGTAACTATTTTAATTGCTGTATTCAGTATTACCACACCACTATTTATTTGTCCATTCTTCTGTTAATGGATATTTTAAAACATTTTTTTTGTTATTAAGAAACAATAAGACAATGAAAATTCTTGTAATAAGTTTCTGGTACAGACGTGCAAAAATTATCTGCATTATGTACCCAGAAGTAGAGCTGCTTGCTTGATTGAAGGATACACACATTAATGCACATTTACTTTGCTTGTTGCTATCAAAATGCTCTATAGTATATTTGTCCCAATTTACAAACTCATAAGCACTACAGAGGTTTTCCATTTCTCCATGGCTTCCCCAAAACTTTGTTTTGTCAGACTTAAAGACTTGCTAATCTGTGACCTGAAAAATTGTATATATATATTTAAACTATACATCTCTGATTCCTTGTGAAGTTTAGATTTTTTCTTTTTGGATTTTTTGTGTGAATGGCCTGCTCTTATGCTTTTCAAATTTTTCTAATGGTCTGCTTTTCTTTTTTCTCATTAATTTTAGGAGTCATTTATAAATTCTGAATACTAATCATTTGACAGTTGTATACTAACAGATATCTTCTCCAAGACCAAAGCTTCGTCTTTTAAATTAAAAAAAAATTTTCCCTGAGACTTTTGATGGATTGCTTTATTGTCTGCTAGCATCCAGTCTTTTTATTTTATTTTATTTTATTTTATTTTATTTTTTGGTTGCATTGGGTCTTCGTTGCTGCGTGCGGGTTTTCTCTAGTTGTGGTGTGCAGGCTTCTCATTGCAGTGGCTTTTCTTGTTGTGGAGCACGGGCTCTAGGCGCGCAGCCTTCAGTAGCTGTGGCACACGGGCTCAGTCGTTGTGGCTCGCAGGCTCTTGAGTGCAGGCTCAGTAGTTGTGGCGCACAAGCTTAGCTGCTCCACGGCATGCGGGATCTTCCTGGGGCTCAAACCCATGTCCCCTGCATTGGCAGGCGGATTCTTAACCACTGCACCACCAGGGAAGACCCTTAAAATTTTTTGTGTGTATATTTTTAGAATATAAGATTAAGTTTTAAGGCAGTTAAATCTACTAATCTTTTTCCCTTGTAGAATTTATAATCTTTGTATCTTGTTTAAGAAGTTTTTTCTACCCAAGCATCATTAAAATATGCTCTTATATTTTATTCTACAAGTTGTAAAGTTTTGTTTTGGTACATTTAAGTTATTGATTCATTAGAATTTCTTTTTGCACATAGTGTGAGGCTGGGACATAGGTCTATTTATTTTTATATAGATAACCAGTTGTTCCACTGCAATGTATTGAAACTGGTTTATCTTTTCCACATAATTTGTAATGCCACCTGTGCCACACATTAATTTTGTCACTTCTTCACACATAAGCCTATCTCTGTGTTCCAGAAGTGTGTTTGTTTCTGCCTACACCAATACCATACTCTCTTAATTAATATAACTTATAGTAAGTAAGCCTTGATACCTGATTGGATAGTTGTCCTAACACTGGAATCCTGTCCCCACAGGATTATTTTTACAATTCTTTGTCCTTTACACATCTATTCTTATTTAAGTATTGACTTCTAAATTCCTTAAATAACTGTTGGAATTTTGATTAGAATATCAGTTACATTTACAGGTTACTTTGGGGGAATATTATCATCTTTTACTTGCATTTCTCCATTTCTTCAAGCACCTTTTCTGTTCTTTGATGATCTTTACAATATTTCTATGAAAGGACTTGTGTGTTTTTTGTTAGATTCATTCCTGAGTACTTTAGCATTTTTGTTGATTCTGAGAAGGATTTCATTTCTACTGTATTTATTAATTACTTGGGTGTGGGAATGCTCTACATTTTTGTAGTTGATTTTGTACCCAGTGGTCTTGCTTAAGTTTCTTACCAATTTGTATATATTTTGCCCCTGATTCAGTTGGATTTTCAACATAAATACTTTAACATCGGGAAATAAGAAAAAGTTTCTATTCCTTTACAATTCTTAAGTCTTTAATTTTGTTCTCTAATCTTTTTGTATTGACTAGGACCTCTAGAAATTAAAATATTGAGGAGGAATTAAAATAGCTGAAATCCTTGTCTTGTCCCTCATTTAAAACAGAATGATACTAACACAATTTTGATAAAGAAGAACAAAGTAGGAGGAATAACTTTATCCAATGTTAAGGCTTATCGTGTAGCTGCAGTAATGAAGACAGTGTGGTATTAGCTAAGTGACAGACATATATCAATGGAACAGAATTGAGTAATCAGAACAGGCCCACACAGATATGCCCAACAGATTCTTTTTTTATTATTTTTTATTTTGTTTTATTTATTTTTTTATACAGCAGGTTCTTATTAGTTATCCATTTTATACATATTAGTGTACATATGTCAATCCCAATCTCCCAATTCATCACACCACCACCCGCAGCCCAACAGATTCTTGACAGTGGTACAACACCAACTCAGTATGGTAGCTTTTCAAAAGGAAGCTGGAGCAATTAGACATCCATAGAGGTAAATATATATGTATATATTTCAGCATAAACTTCACACTTTATACAAAATTAAATGAAAATGGTTTATGGATTTAAATGTAAAATATAAACCTGTAGAAAAATGTTAGAAAAAAAATGCTAAAAAATCCTTGGAATGAAAGGCAAGGTGAAGAGTTTATAGTCTTGACACCAAATAATAATCCATTCATTTAAAAATTGCTAAATTGGATCCCACTAAGATAAAGTAAATTTTAAAATAATAAAATTATTGTAATATTATTATTAATTGTTATAAAATGCTATTAGAACATTTATCCAGGTATAATAAAATAATTTAGATTTAAAGAGTGTTCAAAGATGTTTCAAAGAAAACAGTGAATACATATGGCCACATAAAAATGAAAATATTTTATCACAAACAAAATATGGATACACAAGTGTTCTGTTTTAGGCAAGCAACATCTTCAGTCATCCAAAATGTCAACAATATTTTGGAAGAACATGTGAATTTAAATATATTCTTGTATCAGTTTTATCTCCCTGGATCTTTGAGGATACTTGGGTGGAGAGAGGTATTTAAATCAATACATACCTATGTATAAAGTAACTCTAAACCTTTACTTAGTATGCATCTTATTCACAGTTACCTAGTGTGAAGATTAAGTTATAATCTTATTTTATTTTCTCATTAGAAAATATTATTACTGCATATGCTAATTTTTAAAATAGAATTCCCTCTTTTAATAAGACATATGCAATACTTTTGTAAAAAAAAAAAAGAAAAAAAACACATCTTGATTTGAATCATTTTGACATTAACTCCAAAAGAGATGGTAAAAATTCAACCTATGGCTTTGAGAAACTTCTCAAGCAGTTTTTGAAATTTTTGTGTCTATATATGCTCCTTTAGAAGAATATACTAGTTGTCAAGATGTTTGCTTTTAAAATAAAACTTTAAAAAATAATTTAGCATTCATATAACAAGATTATGTAAAATGGAAAAACCACTTCTGATGTAGTAAAATGAAAACAGCCTGAAGAAAGAGGTTTTCAGGGACAGAGAAATCAGAACTAGAAAAACTAAGGGAACATAAAAGTGGGATAATGGAGAAAATCTAAAGAACCTGCACAAAAGGATTAGAAGCAGGATTTAAGAAGGTGCCAGGAAAGTAATAACAGGGAAGAAAAGAAACTCAACGATAGTGAGGAGTGGAAGAATGTGTTATGTACTTAGCTTGACATCGTTGCCAGCCTGAAAAGCTAAAAATTTTTGTGGCTAGGTTTTAAATGTACGTGTTGTAATAGCCAAAGTTTTCTGTAATCTCCGGGGCAGGGCTGAGGTATTGCTGCAAACACTTTCAGAATGGAGTTGGTGTTGCTCTGAGGAGGCCAGTATGTGGAGACACAAGTGGGAGGGAAGATGCTAGGTGACAAATTGAGTAAGAGAATCAGAGAATCACTGGAAGCAAACAATATAGAAAGATGATGTCAGAAGTAGAGACAATTCTTGCGAAGGAGGAGGAAAAACAAGGGCCACTGTAATGAACTATTCTAAAGCTACGTTTTAAGAGAGGCACCATTCTTCAGTCAACTAGTCTAGAATGAGGGAGGGTGAAGAGGGTGCTCACATAGTTTGAGAAAAGAAAAAATGTATTTAGCTTCAAAGGAATATGCTGTTTTTCCTTCCTTCTCTTTTTGTGTGAATGCTGAAATGTACTCACCAGGAATTGTTACATCCTACTCTGTATATTGGATGCTAGATTCAAAGTCCTTTTTTTGTTTTGAGGATTTATTTAGTGATTGCATGCTTTTTCAGTTCTTAAATGTAATCTCAATTTAGCTATGGTTATGTGTTCTTTTATAAACTGAAAGATTTTACTCGGGGTAGGGTTGATTAAAAGAATGTGGCATAGATGGTTACCTAAGATGTGTGATCTGAAGGGCAATGGAACACCTCTTTCACTCACCAGCACTTTTTTCGCCTGGTGCCACAACCTGAAATCCACCATTGACATTGCACTGCTTTGGACTATTGCTCATGAGTGTACTAATAGTGTAGTGTAGGTGAATTTACCAGACAATTTCTATAAGTTTAAAGGAAGAGAAATTGGGAGACATGATAGCATTGGCCTCATAGCTGGGATTCAAAATGATAGAAAAGAGTTGTTTTGTTTACTATTGCATGTATAGTGCTTAAGAGAGTTTACACCCCATAAATATTGGCTGAACGAATGAATGAAAGGGGTAAAGAAGTATATTTGTATAATATAATATTATATAATGGTAAAAATGCATGAAACATGCAATAACATGAATTAATCTTAGCTGTATAATATTAAAGAGAAATAGTAAGTACCCTGAATTGAGCGTAGCATAATCACTTTTCATAAAATTAAAACAAAGAACACACACAGACACACACAGACACCTACTCCTGTGCTCCACATTTTAGGAATACATATATTTGTAATAAGTTAAATAAAGAATACAGGATGTGCCCTTTATTTGGATATGGTGGATACAGCATTCAGGTTACAGGGGAGGCCGGAGGATGAGGTAGAGTTTATTCCATGAACTCTATGGTAAGATGAAATTTATTCTTAAGGTTCTAGACTCTGTTTGGATACTGGCTTCAAGAGTGCTTGTTACAGTATTACAAATAACTAACTAAATAGATAGAAATGCATGGATTAATGATGTGTTACTAACCCAAAGATTACTGGTACACTAGAAGTCCAAACTAATTAAATACATGCAAACAAAGAAGGAAAGAGAAAGAACTCAAAGTTTAGACTGAGGTCTGCTAAAAACAAACAGCCCACACTACGGTGCTTACCTCTGTGTCAGGGAACGTGGAATAGCAGACAGCCACTGAGGAATATGCCCCTCCACAGTTTCATATAGAGGCAAATATTTAGTCTTTCCCACTAGGGGACTTGAGAGGTATCTACTGAAAAAATCCTGAAACGGAGTTGGCTGCATAAAGAGCAAATCATCTGCCATCATAAAGGCTAATTAGAACTATGTAACTAACTTTTTCTTTTTGCTCTGGTTCTCAGGAAATGCGGATATTAACATCATGATCAATCATTGGAAATCTTTGTTTTCATAGTTCTAAAATCTTCCACATTCTTTTCATGAACGTAATTTTATATTTTTAAAAATTACTTAACTGTTTTATGTACTATAAATACTTTATGTTTTTAATGAAGTGGGTTATAAGTAACAAAATGAAAACACATGCCACAAATGGCTAAAGCCCTTAGCTTAGAAATTGGGCAATCATTCACTGCAAAGACTAGCAGAAACCACTTGGATTTGGGTGGGGGGCGATTCTCTTCTGCAACAATGTGTTAGCTATTTCACTTCAATAAGGAAGGATGTCTAGAAAATAATATTTATAACACATTGAGCAAGCAACATATTCAGCTGAAATAACGGAAAAAGATAATTGACCTCACCTTTGGCTATATGTTTCAAAACTGTGTGTTTCAGTCTTGTGGTCAGGTTGAGGCAGCCTCTTAAATTTTCTGTTTCTAGATACCACTGTAAAAATGTTATGTGGGCTTCTGGTTTCAAGGTGACAGCAAGCAGACATTTCTATTCCCTTCTGCTTTCTAAAATGACCCCGCAAAATAATAGAGTAAGCAAAAAAGAAACAGAAAAAATACAAAGTTGATCTTCAATAAAACTAGGAGACATCAGTACCCCTAACCACAGGATGTGAGAACCAGTGGAGTTACTGAGTGACTCAGCGAGCAGAAGAAGGTACGACACAGCGTCTGTGGAGGAGGTTACCCGTGAAGCCTCAGGAAGACTTGTACTTGGAGTTATCAGACACTTGGGGGTCTGGTTTTTTGTGTTTGTTTTTTTGTTTGTTTGTGAAAGCCTGTATAACTACCCATCTTTAGTTCCTGCACAAGTCAGGAGGCAGACTTGGCAGAAATTGAAACAGAGCCAAGCACAGCTACACAACTTGTGGGGCCCAGTGCAAACGAAAATGTGGGACCCTTGTTCAAAAATGAAGAAATTCAAGATGGCTACAGTAGAGAATTAAAGTACAGGGTCCTTCTAAGTGCAACTATATGGGTGGTGCACCCATGAAGCTGGCTCTGCAGAGAGCCTCCAAACTCAGAAACACTAAGCAGAGAGGAGGGCAGGAGTGAGGTATGTTACTGAAAATGAAATTACATTAATATCTATATACTCAGTGGTGAGGTACCAATCCCACCATCGTTAATGACAGCCTTACTGTCATTCAGGCTATCTACTCCCTTGAGAAGTCTGGAGGACCCACCTAACAGAGAAACTGAACATTTAGAACATAGAGGAAGATACTGGCATTTGGTAGTTCCCAGCATAAAATCTATCTGGCTGCCCATATACTCACAGTGATAGACCACCTAAAAATAATCTCCATTCACCTGGAGACAAGTCCCATCCATGTACACAGAGCTTATGGAGGCTTTTTAGTGTTTCACTAACAAAGAGTTACCAAGGATTTGAGGAAATAAACAACAACAGCAACACTAAAAGAGCTATAAACAGAGAAAAACAATTAAAGAGAAAAAAGAGACAATGTAGGGAACAGAATAGTATTTAAAAAGAAAATATTAATATTTAAAAAATAGTCATATTCATAATAGTGTCACATTACATTTTGGCCACACTTTTCCCTTTATACTTTCTCCTGTAACATAGGAGCTGGAAGTTGGGAAACCTCATTTCTCAAAATCTTTACCAGCAGATTCAATGCCAATGAGAGGCACTTTCATGATTCAGATTCAGAAGGCAGAAGAACAACTAAAGCTGTTACAGCTAGTTCGGGATTGGAAAGCAAGAATGTGATTTTAAGAGGCAGCAGGTGTGCAGTTTTGCCAGTGACTTTCAAGCATTCTCTTGTGAAAATTGCTTTGGTGCTGCATACATCAATCGTGGTTTTCTGAGATTCGTATATCTTCCTTATTTCCTGAAAGTTAGGGGTGGCTTTATCTAATCTATGTCTCATAGCCTTTCCATAATATTAAGAACTCATTTCTCTGAATTAAATACATTCTTATTTAAAATATCTAGTGGAGTTTCTGTTTTCCGGATGGATCTCTGATAAAATAATAGGCAACATTTATATAGTGTTATGTAGCAAGAACTGTTTGTTATTGTATTTTATGTTTGAAGTTTATTTTATTTTTATTTATTTATTTATTTATTTATTTTTTGTGGTATGCGGGCCTCGCTCTGTTGTGGCCTCTCCCGTCGCGGAGCACAGGCTCCGGACGCGCAGGCTCAGCAGCCATGGCTCACGGGCCCAGCCGCTCCGCGGCATGTGGGATCCTCCCAGACCGGGGCGCGAACCCGGTTCCCCTGCATCGGCAGGCGGACGCGCAACCACTGCGCCACCAGGGAAGCCCTATTTTATTTTTTAACTATAATTTTTTATATCATTCAAATGTCAAACTATTAGAAAGATACATACATGACACACACAATGATATGTGTTTTGTCTTCCCATACTCCTTATTCCCTATTCCCATCCCAACAATATGTAACAATTTAAAATATATTTTTGTTTATCATTCTAGTTTTTCTAATTGAAAATATCAATACCTGGAATAAAGAACCAAAGAGATAAAAAATAGAAGAGAAATAATATGATATTTATGGTATATGTTCAGGGGATTGAAAATCTATCTAATGGGAGGTCTATAAAGAGAAAACTAAGAAAATGAATGGGGTATTATACAAAAACACTTCCCCCAAAGTTTCCTAGAACTGAAAGATATACCTGTACATACTAAAAGTCTGAGTCCTCAGCACAAAGATCTATCTGAAGGTACTGGAGATAAACACCAGGGATACAGAGAAGATCTCACAAACTTCAGAAAGAAAAACAAAATCCCATACAAAGAACTAGGTATCAAAATGGCCTCAGACTTCTCAAAAGTAGTATTGGAAACTATAAGACAAAGGAATAATGTCTTCAATATTCTGAGTAAAATGGTTTTAACCCAAATTTTTATACCCAGACTAAGTATCAATCAAGTATGAAGGTAATATTGGGATATCTTATTGATATCACATTCTCAGAAATATTAAGCTTCTCTACACTCCTACTTAAGAAGCCACTAGAGGATATGTTCCATCAAAATGAGGACGAAAACAAAAACAGAGTAAAATACAAGATTCAGGAGATAAGGAATCCAACATACGAAAGAGAAGTAGGCATTCCAAGGACCCTAGTCTCAGTAGCAGACTAAGGTAGGCAATTAGGCCATATAAGAACATGAGGACAGAAGGAAAAAAATGGAACTGATAATGACTGTCTGAAGTTTGATGTCAGGAGCTATGAAAGAGATTTGAAGAAGAATAAGCAGATGGAAAATAAAGGGACCATATTTTCTTTGAGAAATATAAAACTTACATAGAAAGGAAGTATAATCATAGTGTACAAATTTGGACCAACAATGAACGATATACACATAGCCATATTGATGAAAACATTAAATACAGGTTTAACAACAAAAATAAAAAGGTCATGTTAACAAGAACAATAGGAGAAAGGAAAGGAGACAAGGGGGAAGTGAAGGACTGCTTGTTTCCATAATCACTATTTTGACAAAGGTTAATAAGAATTGATGGAGGATGAGATCAGATATAAACACTCTCATAAGTTATGCATTTATTTACTTCTCTAAATGATTCAGAAGATTATGAATGTTGACACAGCTGCAGATTTTAGGTTTTTAAGATTCAGTTAAGAAGAATATATTATGAAAATAATGCCTGAGAAAGTGAGGGTCACATCAGACTCTCTGGAAACATGACTCTCACCCTGTAGGACAACCTTGTAGGTGTATCCTGCACTTAGGACTCTGTGGTTATGTATTAGAACATATGCCGGGCCTGGAATTTCTCTTCAATATTAGAGTCTCATAAAAAAATGCAATGCATTTAGGCATAAATATATTTTTCATTCATTACCTTCAGATTCTCCAGGATATTTCTTTCTATTCCAAGCACATTCCTAAATAAAATGCTACTTAGCCAGAATAAGGGTCAAACACCTCAAATTCTGTAAGAGTCTCCAGGGTTGAGATTTTAGATAATAATGAGTCTGTGAAGCCTTTTATCATTATTTTCCTTTTTAAACTATGTACTGTACAGGTATTACTTTGACCATTATAAATAAAAAAATATGATAATAAATTCATTGTTATTTTAAAAATAAACAAATTCTGATATTTCAAAATTAAGTGTAAGGATAAACCCCTTGACAAATGATTTGTACATGCTTCTGATACTCTGTTAAGGCTGCTTTTTCAGTCACAGAAAAAAAAAAAGATGAGAGAGAGAAAGAGAAATTTGAAGGAGACACTTAAATCTAGATCTGACCAGTGAATGGAAGATTAAAGTTAACCCTTTTCCATCTTCCTTCTTACATCTAAATTTTTGGTGGGACCCCAACTTACCAAAGAATAGGTTCTGCTAAAAAGACCACTGCATTTATTTCTAGCCTCCTAAATAATACCTCACATACACATCCTCCCAGATCAAATTTTCATTTTAATGTCCCTACAGTATGGGAATAGTGGTTTGGAATTGAAATGCTCTCCTTGCTTCTCCAAGAAACAATTTGGCCAGAATTTAACTGACTCAGTGGGAATTTTTCCATCATTCAGAAAGACCATAAATGAATCGTCTGAGCTGTTTGCTTAGCTGTTTGACGTTGCTTAGGGATAATGAAACTTGACAGTAATGTGCTAAAATCATTTCTCTCTGTGAAGGCTTTTAAACCTTACCCTGTAAACTACATTTGATGATCTTTAAAGAGTTTTTCAAAAATTTTGCATTAAATCCTTAATATTTCCTGTGCTTCTTCTCAGGCATTTAAAATGTTTTTTCCTTCATTGTAGATTTAAGTAAATATTTCTTAAGAAGCTATGAACAGTTTGATGTGATTCAAGGATAAAGACCATGGCTTTTAAGCTGGTTTTAATACTGGTTTTGGCTTATGACTAAATATTAGCTTGTCTGAATTATCTATTTATCTCAGGATAAAACAGAAAACTTTTAAATCTTTTCTCCATATTTTTTCATTTTCCTTATGCAATCACAACTGTTTAAAATCACTTCAATTTATCCCAGAGTAACATAACTTTATATTCCTCCTAAGTGATTCTTTTCAATAAACACCATTTTCCTTCCTTGTTTTTAAATGCAAACATAAAGCAGCCTAACATTTGTCAAAGCTCTTATACCAGACAGGGGACCATAGCAAGTCATCTGGTTTATTCTGCAATTTTAAGGCAGGAACATACTGCTGATTATATTGTCAAATGCAGCCAGCTGTAGCTTGAGATAGCCTATTAGTGAGAGAGGTTGATATAACCAATCAACAAGTAAACAGGTTAAAAATCTTCTCATTTCATTTGATGTGATTCTGACAAATGAGAGGAACACGACCCTAATTAGCATGAAGAACAATAAGGTAGAAAACCACTCACAGGAAAATAAGTGAGGCAAAGTTAGATCATGGTCAAATTGCCTCCCTCCTTTAATAGACTTTTCACTCTGAAACCACCTGCCCTGGAATGTCTAAATTCTGCATCAGGCTGATGTAGTTATTGCTGTATTATTTTGACTTTCTCAGAGAAGTTTGTCTTCAGATGCTGAATGGCCATCCTATAGATTACAGGAATATGGAGCAGTGATAAATATCAATAGAAGTTCGTCAAGCAATTGCCTTTATTCATTAGAGAAATAGCTGGTGTCCTCTTGCTATTTCAGAATCCTTATAAAAGCTTTTATACCTAAAGCTGGCTGTGGAAGGATATAGATATGCAACTCTTCAGAGTTATCATACGCGAATCTGGACTGCTTTTTCATTTTCTGGAAAACTGTGTACAAAGCAAAATTGTTACAAAGATATCTTGCTTTTAAGTTGCAATTAGAGAAACAATACATCTTAAGTGAAATAAATATTGAGAAGAGAGCAGCTATGGTTCTGTCTGGATGGATATGACCATCATTAGGAATCTGGACAAAACTTTAAGTCTAGACCAATCTGAGCACTCATAAGCAGAAACAGATAAAGCTTCCAGAATAGAAGGGATAATGGTTATTCTTCTAGAGTCATGCTATGGCTCTGAGGTAGTGTGTATTCAGAGATTTACAGACACTTTAAGATTCTGATCATTGGTTGAATGGTCAACAGTTGACCATTTACGAGCACCTAAACTATAAAAAACAACATACTGAACACCACAGATGATATAAGCATAAGTGGGCAAATTAGGGTAGGTGAGAATCAAATTTGTGGGATTAGAAATGCATAAACCTTCAGCATAACAGTCTGTACAGGAATAGGCAAGTTGGTCCAGGGCAATAGTGATCTATATTCATCATTACTTCTTGTGGGCCAGTAGTTCTCTTCTGGGTATTGATTTCTGTTCTGTTGTCAAGATTCAACCAGATTTATCATGCTTGAGCAGCCCTTCCGGCTCAGGCTTTTCCTCTTTCCTTCAGAGTCCTTTACTTGGCTTGGTTACAGTGAGTCAGTTTGATAAAGCAATATTTCCCAGGCTCACTATAACATAATAGTCATTGGGGCACTTGTTAAATGCAGATTCCCAGGGTCAATGCATATAAATATTGAATCAGTATGACAGAAACTCTGTATTAAGGGAAAAAAAAATGTCCCTTAGTTGACTCCCATGCTCAGACCAATACAGGAAACATTATGATAAATGTTTCATCCTAGATAAAATATGTTTATTCCAAGGAATGAGTATTTTAAATAATACTTTAACACCCCCCCACCCCCCCAAAAAGTGTCAAGCAGTAGAGATTGTATGGAAGATTCAGTATTCTCTGTTATTCAATAATCATTCTCTATTCTAAGGTCTTTAGATGTTGGAGATGTGTCTGTGAAAAGGCCACAACACAGTCCTTGGCCTCAAGGAGCTTAAGAGGTATGTTAATGGTTACATGTGGCTTTACTATTATTTGTAAACTAAGTAAGAAAACATACAGGCAGACACTAGTTTACCTCATACATACTCTATGCAATATTTCTACTGACAATATTATGGTATCTATTCAATTAGATAATGTTGATAAACACACATTTATCAAGATAAGATAGGAGCAAAATTTATCTATCCAAGACCAGAGTGCTAGAATGTGCAGAGTTCCACGGCCATGCTGAGGAAGTTAATCCAAGGCACAGCTGCAGCTGTTAGCATTTCAGAACGGGCTGCATTTCTGAGTCAAAGTATTTATTTTGATCTCCCACATTCTTTATTAAGCTCATCATATACCTAACACCCATTCATTAAACAACTCTTTCTGTTCATTGGATGAATTATTTCTGTGCCAATTGTAAATTTTGCACATCTACAGAGACAGATCTTTCTTCACTCCCTATGCCAATATGGTGAAAATCACATGTAGTTAACAGCTTCTACCTGCTTTTTCTGGGAGCATAGAAAAGAAGTCTGAGTCTCTTGAAAGGTCAAGGAGTATTGTGTAGATATACACAAACTAGAAAAAGATTATGTCTTCCTCTCCTTCCTTTATCAGTTTGGTGAAGATTAAAGTTTTCCTTCCCCAAGATTAAGGCAAGGATACCAGAAAAAAAATGTGTATGCTGTTAAGTAGAAAGAAAATTTTCATTTTCTTTCATGAGAAGGTGATAGGCTGAACTTCTTAGTAGAGGCTCTGGTGATGCGATTAGGATCAGGAAGGAATCTGTAGTGATTTCCCTCTTTTCTTGGAAAGTTGATGACACTGAGGAGATGGCAGAGACATGATGCTGGGTGTTCCATTTAGCTTATTCCCAGAAGCACACCTCAGCCTCATGCACCCACCGTGATAAAGACGCCTATGAATTTCTACTCTGCCTTTAAGAAGGTGGAGTTATTTTTTTCTGGTTTGGTGCTCGCTCTATACCAAACACAGAGCAATGTCTGGCAAGTTTGTAATTATATTTTTAATAGTTTTAAATTTTTTTGTTTTAATTCTTTGAAGGTCTTGTTAGTCTAGGAGGACCTGTGGAAAAATCCCAGTTCACGTGTGGCAGCATGACATCTACACAGGTAGCAGTATTTATGCTGTGGGGGAAAAATGCTACAAATCAGGAAATTTTTTTTTTTTTTTCCTGGAGAGCTTGTTGTTAACTATTTACCAGCCTATCACTGTCAGAGCAGAGTGTTCCTCATCTCCTGCACACAACTCGTGGCCATCTCTTCATCCTTATGGATTAGAGGCTCTCTTTGCACAGGGTTGCATTAGCCAGCAGGAGTAGCAGTGGACAACAACTCTGAGCATTGCCATTAACATCCAACTCTAGTTGTGATCTGGTCCTGGCTACAAATGGGGTGCAACCCACATTTCTGTCTGGCCATAGTTTTGGGGCCCCAACTTGATGGTTGCCAAGCCAGGTTCTCAGGACACAAGATGAGACACAGAGGGCAATAGCTGTTTCTGGGATGAAAAGATCGATAACCAATGGGTACCTGAAAGCAAATTCACAAGTCATAATACAACATCTTACAAGTGTTTTCTGCCAATCTGAATTTGGAAAGGAAGGAACAACATGAAATTTTAGCTTCCTCTCTCGACCAGGCACCACAGAGATGTTGGGAAGCTGACTTTGGTGAGGCTTCTCACCTTTTACTGGCTTTCTGCAGTTTTCTCAGGATGCCATCTGCAGGTTCTGGAGCAAGTGGGGGTGTCCCAGCAGGTCTCATCCTTGTCACCAGAAACCACAGAGGCAAAAAATTAATTTCCCCTCTACCCTTTGCAGTGAGTGCCTGGCTGAGCCCCTTTTACTCTAGAGAATCACCTAAATGGATAAGCTTATCTAAGATGGTTGGAAGTTCTCCACCATGGCTGTTGTAATTCAAGAGTATCTTTGGTAAGGCTAATCTGTTTTTTCAGGCTTAAAATAACATTTTATTCACCTGAGTCCTCACACTGGACCTAGTCTAGTTTAAGTCAAATCCACTCTCACCCTGGACCCAGTCTAGTTTCTAAGTCGGACCCAATCCAGTTTTTTAAGACCAACCTAGTTTGACTCTGGCTGGTTTCAGGACCAGTCTAGAAGAAGAAATGCTCAAATAAAGTCTGCAAGCTCATTATGCTAAAACTGCAGGGCTAGGATCCAAGAAGGACTTACCCACCACCTCCAGAGGCAGCAAAGAAGCAGCCAGCTCAAGGGGTTCAACAGGTATCTACTATATCTTGCTCTTGGGGGCTGTAAGAAGTCTTCTTCAGTTCCCTCTTCTGACATCAGAACTGTTAAAAGATAAAGTGAAGAATATTAAAAACTTTGAGTTTATTTGAGCAAAAATTGATTCCAATCAGGCAGCATCTAACCTAGCAGATAGAAAGGAGCTCCAAGGAGCTCTACAAAATGAAAGACTCATAGCCATAAGGGAGTTGGAACAAGCAAGACATACTAGGCAAAGAAGTGCGTTCTTTAGGGGATGGCAGGGGTCTATCAGGCACCTAACTAATCAGCTGATTCCCGATTGACTTTTAAGATTCCATTTCTGAGAGAGCTGAAATGGTAATCAAGTCTTCATTTGGTGACACAGAGCTTAGCAAAAGTGACTCTATTTTGGGTCTATTCTCTTGTTTTTAACACCCACTAGTATTATTTCCATGGCTATAAGAAGCTAAATAGTATTAGCAAATATTTGCTAAGACTAGTGGCCAAGTACCCCAAATTAATTAGCTTCCAACCTTTGAGCAATTATAAAATTCAATCTAAAATTAAATTATATTTTTATTACTCTTAATGGTTTCATGGATAGAACCATTTTGCACAGTTTTGGTACTTTTATAAGTGTTTCCTTCCATTTCTGTAAAATGGACTATTACCTTTTTTTGACTATAAAATTGCAGGCTTCCATCCTAGCCCACTGCCCAGTTTCCTGTTAATGTATTTTCACAGGTAGCTGCACACGCTTGCTTTTTGCATGTTGTAAATAATTAGAAGTTTCTTTAAGCTCTGTGTAAATCTTCTTAGGTAGATTTAAATCATATTTTAGAGACAATACCACCATAATGGTGTCCTACAGGGTAGGGTTAAATATCACAGGAAAGTGTTTCAAAAAGATTCTTAATGCTAATTACAAGTCTTTCCCTCTTAACCAAAAAGTCAAAAGACTGCTGATGTTTGTAACTTTGCAGAAAATTTACCTCATATGTTGGCTGATACTGTAGAGAGGCATATAGGTAATTGGTTAAAAT
This sequence comes from Physeter macrocephalus, assembly GCF_002837175.3. Classification (NCBI taxonomy): domain Eukaryota; kingdom Metazoa; phylum Chordata; class Mammalia; order Artiodactyla; family Physeteridae; genus Physeter; species Physeter macrocephalus. The sequence continues at coordinate 39,954,204 of NC_041218.1, forward strand.
CAAGTTTACATTTTCTAAAAATTTTCCTTTTGTCCTGTGTTTTTGAATATTGAGTCATTGGTGGTGAAAAGAATCGTGTGTCCTGCTGAATGCTCGTTTGGCTCCTAGGACACCTCCAAGTTTGTGGAGAAGGACAATGTTTGAAATCTTATCTATCAGAACTCCTTCCTAGAGATGCAGCTTTGTAGTTTTAAGGAGAAAATTTAAATTCACATCAATTGATTTTTCACCTATTTTTTTATCCAGTACGATGCTAAATTTCTTTTTCTTTATTGTTATTTTCTAATGTTTTAAACCATTTTACTTGTTATTCACTACCTTCTCTTGAAGAAAAAATAATAATAAAATGAGCACACTGGGTTATTCCAAGGCACTTTCTTTACCATGCCTTTTCTCACCTTCAGCCATGTATCCTGGCGATTGTTGGTGACAAATGAAAAGGAGCAACAATATTTTATAAAAATCTTGTCCTAATAGTCTTGAAAATGTTAGTGGTCAAAATCCAAAAATATGCAAGACTTAAGAAAATAGGCACATGCTACTTTTGTATGTGTGGATATGTTGTTTAGCAACTCTGGTCTGGATTAGTTATTTTTATATTTTTCATTGGTTTACTGTTAATTTTTATTTCCTTAAAATTAGAAAGCCATCAATAGGTCCTCAATACTGAGTCCCATGTACATGAGAATATGGAGTCTCTTCAACTTTTTTTTTTCCCCTTTCATACTTTGGACATTCCATCCTTTCCTTCTTTGTTGTTTTATTCTCTTCCCAGCTCCTGAATGTATGCCTGACCCAGGTTCTATTATTGGTCTCCTTTATGTATGGTCCCGCATTCTCTGTCTCATAGGAATTTCACCCATTTCTACATCTACTACCTATTGCTTCTGTGCATATCATTACCATAACTCTAAGGCTGGTCCAGACCTTGTTTCTGAATATCAAACCAGCATGCTCGACCTTTCGGTTTGTTTGGAAAGCTTCTTAATATCAAGATATCAAAAACTGAACTTGTTGTTTTCACTTCACATATTTCCTCTTCCCCTGGCCACTAACATTCTTTCAGTAAGCCAGGCTCAAAACCTGGGGATCAGATTTGTTTCCACACTCTCCTTTGCTTCCTACATTCAAACCAGTTCCAAAAGTCATATACATTTGATCTATGCATCTTTCGTTCTTTTTTTCTAATTATGTCATCATCCTGGTTGATCTGTCTTGACTCTACTGGATTCTTTGTGTTCTTTCTCTCTGCTCTATAATCCCATGCTGTACATTATAATCAGTTCATGTCTTAAGTTTCAGATTCAGTCATCTTGTTCCGATACAATTCCTCCAATGTTGTCCCAATTTCTGTATTATGTATAAATTTCCCCATTATGTATAAATTTCCCCTTTTGTAACTCAGGTCCAGGTTATAATTTCCTTTTGCTTTAATATTTTACTGCACATATTGCTTTGATCGTCTTTCCATCAGACTATTTCCTTGAAACCATTCTGCATTTTCTCTCCCCAATTTCCTTACATTTTCCCATTGAGCCCAAACTTCCAACTTCACTACATATAGTTCTTGTTAAAGCCCTATCCTATACACAGCTTCTCTTAAACCTCAGCTCCTCTCAAACCTTTTCTGATGCTTTCGATACTGACCTTACCTAAGGTCATGACATTTTATATATGTGTGTGTGTGTATATATATATATATATATATATATATATATATAGTGTGTGTGTATATATATTTAAATTTATATATTTAAACGAAGTAGGATTTTTTAATATCAAACTTGTTTTATTCATTGCCTGTTTGAAAACTATCTGAGGGTTCCTTTGTCATCTTTCAAGTACTAAGCACCTTACATAGAGGTAGGACCAAGTATTACTGATTTTTCTAGAACTCTTATGACATAATTCCTACATGACTGGCAGCAGGGGAATGGAAGAAAATAGACTATAAAGTCGCTGCAGGTCTATTATCATTGTATTCCTCTTTCCTTCTCCTGCTTTCCTCTTAAATTTATGGCCATGAGGCATGACAAACCTGATAGATTTTTGAAGGGAAAGACAAAAAAATGTCATCAAGTATGTATAGAGCATTGATAATTTATAAGCTGCCATAGATAAGCTTTTCCCACAATTGAAAGTGGAGCGAGTCTCTCTGAGTTTTCGCCTGTCCAGAGAAACAACTGGGAGGTTGACAAACAACAATTCCCTCAGGACAGTGGTTACCTGGCTCTGTAATTTTGTTTCTTTCTCTCTTTTTCTCTCTGAAATGAATGTAGGTAATTTTCTTGCCCAGAAAATGTGTCTACTGGGAAGAATATTCCTTAAGTATCCTGATAAAAACAAGCAAAAACCACAGGGCAGTGCTGCTTCTGTCCTCATCCTCTAGTTATTGTGTAACACAGGAAAAGGCTCTAAGATCTCAGGGTGCAGGGAGTGACGTAAAGGAGAAGGAAAAGTACCCCAGGCAGGGACAATGCGGCGCTGTGCTCCCCTCTCTGTAATGTTTATAACTACTTAGGTCATGTTTAAAGATCAAAGACTCAAAACACACAGAGGGAGACTTGTAGAGGTCTGTTGTTATTTCACCTTGAGTGAGCCCGTTCTGTGCACACAAACCTAAAATGGTCTTCAGTATCTGGAAATGTGGTGGTAATTCTTGTCTCCTTATTGTTAACAATTCCCTAGCTTTGCTTACAAGAATTCAGAGATTCTTTACCTTTGTATTCCAATTATGCAACCCAGAAGTTTCCATTATCTACCAGCAACAGTTCTTATAGCCCAGCTGCTAATTAGAAAGTTTGTCTTCTTGCTGGTGCTAATAGGAACCAAAAATAGTAGTGTTTTAATATGTAGCAATAAATGCTCTTTCCTTGTTTAAATCACTGGTGCTCGTTATTTTCATACAACAGATATTACCTTCTGAACATTGGTGTCAGCACAAGAGTTCAGGCACGTGAGAAAGTTCCAAATGCTAAGAGGCTCATTTTGTGGCTGTTAAGACTGTGGTGATTTTAATGATTCTATAAAAAGGACAAGCAGTCTGATCATTGTGGTTGCATGGGTTTTACATCTATTTCCACTCTAAGTGCTAGTATTCTTCTGCTTATATTCATTAAGTTTCCTAGAGTAGAAGCTTCTCAGTAAAGTTTCCAGCAAAAGTTATTACATGGAAAACATTGGGTTTTTCTACAAGTTATGACTTACAGTTCCCAATGACTACCTATTAGCAGGTATATTCATCAGCTGGAATAGTTTTTACCACTGAGTTTGAGTCTGTCTTAGACTTATTCCATAAAGCATATATGAGTATATTTCTTCTAAGAAGCTCCTTGGTTTGACCAAGTACTAGTGAAAAAGATAATGTGTATATCAAGTGTCTCACTAGCCCAGATTCAAGTCATGGGTATCTCTTGTGCCCAGAGCTAATGTATGACTCTTGCATTATCATCATGATTCTTGATTTGTGTTACAGCAATTGGTTTGGGCGATAATTTGGTTAAAATGACAAATTGCTCAGTTTAAAATATTTTAAATCCCTGATATTTCATATGTAGTTGGGATTGGTAAGGGGGTGGTTTGGCAAAATGCACCTTTCAAATTTTGTGTGTTTTTAAGAATTTATGGTATATTTGACTTTTTCTTGTCTAATTCTATTTTATTTTCTGCCATGGACCACAGTTTTGTATTTTATGCAGAAAATCATAGGAAACAAATCAAACAGCTTTTAGCCAAATTATCTAATTGCATTGCTGTTATACTTTTTCCTAATTTTTAATTCCTATAATGTTAGGTGCAGGGGTCTAATGTCTAAGGCATTAGAAAAAGAAGGAACAAAAGAATATAATCTAGAATATGAAGGCTTTTATTTCTCACAGGGACATGGACCTTTTAAGTAATAGAACCTTTATAAGTAAAAGAAATCTGAAGTGTTGTATAGCATTAGAATGTTGTTATAAGGACATGTGGGAAAATTATTATCTTTTCTTGAAAATACATGGGGTATTAGTTTTCAAATTTATTATGCAAATGACCTATATATTGCAGTATCTCATTGCTTTGGAGGGCCTTTACTGCTCTAATTTTAGAATTAAAAACAAAAACAAAAACACCTTATCAGAAATGGAACTATGTAAAACTTTCAGCATTACTTTATGTAGGGCTATGACTACTATGCAAAATAAGATGTTAGGTGTATTTTATTTTATTTTTCCTTTCAGTTTTACTGAGGTATAATTGACATACCGCACGGTGTAAGTTTAAGGTGTACCAGCATAATGATTTGACTTACGTACATCATGTAATGATTTCCACAATAAGTTTAATGAACATCTACTGTCTCATATGGATACAACATAAAAGAAAAAGAAAAATATATTTTTTCTTTGTGATGAGAACTCAGGATTTACTCTCTTAGCAACTTTCATATATAATATACAGCAGTGTTCATTATATATTTATCATGTTGTACATTACATCCCTAGTACGTTTTTATCTTATAACTGGAGTTTGTACCTTTTGTGCTAGGCGTATTTTAATTCCTTGCCTCTTGAATGTAAACTTTGTAGGAAAAGGATATTGTTAGTTTGTTCTACTAGTAACATACTTATATCAACAGAATAGCAAATGCTCTCTCTAGATAAACATGTGGACAGAAAGCAAAAGTTAAAAACGTATTAACCAAAGTTCTGTTATCAGCATTCAATGTTATAAACTACTAGGTCAATCAATAGCTATAGATCTTTGAGATGGAGCTTGCTCATTCATAGAACGTTTTTCACTTCATGTATTCCATAATAGCATAAATTTTATTTCCTTACTTTCTATTTCTTTGTATTAGACCTTTTAATATGTTAAATAAATGGAATAGTGCATGAATGAACTAAAATTTGCTACCTTCATAAACAAAATGAGTAGGAAGATAAAAATTTTAGACCATACTACTTTAAAAAGGTTATGTGAATAACTCTTTAATAACCTTTCCTTTTTCTAATATTCTTAAAGAATTTATTTTTTCAGGATTGGACATAGGCCTGCCTACTCCCACAGGCAAAATAATTTTTCATTAGGAAATAGGAGGTTTTAGAGTTTGGATCAGCTTATTCCTAGCCAGACAACACTGAGTTATAAAAAAGCTGTGGGTTTGAGGCTTATTTCTTGCATTCATTCTGGTCCTCAGCTTCCTCATCCCCAACACTGAGATTCATGTCTTAGGTCATGTTAGAGAGGAAACAGACACTAAACTGGGGGAGGTATATTGGACAGGGAGAGGTGCTTTCAGGAATGGCATCTGTAAAGAAGTGAGGGAAGCAGGGGAAGTTGAACTTCTCTACATTTGAAATAAAGGCCTCCACCAAGCCTGTGGGGGGCTCTGAAATAGAATATCCCTTGAATTAAGGTGTCTTGAATTGAGGTAAGTGATTCAGGCCTCTGTAACGTTTCATCAACAAATCATTGGGTGCAGGTTGCCCTGAGAAAAAGGTATGTAATTTTGAGGGAGATAGCTCTCTTTAGCCAAAGGAAATTCCTAGGAAGTAGCTTAAAAGCCAGCACTTTTGGCAGCTGGCAAATGAATGCCTTGTTCCTGAGAGGCCGGACTGGGTGGCATGCTACGGTGCGCACTACAGTTGTCTTAAAAAAACAGACCTGTGTGTATGCCTAGCATATGCTTTCTACATTGGCGTTATTAGGATTCATATAATTACCAGGATTATATAATTTTTCTGAGGCACCTATGGAATTGCATACACATTATTTAACAATTATTAAATGCTATAAAATATAAAACGAGTGGTTCATTTTGAGGCCAATCTCTAGCAAGTTGTTTCCCTGCACACACTGAAAAAGAGTTGATTGATCATTTCAATCATTATTATAATCCCCTGCATCACACAGAGTCTACTCATTTCTGCTGGTGTTCCTAACATGGAATATACTACATGGAGGTTTAATTCAAAAGCCAAATACAGACATGCATGGTGGCTCAAAGTAACTGTTTAGGAGAGACTTCCTAAAGCATTAAATTTTTTCATTGTCCAGTTAACTGGCTTTGAATTATTTTTAATGGCTAAACCATTTTAGCAGTGTTCTCTAGAGACTGTTCTGATTTCAAATGGAGCATTTCCAATTAATCTAAGAAAGACATTACATAAACACAAGTTAACAGTCTCATGGCAATAGATAACACAATATTGCTGTAAATTATTATAGCTTTATTCACTAGGCAAGTCAAAGAGTTATTCTAGACATAATCAAACCCATCCTTGCATCTCCACAGACTCTTTGGATGCAGGTATTACTGCCCATAATTAACCCTTAGGGGAGATGTTTAGGATGAACTACCTAATTTGCCTTTTCTAAGCCGTGAATTACTAAAATCCATTGACTACTTGTTGGAATTATTTGTCAGTTCTATGGTTATGTGTGTGTGAAGACTGGCAGTGAAGTAAAAATGACTTTTGGAGAAACACATTACAACACCCCAAGAGGAATAAGTATTTTTCATGCACCATTTGACATTGGGTATTTCCTACCCTTATAACTCCTTCCATATATGCCAGATTCATGAGTATAAACGTCTGACACTCCTGGTTCAGTAACTTCTCCTTAATCACATTTGAATGGATTTCTGTTATAAGAGAAGTTTATCTTGAAGGGCTTTGTTTAACTGAGTGATCTAAGTATATAGCATCAAGATACTATTAAATGTTTCAATAGAGGGCACAATGCCTTTCATTTCATATGTACCTTATTAAATACTTTTTGAAATTAATATCTACATATGTGTAAAGGTAGAATAGAATGGAATGGAAATGGCAAGATATAGAATAGCCATAGCCTGTGCACGCTGAGTTTCTTTTGCTATTTCATGAAATGTCATTTGCAAACATGGTTGCTAGTATGAGTATGAGTATAATTGGGATTATAAGTATTTAAATTGTGTGTCATTAATGAGTGCTTGTAGGGCTTTTCTACTCCAGGTAACACCCATGTAATTTTACTTTGCACAAAGTAAGATAATGTACACAAAGTACAGAGTCAGCCACAAAAACTACTGTAGGGATAGGTGGACCAACGGATAGCAATGAGAGATTGACCAGATAGCAATCAGATGCTGAAATACATCTGTCTATGCTAGTAAGCATCACATAGCAGCAGGTCATCAAAGACCAGTTTGAACTTACTTCATATTTTCTCCTCATTAGCTGAGGTTTTTGAGCTATTGACAACACAATGCCTCTTAGGTTATTTTTTTTCCAGAAAATCTGACTCTGAATATAAGTAGTGCTTTGGTTTATGACGATTATAGAACAGTTTCTTTTTTATAAGGGTTACCCATACTTTTGAGATGATGGGGCTCTGACATCTATGAGTGAGGAAGTGGTAGCTTATATCCTGAAGCAGCTGCTATGTTCACACAGTGTTAAGAACAATGGAAAACCCCACTGTTAAGATGATTATCCAGGAATGTTAAGAAAGAAGTTCAGATGTATGATGTTCTAAAACGAAAGCTTTTGTGCTTGAGGAAAATTATTTACATTACTTTCGCCTGCTACAAAATAAATGGAATATGAGTTTCTAAATTCCCCTTCTCATAGAGGAAATAAGCATCAAATATTATACCCAAAGAATAAGTTCAGGGATAGGCTAGTGTAAACTAGTCAATAGTTCATTCATATAGCTTTCATTGAGAATCAATTCTATACTAAACTCTGCTATTCATATCCTAAAATCGTGGTCCCTTTTAGTGTATCTTAGGTGACCACATAATGTTAAAACAACACCATGAAAATCACAAAATTCGGGTCACATAAAATTTTTTCTGCCAATCAAGACAAGCACAAAGTAAAACTTTTGTATCATAATTCAGAATTCTGAATACTGAAATGGGGATTCTGATACTTTTGAGCCCAAATATTGCCCAGTCCTTTTCCGAATGTGGCTCTGTTATAGGTGGTATGAAGTAAGAAAAATAGAGATGCTTTATGTCTGGGAGCATATGATCTACAACTTGACTGAACTGAATGTGACTGAAAAAGTTCAATTTCTATTTGCTATAGTTTATTATTGTGGTCCTGCAAATAATGACAAAAAAAATAAGAAATACTGAACTCAAAAAACTATTTTAAACCAAAAAACTATTTAAAACCATGGCAAATCAGATAGATTAAATGTTGAGTGATAACTAATTTGCCTCTCATCCAGCTATATCCTATGATAGGTGGAATTATATTCAGGTGAACACTGATTTATTAAGAACCACAAGGGTTACAAGGATCTGTAAGACACGGTGAGTTCTCTGTCAAGTAACTTACTTTCTCGTAGCAAGATACAATAAGAATATAAATAACTGTTATGTGTGATAGATTTTGATAAACTCAACAGGAGAAATATAGATGAAAGACTATAGGTATTTAAAGGAAATAAATACCACCAAGAACTGAGTGACTCCAAATTTGGAATAGTTAATAGAGGGCATGAATAGAAGGAAAAACACACAGAAGTGAGGGGCTGGAGGAGGGTGAAGTAATTGGGGGGAGGAAGGGTGGAAAAACACAGTGCAGTTGGTATTCACAAGAAAGGAACCACAGGAATCTATTTTGATGTGCATCTTTTTGGGAAGGAAGATTGTGAAATCAGTTAGGAAGCTAGGATTTTGGAACCAGCTCCCTTGATACCTGTGTGACCTTAGGCAAGTTACTTGAGAAAATTGGTTAATGAGCCTAATGTGAAAAAAAGAATGATTGGACCTGCCCAGTAATCTATAAGGTCCTTTTAGCTTGGAAATGCTTTGATTCTCTGGGTATTGGCACACAAAATTGTAAGGAATACCATATATATGCTCACATAGTTAGGAACATGGGCTTATCAGAGCAGGTGAAATATGAAGGATGTTTGACTGTACTTCATGACATTAAATGGAGACATCCTTATAGCATGTTAGAACTGTGAAAGTTGGTATAGACATGGAATCAGGAAATACAAGGTGTAGCAGGTTTGAAAGGCTTTTTCTGCTGGAAAAAAAAAGTCACTACAAGACTGGGATCATAGAACATGTGATCAAGACTTAATGTGACGACAAGGGGGAATGAAATCTCTACGGACTGAGGTGTTCTGGGAAATGGATGTAATTCAGATAGTGCTTGAGTGGGAAGATTTTGCTACTAAAGACTGGAAAACAAATGCAAAGGAGGAAGTGAGGATAGAGTTAGGAGGGTGTATGATGCTTGTGAGTGGAGAGAAAATATATCACCCTCTAGAAGATCAACTGGCAGACCCTTTTGTACAAACACTTCAGTATGGTATGGGGAAGGTGAACAAGAGGTAATGCACTGTTTTTGAGTATGAGTAAGCCAAGGAAAGTTGATTTACAGAGAGTGAGAGAAGACTGGGTAGGGAAAGTAGCACTCAATATTACTTAGTAATTAAATTTCTTATGACCAAACAAATGTGGTCACAGTGTTATATAATTTTAAATCTTAAGTTTTTAGTTTTCATCATCTATTTTTATTAACCTACTTTATGGCATTTTTTTAATTTCCAGTTTTATTTGTTTTTTCTTGTTTTCTTATTCTTATTGGTAAGTGATTTGGAAACTACACAATATAAAAACTACTCACTTGAGTTAGTACATTCTTGACTTGGTGAGACCAAGAGTGGTAAATACTGAATTAAGTTTTTAAAGATTTTCTTCATTACTAATCTTACAGATGTCCCAACAAGTGAGAGGTCTAGATAAATGTAAAATTAATGCGCAGCACAACACTTTAAAGCTTTGGTTTGTACATAAAAAATAAAAGCTATTCATGCTTGTGAATTAATTGGGGAAATCAGGATTTTATCATTTAGATGTTTTCAAAAAACGATAGGAAGCTTTACACAGGAAAATCCGTCCGTATTTCAACAATATTATGCTTAAGTTATATCCCATTTTAGGAACAAAATAAAATGACTTCAGGCAACCTTTTAACGCAAGATTGCTGATCTGCCAGTTAGATTATAAGCTCCTAAAAATCATGGGTCACAGTTTATAAACACATATGAACCTAGTACTTGCACACAGGAGTTCATCAATGTATATTTATGGAATTGAACCAAATACATATGTGTGTGTGCCATATATATCTCCACACACATTTTTTCATATCACTGTGAAAAAACATATTTTGTCTTTTATGTAAAATTCCTTTGAATTCACAGCAAATTATAATTAACCTAAGACACAGGCTTCCAGAACTCCTCAAACTTCAGTTCTGTCTGACAGAGCTGCAGGGGAAGTGTGAGCCACTGGCCCAGCAATCTAGATAGAACTAGCCAAAAAGCCTGCTAACACTGCTGGAAACCACTATTATACAAATTGGCATGGGGTGTGTGTCTTTGATTGCAGCAGGTTCTGGATATGAAAGATGGGCCCTGGAGGTGCAGAAACACCAATAGACCTTGGGAGAATGAAAATGGGCTGGTACACTATTTGGAAAAGCCAGAAGAGGACCTGGTTTGAGACAGCTGGGAAAAACCCTGTACTAATTACAGTGTTAGAACAAAAAGAATAACAATCTTCAATTTTACCTTCAAGGGGTTATTTTCTGTAAAGGTTTACTCTCAATCAAAAGATAATCTGACCTGGGTTCTATTCCTCACATCACATGAGGGGTATTTACTTTTGAGTCATGTAATATTGTCTCTTTCCTTTTCTATAGAATAAGAAATATTTCAGTGGTAATATTTAGTTTGCTTTCACAGAATTATTAAATTAGAAATAAAAGCGATGATGTGCCAGGACAATATACAGTTGTAACATGTTTAGATACCATTTCCAGTTTTTTAGGCAAAAATAGGTAGTAGTGGATATAATACATAATAATACATTGTTCATGTCCTCTAAGATATATGATATGTGATTTCTATTATTATATATAATTGTGTAAATATATAAAATATAGTATGTTGGTATGTGGTAGATATAAATGACTTTTAGCACTTCTTTTTCTCATTTTAAGGAAAAAACATTTTGTTCTTTTTTCTCTTTTTTTTCTGTGTCTATATGAGATGATTAATGTTAACTAAACTCATTGTGGTAATCATTTCCCAATATATATAAGTTAAATCATTATGCTGTATACCTTACACTTCTAGAGTCAGTAAAACTGAACAAAAGGGAAGTTATATGAAAATTTTAAATATAACCAGACCTGACAGCATTTAATATTTTAGTTTTTGCCACTACAGAAGATAAAAACTTCTTGAGTACAAAAAAGTAATCAATATTATATTTAAAGCATCGAAAGTATGCTATTGGGATTTCTTATATTCCAGGATGAGAAGCAGGCCCAGAAGGTAGCAGGAAAGAGCTGAAAAATTGCCCAAGTTTATTGCATATCTCTATCCACATGGCACCCTGTTTTCTCAGTCTCGTTCTGGTCTCTCTCCCCCAGAGGCTCCTGTTTCTTCTGTCCCTTCAGTTTCTTCACCTCTGTGAACCTCTAAGAATAAATATTTTTCCTGGGTTGACTTCCAAGTCAGTTTTTGGTTGTGTTTTGTTTTTACTGGGTAAATTTCCAAGCACAGATTCTTTTTTTTTTTTTAGACTAGGAATCTTCCTTGCATGCACGTTGGCCATTTGAGACCAGTCATGTGGCCAAGGAGAACCACACCAGCCACTGCTTCCCCTACTTCATCCAGAAGCCCCATTCAAGGTCCGTTGGGTTCTTCTTTAATCCTCCAAATAAAGTTTCAGTCTCCAGGTCAAATTCTTGGTCCAGTTCCTCTTCATATTCTCTGGAGACTTTGTAAAGTTCTTAGAAAGAATAGAAGTGGAAGCCGAGGGGGTAAAGAGACAGTTCCCATCGGGACAGCATTGCTCCCTGTGACAAAAGGTCCCAATGCCTACAATGAGAGTTTCCTTGGGCTGGGTTCCTGCAATGAGCAGTGTGCAGATCTCTCCCACCCGTTTGTTAATTGCAGGTCTGGGGCTGCCAGCAAGTTTGGGAGTGGAAGAGACTTTCAGCACTTCTGAAATAACTCTGACAAAACATGCCACAGAAGATTTCAGCTAGGCTAACCATGTAATATATAATCTCTGTATTGCATTCCTAGCCTGTCTTGTTTCTATTGCGAAGTAAAAATTAGAACTCTCCTGATAGCAGCAATCTAAATCCAAGCAATTCTGCAGCCGACAGGAGTTAGGGAATGTTTAAGCTTTCCAGTTTATTGATAAACAAACTGTTGCAGTTCATTGATAAATAGTGGCTAATTTATATAGATTTGTTCCTGTGAATGTCTGCCTCATATTTTCAATTCAGGGATTTAAAAATTAATCTCTTTAAAAATATAACTTCTACAATTTGAATGGAAGTGTGGCAAATTGAAAACCATTTGACACCATCTTGTAATTTAGCTCAGAAAACAGTTGATTTTTCCAGTGTATGCATTAATTTTGTTTTCATCCTTAAGTTTGATTTGCTTTATTTTGGCTAAAGAAGCAACATCACATTGACCGCACCAGGCAGGTTAGACAAGATCCAAGTGCTGAAACTTCCTGGGTAGATTGTTGTGAAGCCTTCTTTGACTCGGCAGTTTAGGAATCTGGCAGTTTGGGAATTTGGCAGCTAGAGAGCTAGAAGACTGTGGTGCCCCACTCTGGTTGGGCTCTCTGGGCATCTTCCAAATACACCATGAGCCTGGAACACTTGCCCTGGAAGGATGACATCACTGGCAGTCCACTGTGCCAGTACGCATCTGTCTTCGGCCAAGGGCTGTTCCACCGCCAGGCTGTCTTTCTGCTTGCTCTCTAGGTAGTAATTAGGGAGAGATAGTCCTGTGTCTTCTCTCTGAATCTTCTTCATGTATAATTCATGGTCAGTGTAATTTCATGCCTTTAAGTGTTATTTTTTTCCAGTAAATAACAACAATAATAATGATAATGTTCAATATCATGCAGCATCAATTTTTTTTGTTAAATGTAGATATTCTATTATTACTACTAAGCATTTGACAAATTCAGAGTTTATACTCTAAATTCTGGATTTTCTAGCCAAGATCAAGTAGACAGCATTAAAAATAGGCAACAATATTTCAAGAGAGATTTAGTCTACCTCTCTGCCTGTTCCTTCTTTTTCATCCCCTCAAACCAAATTTAGTGTTTGATTTTTTTTTTCAATTTTTACAAGTAGTGAATGCCACAACATTCTTGTTGTGAAAGAAAAGCATAGAGACATATTAAGTAAATTCTAAAGTTCTCTCCCCTTAAAATGCTCACCTTTCCTCCTTCAGTCTAATCTCACTTTCTTCCCCAGAAGAGGTGACTATTGTCCATAGTTAGGTATCCAATGGTGCCACTGAACGTTTTTGGAAGATGGAAATGTTCTATATCTGTGCTACACAATATTTGAAGCATGGCTAGTATGATTAAGGAACTGAATTCTTAATTTTACTTAATAATTTCAATTTACATTTTTATAGCACATGTGACTAGGAGCTCCCATATTAGATAGCACTGGTTTTTCATCTGTCCCCAGGTCTACTGCAATAGACTCATCAGTGTCCCTGTACTTAGGCTCATATTCTTCTTTGCCAGCATGAGCCTTATACAAATTTGTTCATATTTCCCTGCTACTACGAATCCTTCAATGAGTCCCCTTTCACCATGATATCATTCTAAACCTATCTGCATGATACATAAGGCTCATTATGATCCGGCCTTTGCATACCTTCATCTCTTAACCATTATTTAAGTTCAAGGAAAATGTCATGCTTTCTCTTGCCTCAGTGCCTTTTCACATGCTGCTCCCTCATCTGTCTAACAAATTTCATCGTCTCAGGTAACCCCCATCCCCCACAACCTTTTTTGCCCCATATACTTCCCCAGCAGCTGTAGACGATTTTCATCTCTGTATCCTCCAAGCCACAAAACAGAAAACCAGTAGGTGCTGCATAAATGCCAATTCCTTTCTCCCACTCTCTCTGCTAGCACCGAGGATGGTTATTATGCTCTCATGTAAAACTTTGTTATAGTATAACTGAAGGGGTAAAAAAAAAATCCAGGCGGAAGTAATTTTACTACAGTGTAAATTTCACATGGGGGAGTAGGCAAAGATTAATCTCTTTTGTTCACAAATACTCTAATCTCTTAAAACAATGCATGGCACAGATTAGGAGCACAATAAATATGTGTAGAATGAAAAAATTATCAAATTATATTTTCACATTTTTTCATGGTTATCCATTTTGACCCTTCTCAAATGTAATAGCTAAATTCTGGCAAACAACTGCCAGGTTAAAATAATTTTTGTGAATTTACAAAATATATAATTGAAAACAGCCATGAATCCCCAAATCTTCCCACTCTTTTGTGGTTGCTGCTTTCTTCAGGCAAAGAAATTGACTGCTTTAGGAGAAAAACACATAAATAAACAAAATGCCCGAATATCATCTCATGAGACAGAATCCCAAGCAATACTTGTCTAAATCACCTGTCCTCCACACCCTGACTTCATTCCTGCTGAAGCCCAGCACAACACATTCTGTCATTTTTCATTACTCTTCCATTTTAATATAATCAGCAGATGTAATTAAAGCTCATTTTTCACCCATTAGTAAGTACTCAAATACTTTGTTTACCATTAAACCCAATGGCTTCCAATGCATAAGTTCACTGCTATGTGAGCTGATTGGACCCTTATCCAGTAGGCTCCCTTAAAATTAATTTGTGGTTAACTTTTACTTAATCTAAAAATCTGTTTCCTATCTACAGGATTATGTTCATATCCAAACCAATTTGTATTAATTTTCGAAGTCAGGGGACATCATGTCAAAATCGTTAATGAATCCTTAATATAAAACATCTATTGTATTCTGTTCATAGTCACACTCTTCAACTGAGTAAAGCTATTAGTAAAAGAAAATCTATTAAGTGTAACTTTGTCACATTACTGGCTTATTACTCTTGATTTCATTACCCACTCTCCGGATACTTGGATATATTATCTCAATATTTTTTGTGCTATCTTGATTGAATGACCATTTATATGAACAGGCATTTTATCTCTTTAAGGGAGATGTGGATTTTATAAATGACTCAGTATTTTGGTCAGCCATGCTCTTTAAGATACAAAGCAAATAGTTGTGCTAACACGGATATTACTTATTCAAAGTTTTATATCAATTTTGTCATTAGTATCTAGTGTTTTAGTTCTTGAAATACTTTCCAGTTGTCCATCTGTATTTTCCTTTCCTATTGGACATAGTTCAAAAACAAACATATTGAGATATTTAAAGAACACTACTTGAACATTGTTCAGTGTTATATTACTTGTTTAGGATATTGTTTTATTGAAACTGTTTATAACCTGAAAACATAAAATGCTTTCATACACTATTTGTTTTTACCCCCTGAAAGTTTCTCATTCTAGTATGTGAAGAAAGCATGTTCTTTTTTATTCACTACACATATCCACTACAGATTTTTCTTTAGAGATTCACTCAGATTGGACTTTCATAAGCCCATCTCACAGCTTCCTTATTTTGTTTATGCTTGTCATTTCAAATATAAACTACAGACATTTTAATTATAACATCATAATATAGTCTCATTCATTAGTGAAGATTAACATCCTTTCTCAATACTCAATGCCCATTAGTTTTTAATTATCTCAAATGTGGCTTGTACCCAGAGTTTCTCATTAGGAAAATTCAGATTTTTCTTTTATCATTGCTTTGCAGTTCATTCAGAGCTCACTAGTGATGAATATACGACTGCTTTTAGTTTCTTTTTTGTTTTTAATTAATTAATTTATTTATTTATTTTGGGCTGTGTTGGGTCTTCGTTGCTGCTTGCGGGCTTTCTCTAGTTGCAGTGAGACAGAGGCTACTCTTCATTGTGGTGCGCAGGCTTCTCCTTGCGGTGGCTTCTCTTGTTGCGGAGCACGGGCTCTAGGCGCACGAGCTTCAGTAGTTGTGGCATATGGGCTCAGCTGTTGTGGCACAGGGGCTTAGTTGCTCCGCAGCATGTGGGATCTTTCCGGACCAGGGCTCTAACCCGTGTCCCCTGAATTGGCAGGTGGATTCTTAACCACTGCGCCACCAGGGCAGTCCCTGCTTTTAGTTTCTAAGAGCTATTCTGAAGGTTGAGATTGGGTAGGAATCATATAATTTTATAACCACATGTTATTTGTGGGACTTTCTTTTAACTTGATCCTGGTAATTTGAATTGAAATCCTTTGAGGTGTTAGGGGAAATTTCTCCTACTCCTATATTTCCTCAGGTGGACTTAGTATCAACCAAAACAAAAATTCTTATTAAAGTATAAAATTAGAGGAATCTGGCTATTCCATTTGATTCCAAGAGAATATAATAGGCAAACATGCAGATTTGCTATACAATTTCTCTATTCATGTATATAATAAAGAAATTGCCTCCAAAACTCAATCTTCTTGCATGTTTGTATTTTCATGTTCATTATGTACAACATAATTGTTGTTCAGTATGCACAACATATTTTCATGTCATACATTCATGTTTGTATTTTTTCTTTGGAAAGTAAAATTAAAATTTGGTTTATAAAGGTTACATAGGTAGAAAATGAGGCAATGTATAAAACTGTAGGAAAATGAAAATCTTCTGAAATTGTACAACTGAAAGGTGATTGATATTAACATTTTGACATAGTTCCTAGTATCTCTCAATGCATTGACATCCATGCATTTAGTCATTTATTCAACAAGTACTCACTGTGTACTTATTTTGATCTACTCATGATTCTACACTCAGAAATGTTGTAGGGAAAATATTAAACCTTTACTTTGTGGAGCTAATTCTGGTGAGGGCAATTGTAAACAAAAAAAAAATACATAGCGAAATTTCAGGTACCATAAGTTCTGTGAGGGAAAACAAAGTAGGGTAAGGGGATAAAGAATGATAGGAGGGGGTATTTATTCCAGGTAGGGTAATTATGGAAAGCCTCTCTGAGGAGGAGACACTGGAACAGAGCCCTCAACTGAGGGAAGAGCCATCAAATGTCTAGAGGATAAACACATCAGGAAGAGGTAGTGTCCTCCAGCTCCAAGGCAGGAATGTGCTTGGCAGATTAGAAGGACAGCGTGAGGGCCTGTGAGGACAGACTAGAGGGACAGCAATGATGTTGGAGAGGTAGGAGGGTGGGTGCCTCGTAGGCCAAGGTACAGAGTAGAGTTTTTATTATGAGTGTAGCTCTTGAAGATTTTGAACAGGGAAGTGATGTGATTTGCTTTACACTGTTTAAAAAAAGATCACTGTAGTGACTGTGGGAAGAAAGGATTAGAGGCATGAGTGGACTCGAGGAGATTTACACAGTCTCAAAATGTAGTATGAGGTGAGGCGAATACATCTGCTATTTCTCATTTAACAATACGTCGTGGACCATTTCAGTGTTGTGTGGGTTAGGTTAGGCTTGGCCAGGGCTTCTCAGCAGTGGTACTACTGACACTTGGGACCAGATAATTCTTTGTTGGTGGGGGGCTGTCCTGTGCATTGTAAGATGTTTAGCCTCTACTCACTAGATACCAGTAGCCCTTTCTTCCCAGTTGTGACAAACAAAAATGCCTCCAGACGTGACCAAATGTCTCTGCTGGGGAAGAATGATCCCTGATTGAGAACTCCTGGGAAAGGCAATGCTGTGGTAACAAAACCCTCCGAATTTCTGGAGTCGAACACGTGTACTTACTTCTCCCTCATGCAAAATCTGCAGAGTCTAACAGTTCTCAAGGTTAGCTTCTTTCTAAGCTGTAGGACCCCGGTGGCGTGCATCATGTACAAACACCACCTGGCTTTCAGGTGGCTATGGCAGGGAAGAGAGAACTAGACCTTAAAGCTTCTGCCCAAGTGACTCACGTCACTTCTGATCACTGTGGGGCAGAACACAACTTCTTTTAACTGCAAAGGGAGTGTGGAAAGTGGGGGAACACAGAGATGTTTGGTGATCAATAAATGTTTCTGCCTCACTTCTAGGCACCAAGTATCACCGGTCTAAAGCAGTTCTAGAATTCTGCTGGGCAGATACTGTGAAAATCTTTTACCCTAGGAATGTGGGGAGGCCAGTGACTAGGCTTCTGAAACTGCTCTTGAATCTGAGGCTCCCAGACTCCACTTATCATGAGGTTTACTTTTCTTTTCATCTTTCTTGGGCACGTTTGAAGTGGGTGTTAGGGTTTTGCTCTTTTTGGTAATTGCATACCTTTGTTAGTCTAGTTCCTGACGATGGAGAACTGTGGAGCCAAGGGCTGTTTCAAGTGTTGAACAATCATGGGCTTTTTAAGGCAAAACTCATAATTTTTTTTGGCACTATAGCTCCCTCATAATCTTAAAAGACTTCCTATCTTTCAGATTACTCTATTCCACGTGCCAGTAGCCTCATCTGTAATAATCTATAATAGACCTTCCATCTGTTTTACTTCTTTTCTTTCTTGCCTTCAAAGGTCTTTCTCTCTCAATTTAATAGTGTGTAATGTGAGACTCTCTGGAAGAGGAAGCAGGAAGGTCATACCTATTAAGTTTTTAGTATGTGTATTTATATGTGTTATTCCAAAAATAGGTACAAGGTTTCTGAGGCAGGGACATGTTAATTATTACTTTTAGCAATAACTACATTGGTCCTCTTTGCCTCAATTCTTCCCCGTGTTCTTGGTGACGTGATGAAAGTCAGATAAAGGTGACCTTGATGTACCTGGATTTCTAAATGAGGAACCCTCAAAATATGAAGCTGAGAGTTTATATAGGAAGATAACTGTTCCTCTTCTCCTCCTGAGAGAGGGGTAGTAATCTTTAACATGTAAACACAATACCCTTGGATCTTACTCTCTAGAATGTAAATAAACATCTGGAGGCATGGGAGTGGGATTAGGCAAGCCTCTTCCAGTTTACAGCCCCTAGAATATCTCTATGGCCCAGATCTCATTCCCTTTTGATAGATAACACAGACTTCTAGAGAGGCAAATCTTTAATCCCTCCGTGAGGTATATTGTTTATTCAGTTATCTATTAACTTCCAAGTCTTTTCCTTAACTCGTTTCAGCAAAATGCATTTCTAAAACCTTAACATGAAAATATTCACTCCCTGACAATGCCCTTAGCCTAATTTGAGATCTGAAACTTTTCAATCTGCTGAAATGTTTTACTGTTTCACACAAAGTCCTTTTTTGCAACTTAACCAAAATAATAGCTCTATATTGAAAGAACTATTCAGTTACAAGTGTCAGAGCTATTTATAATTGCCAAGAAATAATAGGAGAAAAGGTTTGTAGAATGATAGCTAAATTTCTAAATGTGCTATTTCCACTGTATATTTTACCATAATGAGTTATGATAATATTTACTGTATTAATTTCATCGTTATGGTTATGTTAGATTAATAAGAAGGTCTAATCAACATTTTCAGTTATATAAACCCTTTCTTTTCCACGGAAAGTTTGTATTTATACTAATGTACATGGTCGGATTATTAAAATTATTCAATTGCTTTTTGAATAGCTTTATATTCTACAGTGACTGAACTTATTACTAAAAAATTCTGTAATCTTTTCTAGAAAATGTTTGGTATCACATCTGAAACATGGTTTATAACACAAGATTATATCTAAGGGAAAAGCTTTATTTCCCCCTACTATCACATTTGATAAGATTTTCCCTACTATGAATTCTTTTTTCTTTTTCTTTTTTGTGGTACGCGGGCCTCTCACTGTTGTGGCCTCTCCCGTTGCGGAGCACAGGCTCCGGACGCGCAGGCTCCGCGGCCATGGCTCACGGGCCCAGCCGCTCCGCGGCATGTGGGATCTTCCCGGACCGGGGCACGAACCCGTATCCCCTGCATCGGCAGGCGGACTCCCAACCACTGCTCCACCAGGGAAGCCTCCTACTATGAATTCTTTGATACAAGTTTCGATTTACTGTTGCACACATTCACACTTTCAAATGTTTATAGTGTTTTCCTCCTATTTCAATTCTCCTCTGTTGACAAGTGCTCACATTGTGCATCCAGAGACCTTATCACTGGAATGAGTCAATTCCTCTGGGCCTGCAGCCCACCGTCCCCACTCTTCCCATATCCAGCATCATTCTGCCCTGTGAGGTGCATCTTGTGAGGGTGTGTGGCACCCCACTGTGTACAACCAAGCTCTTTCCTACAGTCAGCTCTTGTGCACAGGGTGAATGGCTTACACAACTTGTTATTGGAACGTCCCAGGATGAGGAAGAAGGGGCAAGGCAGAAGAGGTAGTTGTCAAATAAATGATTTTCTGTGTAAGAGCACCAGGGAGTAGTGGTTTTACTCCCAATCCCTGTGTCTGCACTGCATTTCTCCTACTGAAAAATTACCAGAGCTGTGTATATCATAATATCCTTATTTTTCTTAGACATTGTAAGTAGCATTAAATCTATTGTGACAATAGGCTCAAGTAGTAGACGGGCTTGCGTTAAAACCTGGGCCAATCTCAGGCCCCTCTCTTCCTCTGGATCCCACTCAAAACTGTTAACCTTATGGGTTACTCTGTAAATTGGTGAGAATAGCACATTCCAAAGCGGTATACTTCCTCTCAAGAATCCAAATGACTTCTAACCATTGTACCTCTTTTTCAATACCAAAAAAGTGAAAATGCAGTAATTTATCTTTTACTTTGGAGGGACTATCCCAATAACTAGATCCCAGAAACATCAATGAAGTAATTAACCCCTGAAATTTCGTTCGATTTATCTCTCCCACTTCCTATTAACATGTGTCTCATTAAATCATCTGAGGTAATTCCTGCTTCCTACCCATCAGGTCCAATTTTCATGTCTTCAATGCAGTGAAGAAATGTAATCTGTAGGATTTCACTCAGACCCAAACCCAGTCAGACTAGAGTTTGGTAGAGAACTGGAGAGTTAATTTGGCTCTAAATTGCTTTCGACCCTGGTGGGTAAAATCCGACTTCATGTTTCTTCACAGTTACTGTAAGGGAAAAAAAACAATTGTCCATCAACAGCTGCGGACCAGGTACCCGCGCCCTGACCTTAAGCAGAGGTGCGCTCGGCCTCTCGGCGCTCTCTTGCTCGGGTCTGGCCATGACGGCGACTGCGGTGGGAACAAGGCTCAGGACGCTTGTGGGCCGAGCCTGCAGGGCGGCTTACGGAGACATCCTTCCGCCTGGCAGTCTCTCTGATCGATGTCAGTGCGTCAGCGCGTCCACGTCCCGGCTGACGCACTAGCTCTTGCTGTGGGCGGGGCCAAGCTGCACATGCGCACAGTCGCCTGGCCAAGTGGTACCGCCAGGACTCCTTCCGGGGGTCGCCTACTTTCTCTTCGAGACGCTTCCCACGCGACCTCCGCTGGCCTTGACACCGCCTAGCCCGGAAGACCAACAAAGAGGTGTTTGTCAGCTGTAACCCTCAAATCACAGACAGTAACGTTGTGCTACGTGTGAGAAACAGGATCAAGGAAGAAATGGAGGCTTTTGTGGAAAGTTCTAGCGGAGTGGCAGAAGTGAGGATTTGTAACTTATGTACAATATACATTTCAGTAAATGGATTGAATTTTAAAAAAACGAAAACAAATAATGAAGTTGACACGTTTGGAAATGAGAGCACTAAAGCCGTTATGCAATGGAGGCAGTACTCAGTGAACACCAACATCGCTTCTCTGGCAGCCCTTCTTTATTCTCAGATAGGAAATGCACAGTCCTGCGCGGCCTACCCTCCCAGCGCTCGCTCCTGGACTTTCTCTGCAGCCCCTGGTAGAATGTTGTCTGTACTCATTCTGAACTCCAGGTATATCAAGTTTCTAGCGCAAGATCAACTGTCAACGTACTATTAGTCATTTTTTTTAAAAAAAAAGGAGAGAAAATGCAGAATGCCATTAGGCAAAATATATTCTGGACTGCTGTTACTGATATAATCCTGGCTGGAGAGAGAGCCAGAATATGATGTGGTGTGGCCTCAGTGTTCTTCCCAGCAAGGAGTCTCCCTTTGACACGGGAAGCCTGTGGGCTTCAGATGCCTAGCCTGGCAGCCAAGGCACCAGAGGGAAGCTGCTACATGTGTCTCAGGTATCAGCACACGCATGCTTGGAACTCCTCCCTTGTGTCACTTGTTCTACTGTCCTAAATGGCTTCTTGCATCCCCACCTCCCACGCCTGGAAGAAGAATGCAGAGAAATTCGCCTGTACCAGCTGCATACCAGGTACCAGAGCCTTTGATAATCTGCTCAAATAAACATACTGTTTCTAGAATAGAAGCTGTAGTTGGTATAATCGCCTGATTAAGTTTATGATAGTGCATAGTTATTTGCTGAGATACAGCTGCTTACTGCTGGTGGCTATCTCTCCAAATTCCCAGGTGTGCTATAGCTATGCTTTACTATTATGGTAGAGGAAAATCTAGGGGATTTCACATTGTTCTCCTTTTTTGTTTTAAAATAGATTAATTAATTAATTTATTTTTGGCTGCGTTGGGTCTTCGTTGCTGCCCGCGGGCTTTCTCTGGTTGCAGCGAGCAGGGGCTGCTCTTCATTGTGGTGCGCGGGCTTCTCATTGCGGTGACCTCTCTTGTTGCGGAGCACAGGCTCTAGGCGCGTGGGCTTCAATAGTTGTGGCGCATGGGCTCAGTAGTTGTGGTTGTGGGCTCTAGAGTGCAGGCTAAGTAGTTGCGGCACACGGGCTTAGTTGCTCCGCGGCATGTGGAATCTTCCCGGACCAGGGCTCGAACCCGTGTCCCCTGCATTGGCAGGTGGATTCTTAACCACTGCGCCACCAGGGAAGCCCTGTCCTGCTTTTATTTCATGAGGTAGAGAGCCAATCTCTGGGTTCTGCCACTTACTGAGTATATCAATTTAAATCACTTATCCAGGAAATGGGAATATAATCATAATATGGGTTCTTGGGTCCACTGAGGTTATCATGATCCAGACTTGAATGAAAACACTGTATATCAAATTACAACCACATGCCCTCTTTTGACTTGCAAAATATTGTGGTATTTTGGGCCTCCAGGGATAAACACCAATTTTGAGCCTGTATTTAATAAATTTTTAAAGGTCTAGGGACTTCACTTTTCCTGTGTACCAGTCATCAAAGCAAATGGTGGTAAATACCTTTGAGCAGACTAAGGGATTTATAGTATGTATGTATGGCAGTTATTCAGGGTCAGTTCTAAAGGGAAACTAGCCTCCCCATCAGTCAAAAGCTTTAGGTCTGTGAACTTAGATCTGTAAACTAGGTAAGTAGCTATGACTTCAGTTGTGTTGACTCAAGTCTGTTTTTTGGCCACAAGACCTATTTTTTGTTTTTTTATCTGTTATATAGATGAAGTAATGGCTTAGTCTGTTCAGGCTGTATACCCATAGATGGGTCGCTTATAAACAACATAAATTTAATTCTCACAGTTCTAGAGGCTGGAAGTGCAGGATCAGGGTGCTAGCATGGCTGGGTTCTTGTGAAGGCCTTCTTCCAATTCATAAACTTCTCATTGTGTCCTAATATGGTGGAAAGGGCAAGGGGGCTTTCTTGGGCCTCTTTTATAAGTGCATTAATATCATTCATGAGGGTTCCATCCTCCTGATCTAATCACCAAAGCCCCCACCTCCTAATACCACATTGGACATGAGGATTTCAACATATGAATTTTAGGGAGATATAAACATTCAGACTATAGCAAGTAATATTTAGTAGGCTGCCTATGTATTTTACTTCTGAAGACACCATGATCAATTACACATTGGTAAATAAACAAACCCCCCAAAATCCATGTTCAAAACATTCATATCACAACTTCATTCTTGAGGCATATTTCAGTAATTGCCACTTACCTTCTCAGTGGAAGTACTGCCACTTGTCCACTAATATTCTGCAAAATCATTTTTTGCTTTGAAGTCAGGATGTTCAAAACCCAAGCTTGCCATTTCTTTCTGTAAACTTTGCAGTGCAGAATTATCCCTTCCTCACTAGTGTTTTAAAATTATAGTTACATGACAGAAACATGCCGCACCCCTTAGTATCTCAAAGCACGTGAATTGACAGACCTTCACAATCAGTCACAGATGATCTTCTAATTAATTGTGAATACCATGGAACATCATGGATTACCAGCATCCTATTCTATTAAAAAAGGAACCCAGCTTTGTTTTCACGGCCAAGGTAAAAATTAATTGTCCTAGAATTTTATTTTGAGGGCTTGCTTTGTAGGACCTCTTTTGATACCATGCATTGTATCATTCAGAGTTCAGACAGGATAACAGAAACCATACTAAGTATCTCAAAAGAGAGAGTTAAATATAGGGAATTGGCTAGCAGGTGTTGGAGCAATTAAAACATTAAACAGCAAAAAAGGAAAGAAACACAAAGGTAAGAACTGCAGGAGCTGTTGCTACTCCTAGGGTAGGAGGACCAAACAGAAAAGTTGGTTGGCATTATCAAACCTGAAAGCCCAGAGAAGAGGCCCAACAGTTAAGCCTCTAATCTCTTAGAAGGGGACACAACTTGGCTGCTGTTAGTACTTCTCCAGGAGCTTGGTGGAGGCAATTTATGGAGCTGGAGTTCAGACTCTGGGGACGGTTGCTGTTTGGCAGGATTCTGCTGGTAACCATTGAGAGGGTGCAATGAAGCTCGTTCTGAAAGAGCTGAAAGATACTCGAGACTGGCACCAGTTGCTGAGACAATGCTGCCAGTAACAGTAAGCTCATAGAAAGAAGCAAATTCCTTTCATTTCTCTCACCTTATCGACTCCTTTGAGTACTACATTTACCGGAATCAAATACAAAGCCAGCTGATAAATAAATGTAGTTTGCCGAGTCCCAGCTCCAGAATCACAGAGAAGACCCGTATATCTATAGGGATTTGTTCCAATATGGATTTTCTCACTTTGGGAATCAAGTGTTGATTTTCCAGGTCAGTTAATCTCACTGGAACTTTTTTTTTTGCGGTACGCGGGCCTCTCACTGTTGTGGCCTCTCCCGTTGCGGAGCACAGGCTGCGGACGCGCAGGCTCAGCGGCCATGGCTCACGGGCCCAGCCGCTCCGCGGCATGTGGGATATTCCTGGACCGGGGCACGAACCCGCGTGCCCTGCATCGGCAGGCGGACTCCCAACCACTGCGCCACCAGGGAAGTCCTGGAACTTTTTTAAAAGTTTTTTTTCTTTGTAAGCATTTATTCTAAATTATATTTCCTTCCCTTTTTACAGGAATCATATTCACAGTTTTTTTTTTTTGAAGGAAGAGGTCTCATATTCAGATTAAATGTCTGTGTTTATACTTTTTAAATAGAGTATTTCTATCAGCACTTTGCTGTTACTGAACATATCAAAATTTTGCTTGGTGAACACACTGAATGATCAGGTGGCTTTCTCTGGTATCTTGCTATCATCAAATCATTAACTCTCCAGACTTTTTCTGGGTAGCTCTGACTTGGAAATTCTCCCTCTACTGCCTTGAGTGCTTCTCCTTGCTCCTACTGAAATGTCTGTTTGGTTTTATGGTAATCCACTGATAAGATGGTCCTCTAGATCTCCATTATCACCTCTCTGACCGGGTTCTTTGAGTAGGGTCCAGGAATAAATAGTCACATTCTTGAGTGTTATTGACCCCTATGATTTGTTCATTTGTTGCTGTTCTTAAGAATTGGCAAAGACCCATGAAGGCAGAGCTGCAGGGGCACAACCTTCCTTTTCAGCTTACTGCGCAGCCCAGGTCATCGTGCCAATCAAAGCCATCTTTAATTTCATTTCCAAATACTTGGTGTCTAGAAGAAATGTCTTTTCCAAGTCTCCAAGTCCCCAAGTTATCTTTTATTTCTTCTTGTAAATTTACTAATTCTATCCTGAACTCATTGTTTTCTTGTAATATCTTGCCATACACAATCAATTAGCAACTAACACATGCTATTAAGTTTATTTAATCATCATGATCATCAGCCTAGAGCTACAAGTTCATTAGCTATATAGCCTCTTTCAAGTTATCAAGTCTTCAGTTTTATTAAATATTTTGCTACTGTGCAGCATGAATCTGTATCTCACTGCTGTCTGGAAATAGTTTTCTCACTACCTTCCACATGATAACTAAGCCAGTGTCATAAATTTTAGCGTTTTTTTTTTTCTTAGAAGAGTATCTCACTTTTGCCATAATGTTTTTATTACTCAGGTTAGTCTAGTCTCTATGATGGTAATTAATGTATCCCCAAATTTCCCTAACAACTTATTTGTTTCTTGTTCTCACAGTCTGTTGTGTGTCCAGTAGCTATTTTCCAAGTAGTAACTCAGTGATTCAGACAGTTGCCTTGCAGACATGCCGTTTAGAACATGTAGTTTCTAAGTCAGCAGCAGGGGGAGTTGGATGTTCACACACTGGCTTGTAAATGCTTTAACATTGGCATGTCATTGATGACTTCTGCTTACCACCATTGTCCATAATTAGTCATATTCCCTGGCTTAACTGAAAGGGTGTTGGGAAGTGTGGGGAATCCATGGATATATTGGGGGAGCACATGGGTATATGGGGAGCTGTAAATGCAGAGGCTCAAATAAACATTGATATTCATGATCATTCTTAAGTGGAACTTAGATAACTCGGGAAAGTTAAGTTCCTAATTGATAGAAATTTAGATTGTTTCCAAACTTCTGGTGTTAAAAAATGCTTCTGTGAATATTCTTGCTTCTGTACTCTTACTGATGTATCTCTGGAAGATATAGTCTTAGTGATAGAATTTCCAGGATAAAAGGCACTTTAATTTCCTACTGACACTACATGGGATAGTTCTTTGTGCCCTCTATAATGCTGGGTATTTTTAGTCTTTTTATATTTGCTAATCTGGAAGATAAGAAGCAATATTTTATTATTTTTATTTATGGTTATTAAAATGAGTTTAAACATGTTTAATTTGTGGTGTTTTACCCTTTAGATTTCTTTAAGTTTCTGTTTATGTCTTTTACCCCAATTTTTGTTTTTAAATGAGAATCATTGTTATATTTTGCAATTGGCTCATACCATGACCTCCTGATACCATAGTGAAAAAAAATCATGCCTAGCAGCCACAGTTTTTGTTTTTTATGTCTATCTTTTATGGGCAGTTGGAGGCATTGGTTCTGAAACTGATCATCAATTGGATTCTTTCTTTGCTTCTCTCTGCTTACCTGTCCCAGATGGGTGAGAAAAAATTAACTATCTCTCAGATGGGCCATGGTCCTAAATACTAGTACAGATGCACTAGATTATGGGATAAAATAACCCTGTGCTCCATAAGGTATGCAGGAATGACATGTGGATTTTTTGGTTGTGTGGTTTTTTTAAAGCTAAATTTCAGATGTTTTTAGGACATATCATCCATTTGTGATATTAGAATAAAACTGGATTATTTCAATTATTGATCTATATCTTTTGATGACAATATTTCATTGATACTGAAGAATTCTTAGAAATTAAAAATGTATTTAACACAAATGGGGGATTATTCTGTATTTAAGATTATTTATTAAAGTAGTATCCATATTTAGCTTCTACCTATCAAACATAAAAAATGGACATCTTTGATGTAAGACTGTTTTTTTAAAAAATAAATGTATGTCCTGCTGTAGATAGTTTTTACCTTTTCATAATTCAACTTTATAGTCATCAGATAAGTTTACTGAGAGCACCTGAAAGGTACACCACACTGTATTGTAAAAGAGATATTGAAGAGATGACTTGTAATTTAGCAAGTATATTGTATAAGAGTTTTGATAGAGAACTCTGGGAATTCATCTGGTCAATTTCATTAAAAATTATGAGACTTCTCATTCACTGATGAAACAGATATGACAAATAATGGCTGATGTTAGTTGCCAATCACACACACAGATGTCTCCAGCCATCATTCTGTTTCCAAAAGAACCCTCTGTGCCTTCCTAACTCTGCATTTCACTTCACTTTAATATACGTATCTTGCTTTTTTCTGTTTATGATTTTATTATGGTCTCACATGCAATTACTTCCATTATTTGAAAATAATATAGACTTAATTTCTTTGGCAAAGCCAAAGGTGAAATACTGTAGGGTTCAATGTAGCCTCCCCATATGTATTATATTCTGATTGGTATAAAGGTCAACCTAATTCTAATATAAATCCCCTGAGATGTTGCATTTTAACAATTCAGGTTAGTAGACACAGATTTTCTATGCTTATTTAGGTACTTCAATTTCAAATATTAACAAGTAGACAGTGTCATCCATCTAATTTTGCTCTATACTTATAAAAAATGCCCACAATACTTCTACAGAATGTTTTTTCTTAAAACAGATTTACCTCGTCTATGTATTATGCTTATTTTTGCCAGACTTAATTTTGATGGATTCTTTTGTATGATTGGACACCTATGGTGCTATTTTGTCACATATTTTTAACCAAATATAACAGACAACCAAATTGGACAAGTCTATATTCAGAGAAAATGATATTTTCTTGTGTACATTGTAAAACACATGTTGGTGGTCTGGAGAAATTTGCATCACCTCGAGAAAAATCACATGGTTCCTTTAGTATAGAAGAGGAGGTAGAATTTGTGTGTGTGTGTGTGTGTGTGTGTGTGTGTGTGCATGCAGATGATCTTTATATACTTTCAAGTACTGAGACTGCATAATTCCATTATACTATATAGGTTTCTAATATTCAAGTCTTGGGTTGCACCAAGTCATCTTCCTGTGGGGCCCATATACTAGTGATCAGCCATATAGAAACCTCCATTTAGACATTATGAGTTTTCTTAGAAACGGAGGCCAGAACAACCTCAATAAATTTTGTTCCTTTTATACTTTATCCTCTTTTCTACAAGAGGTGATATCCGCTTAGGAAAGATGTATAGGATGGAGACTTGATATTGGTAATGTTTGCTTAAGCTCAGATTTTTAGGCAGAAGACATTTGGTATGCTTCAGACTCCTTAAAATGACATGTGGTTTGAGAAAAAATGTATTATGAACAGAGGGCTAAGAAGGGTGGTTCTGTAGAGATGGTGATTCATCTGCACTGCCTTATCATCCTCCAATGTGAATTACAGTCCATCCACAAGCACAGATACCAGGGCCAGCAGGCAGGTGGAGTCTGACAAGTTCATGCGAGAAATGGCCTCCCTAGTTTTCAGAAGGAGATGGGACTGGGGGCTTAGGGCTTGGTTCTCCTTTAGAACTGACTAAGCTCTGGGATGGTAGTAGAGAGCTCTGAGGCAAGAGTCAAGACTCTGGTTATTGGAAAAAAAACTGGTCCGTGGAGATCCACTGACCCCTGAGAGGAAGGGCAAAGGGCAACACTATCTTTCATGATTGGTCATGGGAGGAAGACTTGCTAGTCTCTTTGGACCTTAAGGATTTACAGAAGACAGAAACTGATGGCTTTAACCCATCCCTGTCCTGGGGCATGCAGACCACAGATTTTCAGCTGAAGAGAGAATAGAATAGAGGTTTCTTCCTCTTTCCACTATAAGAGAGTGACAGTTTACCAGCTGTCAGATTGCCAGTTTACAGAGGCAGAGACTGAGAGGTCAAAGAAGGGGAAAAAGGAAGGAAAGCAGATAATGAAATTTTGTTACTTTTGTCTTCTGAGCCTGCAGATAAGAATGCTGATTACACGCAATGCCTACAGTGTAAAGCATTGCAGCACCTTGACCTCAGGTGCCTAGAACCTTTTGTATACAAAGGAAAATAGCACCCAGAACAGTTGCCTCTTGTTGAAATAGGAATCGTGAAGGAGACAATAAGAACTTTAACGGAAAATAATTGGACACATAAAGACATAAGATGACATTGAAAGATGACCTTAGATCCTGATATATTTAGGGATGGAAGGATGTGATGTATGAGATTTGTTATAAAATAGTCCATTTGGGTTAGGAGGTAGTGGGTATGGGTTTCCATGAAGCAGAATTGCCATGTGCTGGTAGTAGTTGAAGCTAGGTGGTGGGTACATGGGAGGTGGGAAGGGAAGGTGTGTATGCTATTATAGTATTCTTTCAACTTATGTATAAGTGTGAAAATTTCCATAATATTTCATTGAGAAATTATTTTAAAGAATAGGGTGATCACTACTGAGAACCAGTTTAGTGGCCTGGAAGATCAAATAGAAGAAATAACAAAAATTTCTGAATGGAAATACAAAGACGTTGAAATCAGGAAGGAAGAGATTAGAGACTTGGGAAAGTGTTGGATAATAGAAATTTAGAAGGAGAATAATGAATACATGGAGGAATTATAGTAATTAAAGAAATGGCAAAGGAAATTTTCCCTAGTTTGAATAATGATTTTTAGTTTGTTAATTGAAAGGACTTAGTAGGTTCCAGGCAGGATTGCTATAAAAAGACATATTTAGGTATATCCGAGTGAAGTTTCTGATTCAGAAAATAAAGAGAAAATTCTTATAAGGCTCCAAACAGAAGAAAAAAAGTTACATACAAAGAAAAAAAGTCAAGCTTTTATTGGACTTCTTATCTTTAATATTGGAAGCTAAAAGCACAGTTTAATAACTTCTGCTGAGCAGTGAAAGAAAAGGACTGCAACTGGAGAATCCTACATGTGGATGAGATATAATTCACCTGTCAAGGGGAAAGAAAGATATTAGTTGATAAGCAAAGACTCAGAGTATATAAGACCCACACAGTCCATCTGAAGAAAATCCTTGCTAAGAATTCCACCCAAATGATGAGTGAATCACAGCAGTGACCTTAGGAGAATGGAAGACAAGGAGGGGAAGAAACATTAATGAGGCTAAATGACGATTCTGAAAGTAGAGGAGACATCGTGCAAAGGAAACCTAATAAGAGTCTGCAGTGAAAAGTGCTAAACTATCTCACTGTATCCCGTGAAACCAAGGATTGGGGATGAAGGAAGAGGAAAAGACGGAAGAACCAGCAAAGGTCTCTTCTGACACTGGGTTGGAGTGGGTTGGGGGAAGTACTGACACCCCAAGCCTCATCTTGTTGGGTGGGAAAAGCAAATTGGGAATAGAGCCCTGAGTGGGGAAAAACAGTTTTCATCTTTCTTTCATATAAGAGTAGAGACATGTATTCATTAATGAGTCCCCAGAATAAGAAGATAAACATTACAGGAAAAACATCTCCAGAGTAACAAGAGGAAAAGGGGGTTGTGTAATGATTCTATAAAACTAGGCAAAATTTAAAAAAGGAAGAGGAAAAAAACGTAACCAAGGAAATGAATAGTAAACATAAAGTAAGATCAAGAAATAAAATTAAATCTATCATTATACAAAATGTGAATAATCTACATTTTTCTGTTAAAACACATATACTGTGAAAATAGTTAGAAAATATTCATTAAAGATGAACACACTAGAGTGGTTAAGACTGCACGCTACCACTGCAGGGGGTGCAGGTTCGAGCTCTGGTCAAGAGAACGAAGATCCCGCACGCTGCGCAGCATGGCCAAAAAAATTAAAAAATAAAACATTAGCGATATCTTCAAGATGGCAGAGGATTAAGACGTGGAGATCACCTTCCTCCCCACAAATATATAAAAACATCTACATGTGGAACAGCTCCTACAGAACACTTACTGAACGCTGGCAGAAGACCTCAGACTTCCCAAAAGGCAAGAAATTCCCCACGCACCTGGGTAGGGCAAAAGAAAAAACAGAGGCAAAAGAATAGGGACGGGACCTGCACCTCTGGGAAGGAGCTGTGAAGGAGGAAAAGCTTCCACACACTAGGAAGCCCCTTCATTGGCGGAGACAGTGGGTGGGCGGGGGGGTAAGCTTTGGAGCCACAGAGGAGAGCACAGCAACAGGGGTGCAGAGGGCAAAGCGGCGAGATTCCCACACAGAGGATTGCTGCTAACCAGCACTCACCAGCCTGAAAGGCTTGTCTGCTCACCTGGGAGCTGAGGCTCAGGCTTCAGAGTTCAGATCCCAGGGAGAGGACTGGGGTTGGCTGAGTGAACACAGCCTGAAGGGGACGAGTGCACAAGAGCTAGCCAGGAGGGAGTCCAGGGAAAAGTCTGGAACTGCCTAAGAGGCAAGAGACAAATGTTTCAGGGCACGTGAGGAGAGGGGATTCAGAGCACTGCCTAAATGAGCTCCAGAGATAGGCGCGAGCCACGGCTATCAGCACGGACAACAGAGACCGGTATGAAACGCTAAGGCTGCTACTGCAGCCACCAAGAAACCCGTGTGCAAGCACAGGTCACTATCCACACCTCCCCTCCAAGGAGCCTGTGCAGCCTGCCACTGCCAGGGTCCCGTGATCCAGGGACAACTTCCCTGGGAGGACACACGTCATACCTCAGGCTGTTGCAATGTCATGATAGCCTCTGCCGCTGCAGGCTTGCCCCGCCTTCCGTACCCCACCCTCCCACTGGCCTAAGTGAGCCAGACCTCCCTAATCAGCTGCTACTTTAACCCTGTCCTGTCAGGGTGGGGAACAGACACCCTCAGGTGACTTACACGCAGAGGCAGGGCCAAATCCAAAGCTGAACCCCAGGAGCTGTGTGAACAAAGAAGAGAAAGGGAAATCTCTCCCAGCAGCCTCAGGAGCAGCAGATTAAATCTCCACAATCAAATTGATGTACCCTGCATCTGTGGAATACCTGAATAGACAACGAATCATCCCAAAATTGAGGCAGAGGACTTTGGGAGCAAATGTAGACTTGGGGTTTGCTTTTTGCATCTAATTTGTTTCTGATTTTATGATTATCTTAGTTTAGTATTTAGAGCTTATTATCATTGGTAGATTTGATTATTGATTTGGTTGCTCTCTTCCTTTTTTTTAAATAAAAAATATATTTTTTTCCTTTTTCTCCTTTTGTGATTGTGTATGTGTATGCTTCTTTCTGTGATTTTGTCTGTATAGCTTTGCTTTTGCCATTTGTCCTAGGGTTCTCTCTGTCCGTTTTTTTTTTTTTTTTTGGATAGGTTGTAGCGCTTGTTATCTTTGGTGGATTTGTTTTTTGGTTTGGTTACTCTCATTTCTTTTTTTTAATTAATTTTTAGTTTTTTAATTTTTAATAATTTATTTGAATAACTTTATTTTATCTTATTTTATTTTATTTATTTATTTCTTTTTCTCCCTTTTCCTGTGAGCCGTGTGGCTGACAGGGTCTTGGTGCTCCAGCCAGGTGTCAGGCCTGAGCCTCTGAGGTGGGAGAACTGAGTTCAGGACATTGGTCCACCAGAGACCTCCCGGCCCCACGTAATATCAAATGGGAAAAGTTCTCTTGGAGATCTCCATCTCAACACTAAGACCCAGCTCCACTGGACAACCAGTAAGCTCCAGTGCTGGACACCCTATGCCAAACAACTAGCAAGACAGGAACACAAACACACCCATTAGCAGAGAAGTTGCCTAAAATCATAAGAAGGTCACAGACAGTCAAAAACACACCACTGGACACGGTCCTGCCCACCAGAAAGACAAGATTCAGAGTCATCCACGAGAACACAGGCACCAGTCCCCTGCACCAGGAAGCCTACACAACCCACTGAGCCACCCTTACCCACTGGGGGCAGACACCAAAAACAACGGGAAATACGAACCTGCAGCCTGAGAAAAGGAGACCCCAAATGCAGTAAATTAAGCAAAATGAGAAGACAAAGAAATACACAACAGATGAAGGAGCAAAGTAAAAAACCCACCAGACCAAACAAATGAAGAGGAAATAGGCAGTCTACCAGAAAAAGAATTCAGAGTAATGATAGTAAAGATGATCCAAAATCTTGGAAACAGAATGGAGAAAATACAAGAAACGTTTAATAAGGACCTAGAACTAAAGAGCAAACAAACAATGATGAACAACACAATAAATGAAATTTAAAATTCTCTAGAAGGAATCAATAGCAGAATAACTGTGGCAGAAGAACGAATAAGTGACCTGGAAAATAAAATAGTGGAAATAACTACTGCAGAGCAGAATAAAGAAAAAAGAATGAAAAGAATTGAGGACAGTTTCAAAGACCTCTGGGACAATATTAAATGCACCAACTTTCGAATTATAGGGGTCCCAGAAGAAGAAGGGAACAAAAAAGGGACTGAGAAAATATTTGAAGAGATTATAGTCGAAAACTTCCCTAATATGGGAAAAAAAATAGTCAATCAAGTCCAGGAAGTGCAGAGTGTCCCATACAGGATAAATCCAAGGAGAAACATGCCAAGACACATATTAATCAAACTATCAAAAATTAAATACAAAGAAAAATATTAAAAGAAGCAGGTAAAAGCAGCAAATAACATACAATGAAGTCCCCATAAGGTTAACAGCTGATCTTTCAGCAGAAACTCTGCAAGCCAGAAGGGAGTGGCAGAACATATTTAAAGTGATGAAAGAGAAAAACTTTCAAACAAGCTTACTCTACCCAGCAAGGATCTCATTCAGATTTGACGGAGAAATTAAAACCTTTACAGACAGGCAAAAGTTAGGAGAATTCAGCACCACCAAACCAGCTTTACAACAAATGCTAAAGGAACTTCTCTAAGCAGGAAACACAGGAGAAAGAAAATACCTATAATAAAAAACACAAAATAATTAAGAAAATGGTAATAGGAACACACATATCGATAACTACCTTAAATGTAAATGGATTAAATGCTCCAACCAAAAGACACAGAGCGGCTGAATGGATACAAAAACAAGACCCGTCTATATGCTGTCTACAGTAGACCCATTTCAGACCTAGGGACACATACAGACTGAAAGTGAGGGGATGGAAAAAGATATTCCATGCAAATGGAAATCAAAAGAAAGCTGGAGTAGCAATTCTCATATCAGACAAAATAGACTTTAAAACAAAGACTATTACAAGAGACAAAGAAGGACACTACATAATGACCAAGGGATCAATCCAAGAACAAGATATAACAATTGTAAATATTTATGCACCTGACATAGGAGCACCTCAATACTTAAGGCAAATACTAACAGCCCTAAAAGGGGAAATGGACAGTAACACAATCATAGTAGGGGACTTTAACACCCCACTTAATGAAAATAAATAAGGGGACACTAGCTTTAAAAGATACCTATAACTACCTTAAATGTAAATGGATTAAATGCTCCAACCAAAAGACACAGAGCGGCTGAATGGATACAAAAACAAGACCCGTCTATATGCTGTCTACAGTAGACCCATTTCAGACCTAGGGACACATACAGACTGAAAGTGTAGGACATTCCATCCAAAAACAACAGAATACACTTTTTCTCAAGTGCTCATGGGACCTTCTCCAGGATAGATCATACCTTGGGTCACAAACCAAGCCTTGGTAAATTTACGAAAATTGAAATTGTATCAAGTATCTTTTCTGACCACAAGGCTATGAGACTAGGTATCAATTATGGGAAAAAATCTGTAAAAAATACAAGCACATGGAAGCTAAACAATACACTACTAAATAACCAAGATATCACTGAAGAAATCAAAGAGGAAATCAAAAAATACCTAGAAACAAATGACAATGAAAACATGACAACCCAAAACCTATGGAAGCAGCAAAAAAGGGAAGTTTATAGCAATACAGTTCTACCTCAAGAAACAAGAAACATCTCAAATAAACAACCTAACCTCACACCTAAAGCAATTAGAGAAAAAAGAACAAAAAACCCC
>NC_041218.1:39991067-39991509 GCF_002837175.3 Physeter macrocephalus
TTTTTTTTTTTTTTTTTTTTTTGCGGTACGCGGTCCTCTCACTTTTGTGGCCTTTCCCGTTGCGGAGCACAGGCTCTGGACGTTCAGGCTCAGCAGCCATGGTTCACGGGCCTAGCTGCTCTGCAGCATGTGGGATCTTCCCAGACCGGGGCATGAACCCGTGTTCCCTGCATCGGCAGGCGGACTCTCAACCACTGCGCCACCAGGGAAGCCCCAGAAAAGGCTTTTGACAAAATTCAACACCCATTTATGATAAAAATCCTCCAGAAAGTAGGCACAGAGGGAACTTATCTCAACATGATAAAGGCCATATATGACACACCCACAGCCAGCATTATTCTCAGTGGTGAAAAACTGAAACCATTTCCACTAATATCAGGGACAAGACAAAGTTGCCCACTCTCACCACTATTATTCAACATAGTTTTGGAAGTTTTAGCCA
>NC_041218.1:39991554-39992985 GCF_002837175.3 Physeter macrocephalus
AAAGAAATAAAAGGAATCCAAATCAGAAAAGAAGAAGTAAAACTGTCACTGTTTGCAGATGACATGATACTATACATAGAGAATCCTAAAGATGCTACCAGAAAACTGCTAGAGCTAATCAATGAATTTGGTAAAGTAGCATGATACAGAATTAATGCACCGAAATCTCTTGCATTCCTATACACTAATGATGAAAAATCTGGAAGAGAAATTAAGGAAACACTCCCATTTACCATTGCAACAAATAGAATAAAACACCTAGGAATAAACCTACCTAAGGAGACAAAAGACCTATATGCAGAATATTATAAGACACTGATGAAAGAAATTAAAGATTATACAGACAGATGGGGAGATATACCATGTTCTTGGATAGGAAGAATCAACATTGTGAAAATGAGTATACCACCCAAAGCAATCTAAAGATTAAATGCAATCCCTATCAAACTACCAATGACATTTTTCACAGAACAAGAACAAAACACTTCACAATTTGTATGGAAACACAGAAGACCCCAAAGAGCCAATGCAATCTTGAGAAAGAAAAACAGAGCTGGAGGAATCAGGTTTCCTGACTTCAGACTATACTACAAAGCTACAGTAAACAAGACAGTATTGTACTGGCACAAAAACAGAAATATATATTAGTAGAACAGGATAGAAAGCCCAGGAGTAAATCCACATATATGGTCACCTTATCTTTGATAAAGGAGACAAGAATATACAATGGAGAACAGACAGCATCTTCAATAAGTGGTTCTGGAAAAACTGGACAGCTACATGTAAAAGAATGAAATTAGAACACTCCCTAACACCATACACAAAAATAAACTCAAAATGGGTTAAAGACCTAAATGTACGGTGAGAAACTGTAAAACTCTGAGAGGAAAACATAGGCAAAACACTCTATGACATAAATCACAGCAAGATCCTTTTTGACCCATCTCCTAGAGAAATGGAAATAAAAACAAAAATAAACAAATGGGACCTAATGAAACTTAAAAGCTTTTGCACAGCAAAGGATACCATAAACAAGACCAAAAGACAACCCTCAGAATGGGAGAAAATATTTGCAAACGAAGCAACTGACAAAGGACTAATATCCAAAATTTATAAGCAACTCTTGCAGCTCAATAACAAAAAAACAAACAACCCAATCCAAAAATGGGCAGAAGAACTAAATAGACATTTCTCCAAAGAAGATATACAGATCGCCAACAAACACATGAAAGAATGCTCAACATCATTAATCATTAGAGAAATGCAAATCAAAACGACAATGAGATATCATCTCACACCGGTCAGATTGGCCATCATCAAAAACTCTAGAAACAATAAATGCTGGAGAGGGTGTGGAGAAAAGGGAACCCTCTTGCACTGCTGGTGGGAATAATGTAAATTGATACAGCCACTATGGAGAACAGTATGGAG
>NC_041218.1:39992995-39993363 GCF_002837175.3 Physeter macrocephalus
AAATGTCCATCAACAGATGAATGGATAAAGAAGATGTGGCACATATGTACAATGGAATATTACTCAGCCATAAAAAGAAGTGAAATTGAGTTATTTGTAGTGAGGTGGATGGACCTAGAGACTGTCATACTGAGTGAAGTAAGTCAGAAAAGGAAAAACAAATACCGTATGCTAACACATATATATGGAATCTAAAAGGAAAAAAAGATGGTTGTGAGGAACCTAGGGGTGGGACAGGAATGCAGACGTGGACGTAGAGAGTGGACATAGGGACGCAGGTAGGGGGAAGGATAAGCTGAGATGAAGTGAGTGGCATGGACATATATACACTACCAAATGTAAAACAGATAGCTAGTGGGAAGCAGCCA
>NC_041218.1:39993423-40003496 GCF_002837175.3 Physeter macrocephalus
AGGGGGAGGGTGGGAGGGAGATGCTGAAGGGAGGGGATATGGGGATATATGTATATGTATAGCTGATTCACTTTGTTGTACAGCAGAAGCTAACACCATTGTAGAGCAATTATACTCCAATAAAGATGTTAAAAAAAACCCCAAACATATGTATAGTGTAAAAATGTTAGGCTACGTGATTCATTCTTTTATGATTTTGAATGTTTCTTTTCCATTTTGAGAAAGAGTTCAAATTAACATACTTGAGTGCATAACATGTATAAATGCTATCCCTAACTATGATCAAGTACTAAGTGATTTTATTTTTTTTTCCCAAAACAGATTAAAGACAATTAAAATTAATAGCTTTGCAAACATGTTAACTGGGTATCCAGCTTGTTTAATCTTTTTTTTTGCTCAAAGTTGGGCCACTAGGTGGTTTATCATTTTTCAATATAAAACCTATACAAATTTTGGTTAATCTTATAAATGTCCCTGTACTAAAATTACACCTGGTATACTTCATTTTCCAGAAAGCCCCATGCTTTTGTCATGTAAAAATATACATAGATTCTTGGTAAGATCTGTAAGGAAAAATGCCTGTCATGGGAAATTCAGCCACTGTGGTAGTAACAGCCAGGGGAAATATTTCCAATATTTTTACATAAAGGCCTTTTGGCACTCTGCAATCACACCCAAGTGGTGACTTTCTATTCTCCTTTCCCCTAGGATATCCTGGATATGTTCCTCAGCAGGAATCTTTCACTAGTAAAATAAATTGCTTTCAGCTGTGAATATTTAAGTACAAATAATAAGTAACAGAGACAGCATAAAATATCTGTTACTAGTTAACCAGAATACAAGTCTGGTGTAGTGTCAAACAGAACTAGGTTACAGTCAAGACAAAATCATTAATTAAGTGTTTGCTGGATAATCTAAAGAAACACCTGATTGAATTAAAAACGAAAACAAAAAAATGTCTGCGTCAGCTACAGAATTGAATAGGAAAATACAGAAACATTGAGCGGAAAATAGAGAAACATTGAGCAGAAAATCCTGTTGTTACACGGGTTAGGGCTGTATTGTGCAGTAGTAGTAGTAGTAGTAGTAGCAATAGTAGTAGTAGTTCCCTGTGTAGTAAGGGAAACAAACTCTCTAAAGAAGCTTTCACAGAATTAATGTAGAGGTCTCCCTCGTCAGCTGACCAGGTGACACTTCCTGAAGGAATGAAAGACAGATGTGGTATGTTTGCATTGGCAGCTGTAGGACCAAGGGATTCATGCAGATTGACAAGGCCTTGGTAAGATGTTGGTAGGGTGTCCTGGTGCAGCACCACAGGCAAAATAAATACACAGCGTTACACACCTTTCAAGAAGGCCACAAGGGCAATGAGTAACCAGGTGCTGAGGCAAACATCTCACAGATGAGAACTGTACCCAGTCCAAAATCTATGTACTATGTTTGCAGGCCGAGAGTGCAGGGGTATTCTGCATTAGAAACAATTCGTCACTTTAGGTTTCTTTTAATAAAGAATTCTCTAGTATATTTTTTAAGTACCTTCATTGAGGTATAACTAACAAAAAAATAAATTGCACACATTTAAAACATATCATCTGATAAGATTTACTATATCTATATATATTTTAAAATAATGAATAAATCCATTACCCCCCAAAAGATTCTTCATGTGCCTTTCGAATTCATCCCATCTACTCCTACCCCTCTCTCTAGGCAAAGTATAATTTTGTTTCTTTCACTATAGATTAGGTTGTATTTTCTCAAATTTTATTTAAATAAAATCATATAGTAAGTACATTTTTGTCTGTCTTGTTTCTGCATAATTATTTTGAGACTCATTCATGCTGCCCCATGTGTTAATAGTTACTGCTTTTAATTGCTGAATAGTATTCCTCTGTATGGATACATTAGTTTATTTACTCAATCACCTCTTGAAGGAAATTTGAGTTGTTTCCAGTTATGAATTATTATAAATAAAGCTGTTATGACTGTCCATGTACAATTTTATGAATGGATATATGACTTCATATACCACAGACTTTGCAAGCCACAGACCTAGGAAATGACTTGTATTTAGAATATATAAGGAACTTTCAAAATTCAGTAATATGAAAATAAAAAACACCAATGAAAAATGAGCAAAAATTTTAAACGGACGTTTCACTAAAAAAGATATATGGATGGTAAATAAGCACGTGACAAAAACCCTCAACAGCATTAGCCATTCGGGAAATACAAATTAAAAGCACAGTGAGCTGCCTCTACAAGCCTATTTGAATAGCTAAAGTTTAAAAAGCCTGGCCATACCATACAAGGATCTGGAAGAGTTGGAATCCTCATATACAGCTGGTGATAAAAGTAAAAAGGTACCACCACTTTGGAAAACAGTTTGACACTTTCTTAAAAAGTTAAGTATCTAGCTAACATCTGATTCAGCCATTCTGTTCCTAAACGTACCCCCAGTTCATTTAAAATTATGTTTTTTAAACTTCTGCAGTTTGTAATTTACTTGGTTCTCACTTCGCTAGAAATTAAAAGCCATGTAAACACCACTTTTTTCCTGAGAAGAACATTTATAATTTGTCATGTTTTCTGCTGAGCTAGTATAATAACTTCGGGAGCCCTTTATTTCACATTGAAACTAAGGTAAAATCAAGAAAGAGAAAGTAATCACTTGTAGAGTTTAAAATACTGTTTAAACTATCTTATTTTGCCATTATTTACTTTAGTTTGGTGAGATAAGCGTCAGTATGGTGAGAGAAGGGACCTATCATTATATCTTTTGAGAAAATAAAATTACAGCCTTTCTCCCTTCTCTTAGGAAGTTCTTCAAAGGCATAGTCTAATGGACATGACTGTCAAATGAAGCCTACCTCTGCTCCCTTCTTTTCAGTAAAAGTAAATGCCACCAAATCAGTGCTCAAAGAGGGCATTTGAACACTGCACTTTTGAACAGAATATCTTGAAAACTTTTAAGGAGGTCAACAAAACCTAAAGAGCACTGAAGACATGTGTTCATCCAAACTTTTGCTTTTATTCTAATAACCTATTTTAGTTTCTCCTTAAAAAAAGATTGTTGATTAGTGTCAGATATTTAGTTGTATGAAGTGCATCCTCCTGCCCTCACCATTCATAAACACAAAAGAGAAAATCATGAAGTTAAAGCATTAGCTGTGTAGCCACATGTTTTCCTAAAGGTAAAAGAGTCAGTTTGAAAACAAAGGAGATCCTTTACTGACATACAGACTCTAACTAGTTGTGTGTCATTTTTAAAAATGACCAGGAATGTGCTATATTGAGTGGTGTGGAACAAATATTTATTATGCACTTATCATTTCCTAGTCAATTCCAGGAACTATGTACTGAGTGATGAGTCAAATATTGTTTTGCCTCTATGGACCTGACACACTAACCATGGATATGGAAAGTAGTCAGGCAAATAAATCAATAGATATACAATTACAAAACAGTTTGTAGCGATAGTGAACTTCCGGACTCATTTATTCTCTTCCTTTTATCTAGCATCTGAGTACCCTTTCTATGTTTGAAAAATCTGCTGCTGAATGAGTCTTACTGCTAAGTAACTTCCTTATTCAGATGGAACTACCCAGAACTTGAATCTAGGATGTGTGAAGTAGGGCAGATTCATTCCAGGAGCAGAAGATATCTTAAAACAGCCTCCAGAGTCCAGTACGAGTGGCATTGAATGCCCAGCAGTGAATAGCATTAACACTAAAGCTGGACTGCTTCTGTAGTGTGACCAGGACTGAGGTTGCCTGCTTGCCTGGCTATTTAGCCTCTTAAGGTTCCTCCCTATTTACTGAGCTTGGATCTCCAGTTTTTTTTTTTTATCAATTTTGGAAATTATCCCAAACACATTTTTTCCTTATATTAGCCAGAGTCAGTTTCTCATTAGTTGATATGAAATACATTAAACAGAATTCTGTGATAGAGAATAATGAATGGGGACTACTACAGATTAGGTGGACAGGGAAGGCTCTCTAAGGTGATAACTTCTAAGATGAGACTTGAAGAGAACCTGACAGTCATGTGAAGAATAAGGTTGCCTATAGGATGAATGATATGCCAAGGGTCTAAGATGGGAAAACATTGATTGTGATACAAGAACTTTCTAAGGCTGTTGCTACAATGGGAAAATAAGGAGCAAGAAAGAGAGGGACTCTTGCTGAGGAACTTCAATATTTAGAATCTGGATGAGAATAGACAGCACAGGAAACTGAAATTAGTTCAAAGAGGTATAGTAAAACCAGTCTAGCATTGTTTCACATAACCCAGAAGAAAAGCAGGAATGAGGAGAGAGTATTCAACTAGATTCAATTCTGCTAAGGAATTCAAGATTACAGAAGAAAGTGTCCATTGAATTTGAAAATAAGGGTAATTGATGATGCTGAAAAGAGCAATTCCAGTGGAAAGTCCATAAGTCTTATTGGAGTGGGTTGTAGTACAAATAAAATTCAGATGTTAAAATGAGTGAACTAGATTTATATGTATCAACTTGGATAAAACTTGAAAAACTAATGCAAAGTGAAATAAAATATTGAAAAAGGTATATTAAGGTATCATTAATATCAATTAAAAAATATGACAATACTACCTATTATTTATGAATAAACATATATGTGGTAAATGTTTAAAACCATGAATGGAAGGACACACCCCAAATTCAGAATAGCAATTATTTCTGGGGAGGAAGAGATGGGATATGAAAGAGGGATGGAATTTCTTCAACT
Source organism: Physeter macrocephalus (assembly GCF_002837175.3). NCBI lineage: Eukaryota > Metazoa > Chordata > Mammalia > Artiodactyla > Physeteridae > Physeter > Physeter macrocephalus. The sequence goes on from NC_041218.1 coordinate 39,998,172, forward strand.
GTATTTTATTCTTTAAAATTAAAATCTCATGCAAAAATGATCTGAGTGATAATGGGTAACATAGTTTTCTGATAAAACTGAGACTTCTAGAGGGTAATTACCAAGTTTCTTAAACTAGTTAGTGAAGTTTGAATCCAGAGCCTTTCCCTTCAGATATTCTCTCTCTCTCTCTCTCTCTCTCTCTCTCTCTCTCTCTCTCTCTCACACACACACACACACACACACACACACACACACACACACACACACACACTTCTTTGGATATCTCTTGGTCCCTTTAAAGGTAAATTAGGGATGATATTTTTTTTAAAAATCTGTTGCTGATTTGATAAAATAACTGACTTTACTAAGGAAGGGGATTAAAATTACATCTGTTTAGTGCTTTAATATCCTTTCAGATTTCTCTCATGTCCATCATTCATTTGATCCTCACAAGTTATTATTAAATTTATTTACATATAGTACATATTAATGATTCTCCAACACAGATCAATACAAATACTTCAAACATTGCGCATTGCACAGTAGTTTCTAATTAATTTCACACAGACCTGTTTGTATTGTTTTGCCATAATCTATTTCATCCTCCTTTATCATATAATGTGTTTACCTTTTTGGACTGTTCTGTGGAGTTCACTGCGTATTCATAAGGTTTATATATTTTTGCTACTGGAAAGAGTCTGTATCTTAAAAATGTTAGTTCTTTATTCCTCATCCTTCCTGTTTTATAAAATTGAAGAAATTTTTCCATAACTGTGATTTACACATTTTCTCCATGATCTTGGATAGTTGGCTTTAAAAGCCTTTAAAAGCCTTTTGAAATAGCACAGTCAGATACTAAATGTCATGGTGTCACCTCCTCTCTACATCCTTCATTTAGGCTGAGACTGTCCTCTCAACCTAAAACTTCTGTTATCCTTACCCACTGCTCAGAGTGTGAGGCAGCATACGTGAAACCTTTGCTTTTTTTTAGTGTCTCTAAAAGCACCTGCCTAGTGGGGATATTGTGAAGATCAAGTAAAATAGCACATATAAAAATATTAGAGTAACATCAGGCACACAGAAGTTACTCAGTAAATATTAGCTATTACTTTATTACTATTGTTGCCTTATAAATATATTTAATAACCATTTATAAAACTTATTATTTATAAGTACAGGCATATTTTATATTTTTTTAGGTAATTATTTTCTGCATTCTCAACATTTTCCAGTTCTTCAGGATTAACTGTCCTTATAATGTCCTTTTCATGGCTTGGCTTTTGTTGTTGGTGAATAAATAAATGGATTTATAACTATAAATTCCATTTGATTATAGTGTAACGGAAATGTGACTATATTCAAAGGTTTGAGCATGAAAAGTGGTTTTTTTTCCCAATTATTTTTTTGGATAAACTTATTTATTTATTTATTATTTATTTTTGGCTGCGTTGGGTCTTCGTTGCTGCACGCAGGCTTTCTCTAGTTGTGGCGAACGGGGGCTACTCTTCGTTGCGGTGTGTGGGCTTCTCGTTGTGGTGGCTTCTCTTGTTGCAAAACACAGGCTCTAGGCACACGGGCTTCAGTAGTTGTGGCATGCGGGCTCAGTAGTTGTGGCTCATGGGCCTTAGAGTGCAGACCCAGTAGTTGTGGTGCACAGGTTTAGCTGCTCTGCGGTATGTGGGATCTTCCCAGACCAGGGCTCGAACCCGTGTTCCCTGCATTGGCAGGCGGATTCTTAACCACTGTGCCACCAGTGCAGTCCCCCAATTGGTTTTTATTTGGTCTCAAATTTAAATTTTGTTTCCTCTTTGACCCAAGCTTTAAATGAGACTATTGATTCTTATTACTTAGGCAATAAAATATTTTATCATTGTTTCAGTTTTATCTTTATTAAATTACAAAAATGCCACCTGTAAGATCTCTACTTTTAAAAATTTTTACGATTTACTTTGTAACCAAGAACACTTCTATTTTTTGGAAAAAATTTCATACATATGAAAAAGGTTTATACTCTTTTGATACGATGCAAATTTCTCACTCTTTTCTCTCTCTCTTTTGATATATATATATGTAAATATAGATATAAATACACACACACACACACACACACACACACACACACACACCCCCACAGGTGGGTGTATATATGTATACATGTGCATATATATGTGTGTATGTAATCTATATAACCTCTAGACTTTATATAATCATGTTTGTTTCTTGGTAATTGTTTAGTCATACTCTTTCTTATTTTTTACGTAGATCTTAAAAATTCTTTAAAAAGTTTTTTTCAGTATCACTACACTAGTAACACTATTAAGTTGACTTTGCAATTTCAAATCACTTTTACTGTGTAAATTTAGTTACTTTATTTTCTAAAACACACAAATATATGAGAATAACATCTAGTCTATAAATTTTGTCTTTTATCATTACATAATGTTCCTTTTATGCTGTTCAGTTGCTCAATGCTTTTGTCCTTAAAAATAAAACTTGTGTGTAATTAATGATATCACCTGTTTACTTTTTAAAAATTTTTTGTATTTTCTTACTATTTGCTTGTCTATCCTTTTATTTCTATACTCTATTACTTTGTTTTAGTGTGTACATCTTTTGTTTTATTTAAAAAAAATTTGCTTTTGCTTATTTAGATAGTGTGAGAAAGTGAACATTTATTGGGACAATAGTTCCTGAGGGAGGGGAATGTACAGAGTGGTTACAACCTGGGCTAGGGATACAGACAGACCCAGCTCTTAGTGGTTGCTTTGTCATTTTCTAGACCTTTTCCCATCAGTAAAGTGGAACTAATAACCATGAGGAATTAGATGAGGTTTAAACCTATGTCTTTACATAGTAAACCTGTACTGAATGAGACCAAATGGTTTATGAATGGATTTGTTAGGGAAAAAAGAATCACAACTGCTCCTTGCCAGTGGAGACTGTGAGCTGGATTTCCCTGTTCTGCTAACTCTGGCCTTCTCTAGGAGGTTGGCATTTGGTCAGTCACTGACAGACTGTGACTTTGCCTAAAGAACTTGTCCATCTGAAAACTCTTGTATAATAGACATAAATCTCATTAAGGCTTCCAGGACTGGTTATGACCCTGAGGTGGGAAGGTATAGATAGGTCTTCTGAGGTATAGGTTATACAAATTCCATCATCATAGGAAAAATAATATCTAAAAATTTTTTAATATTACTATGTGCCAGTGACTGGGCTAATGTTTTCTTTCTTTTTTTTTCTTTTTTAACATCTTTATTGGAGTATAATTGCTTTACAATGGTGTGTTACTTTCTGCTGTATGTATAACAAAGTGAATCAGCTATACATAAACATATATCCCCATATCTTCTCCCGCTTCGTCTCGCTCCCACCCTCCCAATCCCACCCCTCTAGGTGGACACAAAGCACTGAGCTGATATCCCAGTGCTATGTGGCTGCTCCCCACTAGCTATCTATTTTACATTTGGTAGTGTATATATGTCCATGCCACTCTCTCACTTCGTCGCACCTTACACTTCCCCTTGCCTGTGTCCTCAAGTCCATTCTCTTTGTCTGCGTCTTTATTCCTTTCCTGCCCCTAGGTTCTTCAGAACCTTTTTTTTTTTTTTTAGATTCCATATATAAGTGTTAGCATATGGTTGTTTTTTCTTTCTGACTTACTTCACTCTGTATGACAGTCTCTAGGTCCATCCACCTCACTATAAATAACTCAATTTCGTTTCATTTTAAGGCTGAGTGATATTCCATTGTATATATGTGCTACATCTTCTTTATCCATTCATCTGTCGATGGACACTTAGGTTGCTTCCATGTCCTGTCTATTGTAAATAGAGCTGCAGTGAACATAGTGGTACACAACTCTTTTTGAATGACGGTTTTCTAAAGGGTATATGCCCAGTAGTGGGATTGCTGGGTCCTATGGTAGTTCTGTTTTTAGTTTTTTAAGAAACCTCCATACTGTTCTCCATAGTGGATGTATCAGTTTACATTCCCACCAACAGTGCAAGAAGGTTCCCTTTTCTCCATACCCTCCCCGGCATTTATTGTTTGTAGATTTTTTGATGATGACAATTCTGACTGCTATAAAGTGATACCTCATTGTAGTTTTGATTCACATTTCTCTAATGATTAGTGATGTTGAGCATCCTTTCATGTGTTTGCTGGCCATCTGTATATCTTCTTTGGAGAAATGTCTATTTAGGTCTGATACCACATTGTAGTTTTGATTTGCATTTCTCTAATGATTATCGATGTTGAGCATCCTTTCATGTGTTTGTTGTCAATCTGTATATCTTCTTTGGAGAAATGTCTAAATACATCTTCTGCCCATTCTTGGATTGGGTTGTTTGTGTTTTTGATATTGAGCTGCATGAGCTGCTTGCATATTTTGGCGATTAATCCTTTGCCAGTTGCTTTGTTTGCAAATATTTTCTCCCATTCTGAGGGTTGTCTTTTCATCTTGCTTATGGTTTCCTTTGCTGTGCAAAAGCTTTTAAGTTTCATTAGGTCCCATTTGTTTATTTTTGTCTTTACTTCCATTTGTCTAGGAGGTGGGTCAAAAAGGATCTTCCTGTGATGTATGTCATAGAGTGTTCTGCCTATGTTTTCCTCTAGGAGTTTTATAGTCTCTGGCCATACATTTAGGTCTTTAATCCATTATGAGTTTATTTTTGTGTATGGTGTAAGGGACTGTTCTTTTTTTTTTTTTTTTTTAAACATCTTTATTGGAGTATAACTGTTTTACAATAGTGTGTTAGTTTCTCCTTTACAACAAAGTGAATCAGTTATACATATACATATGTTCCCATATCTCTTCCCTCTTGCGTCTCCCACCCTCCCTATCCCACCCCTCTCATGGTCACAAAGCACAGAGGTGATCTCCCTGTGCTATGCGGCAGCTTCCCACTAGCTATCTAATTTACATTTGGTAGTGCATATATGTCCCTGCCACTCTCTCACTTCGTCACAGCTTACCCTTCCCCCTCCCCACGTCCTCAAGTCCATGCTCTAGTAGGTCTGTGTTTTATTCCCATCCTACCACTAATCTCTTCATGACATTTTTTTTCTTAGATTACATATATATGTGTTAGCATACGGTATTTGTTTTCCTCCTTCTGACTTACTTCACTGTGTATGACAGACTCCAGATCTATCCACCTCATTACAAATAACTCAGTTTCATTTCTTTTTATGGCTGAGTAATATTCCATTGTATATATGTGCCACATCTTCTTTATCCATTCATCTGTTGATGGACAGTTAGGTTGCTTCCATGTCCTGGCTATTGTAAATAGAGCTGCAATGAACATTGGGGTGCATGTGTCTTTTTGAATTATGGTT
>NC_041218.1:40005205-40005475 GCF_002837175.3 Physeter macrocephalus
TCTCCATTGTATATTCTTGCCTCCTTTATCAAGGATAAGGTGACTATATGTATGTGGGTGTATCTCTGGGCTTTCTATCCTGTTCCATTGATCTATATTTCTGTTTTTGTGCAAGTACCATACTGTCTTGATTACTATAGCTTTGTAGTATAGTCTGAAGACAGTGAGCCCTATTCCTCCAGCTCCGTTTTTCTTTCTCAAGATTGCTTTGGCTATTTGGGGTCTTTTGTGTTTCCATACAAATTGTGAAATTTTTTGTTCTAGTTCTGT
>NC_041218.1:40005513-40005683 GCF_002837175.3 Physeter macrocephalus
ATTGATTAGCTCTAGTAGTTTTCTGGTAGCATCTTTGGGATTCTCTATTTATAGTATCATGTCATCTGCAAACAATGACAGTTTTACTTCTTCTTTTCTCATCTGGATTACTTTTATTTCTTCTTCTTCTCTGATTGCTGTGGCTAAAACTTCCAAAACTAAGTTGAATA
>NC_041218.1:40005693-40005911 GCF_002837175.3 Physeter macrocephalus
AACTAAGTTGAATAATAGTGGTGAGAGTGGGCAACCTTGTCTTGTTCCTGATGTTAGTGGAAATGGTTTCAGTTTTTCACCATTGCGAACGATGTTGGCTCTGGGTGTTTCTTTTATGGCCTTTATTATGTTGAGGAAAGTTCCCTCTATGCCTACTTTCTGGAGAGTTTTTTTTTTTTTTTTTTTTTTTTTTGTGGTATGCGGGCCTCCCTCTGTTG
>NC_041218.1:40006059-40006718 GCF_002837175.3 Physeter macrocephalus
CTGTTGTGGCCTCTCCCGTTGCGGAGCACAGGCTCCGGACGCGCAGGCTCAGCGGCCATGGCTCACGGGCCCAGCCGCTCCGCGGCATGTGGGATCCTCCCAGACCGGGGCGCGAACCCGGTTCCCCTGCATTGGCAGGCAGACGCACAACCACTGCGCCACCAGGGAAGCCCCTGGAGAGTTTTTTTCATAAATTGGTGTTAAATTTTGTCAAAAACTTTTTCTGCATCTATTGAGATGACCATATGGTTTTCCTCCTTCAATTTGTTAATATGGTTTATCACATTGACTGATTTGCGTATGTTGATGAATCCTTCCACTCCTGGGATAACCCCGCTTGAAAATGGTGTATGATGCTTTTAATGTGCTGTTGGATTCTGTTTGCTAGTATTTTGTTGAGGATTTTTGCATCTTTGTTCATCAGGGATATTGGTTTGCAGTTTTCTTTGTGACATCGTTCTCTGGTTTTGGTATCAAGGTGATGGTCGCCTCGTAGAATGAGTTTGGGAGTGTTCCTCCGTCTGCTATATTGTGGAAGAGTTTGAGAAGAATCAGTGTTAGCTCTTCTCTAAATGTTTGATAGAATTTGCCTGTGAAGCCATCTGGTCCTGGGCTTTTGTTTGTTGGAAGATTTTTAATCACAGTTTAAATTTCAGTGC
>NC_041218.1:40007666-40011473 GCF_002837175.3 Physeter macrocephalus
AGGTTGTTTATTTGAGATGTTTCTTGTTTCTTAAGGTAGGCTTGTATAGCTATAAACTTCCCTCTTAGACCTGCTTTTGCTGCATCCCATAAGTATTGGGTCGATGTGTATTCATTGTCATTTCTTTCTAGGTATTTTTTGATTTGGAGAATGTTCCATGCACACTTGAGAAGGAAGTTTAATCTGCCATTTTTGGATGGAATGTCCTATAAATATCAATTAAATCTATCTGGTCGTTTGTGTCATTTAAAGCTTGTGTTTCCTTATTTATTTTCATTTTAGATGATCTGTCCACTGGTGAAAGTGGGGTGTTAAAGCCTCCTACTATGATTGTGTTACTGTTGATTTCCCCTTTTATGGCTGTTAGCATTTGCCTTAAGTAGTCTGAAGTGGGTCTCTTGTAGACAGCATATAGATGGGTCTTGTTTTTGTATCTATTCATCCAGTCTGTGTCTGTTGGTTGGAGCATTTAATCCATTTACATTTAAGGTAGTTATTGATATGTGTGTTCCTATTACCATTTTCTTAATTGTTTTCGGTTTGTTATTGTAGGTATTTTCCTTCTCCTGTGTTTCCTGCCTGGGGAAGTTCCTTTAGCATTTGTTGTAAAGCTGGTTTGGTGGTGCTGAATTCTAACTTTTTCCTGTCTGTAAAGATTTTAATTTCTCCATCGAATCTGAATGAGATCCTTGCTGGGTAGAGTAATCTTGTTTGAAGGTTCTTCTCTTTCATCACTTTAAATATGCTCTGCCACTGTCTTCTGGCTTGCAGAGTTTCTGCTGGAAGATCAGCTGTTAACCTTATGGGGATTCCGACTTGATTGACTATTTTTTTCCCATATTAGGGAAGTTTTCGACTATAATCTCTTCAAATATTTTCTCAGTCCCTTTTTTTTTTTCTCTTCTTCTTCTGGGACCCCTATAATTCGAACGTTGGCGCGTTTAATATTGTCCCAGAGGTCTCTGAGACTCTCTTCAATTCTTTTCATTCTTTTTTTCTTTATTCTGCTCTGCAGTAGTTATTTCCACTATTTTATTTTCCAGGTCACTTAACTGTTCTTCTGCCTCAGTATTGTGCTATTGATTCCTTCTAGAGAATTTTAAATTTCATTTATTGTGTTGCTCATCTTTGTTTGTTTGCTCTTTAGTTCTTCTAGGCTCTCGTTAGACGTTTGTTGTATTTTCTCCATTCTGTTTCCAAGATTTTGGATCATCTTTACTATCATTACTCTGAATTCTTTTTTAGGTAGATTGCCTATTTCCTTTTCATTGTTTGGTCTGGTGAGTTTTTTTACCTTTCTCCTTCATCTGCTGTGTGTTTCTTTGTCTTCTCATTTTGCTTAACTTACTGTGTTTGGGGTCTCCTTTTCTCAGGCTGCAGGTTAGTATTTCCTGTCGTTTTTGGTGTCTTCCGCCAGTGGGTAAGGGTGGTTCAGTGGGTTGTCTAGGCTTTCTGTTGGAGGGGACTTTTGCCTGTGTTCTGGTGGATGAGGCTGGATCTTGTCTTTCTGGTTGGCAGGACCACGTCCAGTGGTGTGTTTTGGGGTGTCTGTGACCTTCTTATGATTTTAGGCAGCTTCTCTGCTAATGGGTGTGTTTGTGTTCCTGTCTTGCTAGTTGTTTGGCATAGGGTGTCCAGCACTGGAGCTTGCTGGTTGTCCAGTGGAGCTGGTTCTTAGCGTTGAGATGGAGATCTCCGAGAGAGCTTTTCCCGTTTGATGTTACGTGGGGCCAGGAGGTCTGTGGTGGACCAATGTCCTGAACTCAGCTCTCCCACCTCAGAGGCTCAGGCCTGACACCTGGCTGGAGCACCAAGACCCTGTCAGCCACATGGCTCAGAAGAAAAGGGAGAAAAAAAAAAGAAAGAATGGAAAATAAAATAAAATAAAGTTATTAAAGTAAAAAATATGTTATTAAAAACAAAAAAATAAAAAAGTAATAAATAAATAAAGAAAAAAGAGAGCAGCTAAACCAAAAAACAAATACATCAATGATAGCAAGTGCTAAAAACTGTCCTAAAAAAAAGAAACACACACTCAGCAAAAAACCCCAAAAACCGGACCGACATAACCCTAGGACAAATGGTAAAAGCAAAGCTATATGGACAAAATCACAGAAAGAAGCATACAGACATACACTCACAAAAGAAGAAAAAGGAAAAAAATATATATTTTTTTTAAAAAAAGAGAGAGCAACCTAAATCAATAAACAAATCTACGAATGATAATAAGCTCTAATTACTAAACTAAGATAAACATAAAACCAGAAACAAATTAGATGCAGAAAGCAAACCCCAAGTCTACAGTTGCTCCCAAAGTTCACTGTCTCAATTTTGGGATGATTCGTTGTCTATTCAGGTATTCCACAGATGCAAGGTACATCAAGTTGATTGTGGAGATTTAGTCTGCTTCTCCTAAAGCTTCTGGGATGTCTGAAGTCTTCTGCCAGCATTCAGTAGGTGTTCTGTAGGAGTTGTTCCACATGTAGCTGCATTTCTGATATATTTGTGTGGAGGAAGGTGATCTCCATTTCTTACTCTTCCACCATCTTGAAGGTCCCTCCTGGACTCATTTCTGAGCCTACAGCAAAAACTGTAGGAACCCCTGAGGGGTTCAGTGTATTTTCAGAGATAAATTATTCTGGCAATCGATATCAGCAAGATTTTGATGCAGATGAAGGCAGCCAAGTGATACCTGGCTCCGTATCACAAGGATTCAAGGTCCATAAGAAGGGAAGAATATCACCGGATGAGACCTGTGAAAAGGAACTTTCATAAAACTTTTCTCTGTCCTCCAGACTTCTCCTGACACCTAGACAATCTTCACAAGGGAACAACAGAGTTTTCCTGTGTTTGTAGTATCCATGAGCCTCAACTCAGCATGACGTATTTGATTGCTTACAACATCCCCAAATTGTCCTTGGCCAGACTCCTTCTTAGCAAACAGTCTTCTTTGAAGGAGGTCAGTTTGCCAAAATTTTATATTGTCAGCAGGTTCGTTGAAACAACTGACGGCAGCAGCTAGTTCTAGAAGCAGTTGGTTCCGGTTTCTAGTTTTTTTCCTCTTTCCCAGAATGAGCCTCATCAAGCTCCCAGAGATATCAGTACTGCCCTGCAGCCTACTGTCCCCTCTTGAGAAGTCAGAGTTACAGCTCCACACTTGCTCACTTAGAATCCAGTGAAAATAGTCCAGGTTGACAGTGGCCTTCCACATGGCCATGTGGGCACTCAGGTTCTTGTTACCCTGTGACTCCGCCATTTCCAGGGTACCCGGTCTTCTGTGGTATGATTAGCACCTGCCCCTCACATGGGGGATGAGAGTGAGGAGCTATACATATGTTTTTTTACACACATACATACATATGTACATCACATGTATATGATTGAAAGGCAAATAAACAGAAGTTTTATATTTGTAGGCTCAAATTTTTTACTTTGAAATGAATAATAATTTCAGAAATATGTTTTGTGTGAAAAAAAGAATTTCATGTTAAGTTGTGGGATATACCCACAGTTATTTCAAGAGAGATTCTGATTTTGTGGCTGGGCCATCAGTGAGTTTTTGTTTCTCCCTCCTGGAAATACATTGATGCAAATGGGTAAGTGAAATCTGGTCCTGAGGGAAGGAACACATTATGTGCATTATTAATGGCTGCTTGCTTTGGTGGGTTTATTGGCTTGTGATACAAAAAAGAGCTAGTCTGAACATGATAGATATTCCGATGTCCAGGCCTCCATTAGCATCCTCTAGTTTTGGGGGTCATGTAAAGATGTTTTTTGGGACAGAGCCTTGGCCTTTTTTTTTTTTTT
>NC_041218.1:40011724-40026952 GCF_002837175.3 Physeter macrocephalus
GCTCCGCGGCATGTTGGATCTTCCCAGACCAGGGCATGAACCCGTGTCCCCTGCATCAGCAGGCGGATTCTCAACCACTGCGCCACCAGGGAAGCCCTAGCCTTTTTAATCAATTACTCTTTCATGTATTCATTACTAATACAATATACTACTGGCATTTTTGGACAACAAAAATCTCTCTTTCTCTCACATATGTCTCCTTCCTGTCTAAAGGAACAATGGCTATGTAGGAGTTATATTGTTTCTTATTAGATATAAGGAGTGCTCTCAAGTTTCTCTCTCTGAGTACCACTCATGTGGCTGAAATTTGAAGAAAGATTAAAGATTATTTCATGTTTAGATCTATAAGCTTTTTAAACTGAAATTGGGAGAGAAAAAGTGGTGGGAGTTTTCAGAGGTATAACTATTTACAGACATTTAAAATTATGGCTGAACAATAAATTACTAATAACACATGGGAAGTACCATGAATAGAATATTCTCTTATTTCTCACTAGACTCATGAGTTGTAAAAGAGGTATTTTTAACATTTCATGATTAGAAAAACTATTGTCATTTCTCAAGTTTAAGGAATTTTTTTGATATTAAAGTAAAGGTAAAAGCATTGGATATAGTAAATACAACACAGTGATAGCTGTGTTAATGTTATACCGTCTTCTTAAAATTAACTTTAGTTATATGTTGAAATAAAATCAGAAGAATATAAGTTGGAATATTTTATGATTTGTGCTCTGGGTGCCTTTAGGATGAGACACTGCTTGTTAACTAGCAGCTAGATAGCGCTCAAGTTATGACTTTACTAATGAAGCAAAGTTGTTTTGCTGGAACTGATTTTTATTGAAGAAAAGCCTAATGGTCATATCTTCTATGGGTTAAAATTGACAGAGATTAATTTAGATCCATTCAGCAGTCCAGCTGAGATGGCTGTGATAAGTTGGTAGTCATAATTTATCTGTACTCTGAAAATATTCTGACCTATTTGCTTTCTAAGCTATGAATGAATGATTTCTAAATGGCTCAGCATTCAGGATGAGTGTTGGTAAGTTAAATCCCATAACACAGGAGGAATAATGTGATGGCAGAAATTTAAAGCTAGAGTCCACAGAGGTACTCTTAACAAGAAATTGCCTATTTCATAGCATTCATACTTAAATTTTTCCTTCCCTCTGTCCCTTCCTTCTTTCCTCTTTCCTTCCCTCCCTCTCTCCTTTTCTTCCTTCCTTCCCTCCTTTCCTCTTTCTTTCTTTCCTCCCTTCCCCTCTCTTTCTTTGTAGAACCAACCTAGACTGTATCTTAGAATTGATTTATATTTGTAAACAATATGCAAGAATGATTTCCATTTTAAAGGAGCCTACATTTCCAGAGTAAGTGGAACAAGAGACTTAGTTGTAGATAGGCTATGAAAAAGAACTTGCATTTTATTTTTCATTTAGTTAGTTTTACTTCTGTTTTCTTATACATTAAATCTCATGGCCATCTAGAAACAAAATTGTAAAATAGATGAAGTTTGCCTTTCTTCTGTTTTTTAGCACCTCTCTCTCTAGTTCTCCACTCCCCACCCTGACACCAGGTACCCAGAGACCCTTTTCAGCTTCTTCTTATTTCACTATTTCAAATAAAGCTTTTGTCTGTGGAATATGAATCTATCCCCTTTCCATCCAACAGAACTGAGAGCTTACATGTTGATGGGGTAAGTAGCTTTAAGAATACATTAACTTGCCTTATTACATGGAATATTCTGCAGCAAAGCTGCAATGTCATTAGGAAGGCATTGTTACCTCCAGTACATAAACAAACTCACTTCAGAAAGGTCAAATGACATCACCAATGCCAATCAGTTAGTAAGTGGCCAAGAGAGAACTAAAACCATACGTCAGCATTCTTTCCATGGCACTACTCTGGAAAGACACTTATTAGTTAAATCTCATGTGGTATTTATGTATGATAAAAGCTTCCTTTAGCTTTTATCCCAGAATACATTGTATTAGGGACAATTTCTAAGCCCAGTTGAAAGACTATCAAATGGTAGAGTTTCAGTCACTAGCAACAGAGTTTTGGCAGTGGAAATATTTTAGGAAAAATCTACTGACTTCACCTGTAAATGATCAGATTTGCAAAGTAGACCCTTGCAAATCTGATCATTTTCTTACTCCACTTTTTGACAAAAAATTGTATAATTCTTTTTTATCATTGAAATGTTGGCAATAGACATCAGCAAGGAAATTCTTCATACATAACACAATTATTTAAGACATAGGCTTTGATATGAGACAGAATTGGGGTGAAGTTCTGCCTCTATATTTTACTACCTTTGTGACGGAGGTTTGGCTAATTCAGTCTCATTTGCTGCAATGGAAAATGGAAATGATCAGGTCTAATACTCAGCTTTTATGTCCCATATGGCTGTATTGATTGCTAACTCTTCAATTATTTAAGAGTCATAATGGTTCTTAAGAAGTTACACCACTGTTCAGATGACCTCTTTATTTCAGTATAATACTTTTTCCATCCCACACCTTACTAAATAAATATATTACCGTATCGACACTTTAGTTTCAGGCAAAGACACGTGTACTAATTTTTTAAAAAACATCAGCTTTTGGTTAGAGAATATAGTACAAAATAATATCCAATCACTGTGTTAGCATGTTTGCTTTGTATAATTAGCACAAGTGAGAGATATGAAGAGGTAGATGCTTCTCTGACACCTCAGTCTCTCTGTTGTGAGCCCACACAAATTTGATTTATTTTGAAGTGCTCTCAGGTTTTATTTTTATTTTGTGCTTCTTATTGTTGTTGTTTTTCTGTACTGTAACTATTTTTAATTTTATTTGAGTGTGCAGAATAACCATGTACCTCCCAAAAGGCTTAGCTGGGTCAAAGTCAATCACTTGGCTCTTCATTTCTTCATTCCTTCCCCAGTATGATTTCTTTGTCTCCTTTTCCACTTAGCTCCACCTACTATTGAGTCATATTTTCCTCCTTGTTTAGTACAATAATATTTTATGTTATTTAAATTGTTCATATTTTTCTATCTTTGAAAGTTGTTTGAGTGTCTTGGGTTGGGATGAAATGCATCATAATTTTTCCCATTAAAATTAATGGAAATATATACATTTTAATAGCTTTGCAACTAATGGCAAGGTTTTTATGAACAAATTAAAATCATTTTATGAGGCATACCTGTTGGTAAATAACTAATGTTCTGAGTCCTCTAAGTGCCTTCTCCCCCCACCACTTCTCTGGCTACCTAAGTTCTCCTCAAGAATGCCCTCCCCTGGTCCTCCCCAACACAGAACTGGACTCAGTAAGAATTCTTCAGAATCCTGCTCCATCATGGTTGGCTTGCATTCTAAATGGTCCATACTGTTGCTATATCTGTTATTTAATATTGTGAATATTCTTCCTAGCATTGATAAAAATAGAACCTATCCCAAAGGGTTGTTTTAGGAATGAGATTATATAATGCATGCAAGGAACAATTTAAAAATCTGAGTATTTATAAGTAAATACTTAAATATACCAGTTTTACAAATATGTTGTGGTAAACACAGGCTTCTGTATTTGATATCTTCAGTTATATTTCATCAATAAGGAATAATATATTTGATTTGGAATTGGCTATGCATTGAATTGCATGAAATCCAAAATAAATAACAGCACACAAAATTATAAATATTTGCAATTGATTTTTTTAAAGAACTTTATGTAAACAAATATTAATGCAGAAAAATCCTCTTTGTAAGTATGTGTGTATATAATCAACATTTAACATTACAATCAATGCAAAATTGTAATTTTGTTGATAACATTTTCATGGAATCAGTATATGACTCAAACTTAGATACATATTGATTATCTTGGATTATTTAATTTATATATGTGTTTACATGATTTGTGTCAACAAATTCCCACAGAGCATGCAAATATTTTTGTTCTAGTACTGTGAGAGATCCTCAGCAGCATTCAACAATTGGCCATTGTGAACCATGATGAGAAAAGCTAAACCAACCAATCCTACCTCTTTATGTTCACCTACATTCTTAACTTTAGTCACTTACTGTGTCTACTCATAGTGAATATTCACTGAACAAAGAGTACCTGTCAACCTCTATAGACTACATGGGAGGCTGGGCATGTTTTTGAGCATCTCATGTATTCAGCCTTGAATGCAAGCTGTCTGGGTCTGGGATCACCCTGGGCTGAGACCCAGAAGAAGTTACTCAGGCTCTTTGTATCTCAGTTTTCTCATCTGTACAAATAAGGATAAAAATAACATATACCTCATTGTGTTGTAGTGAAGACTTAGTTCATACATTTAAAGCTTTTAGGATAGCACCTGGCAAATAGCAAATGTTCTGTTATGGTAAGCTATTTTTGAAAATAACTATTGCCATTTTATAGCCCAGTGAGAAGAATTAAGTGGCATCCGTTTGGACATTGAAGTGTATACCTGAGCACATGTGTTTTTAATACTGATATTTTGATTTTCATAAAAGTGGATAAGCTGTGAATAAAAAAATGTCTGGGATGTTTTTAATTGTTTGGTGTTAACTAGTATTTTATTGCTGAATTTAAAATAAACAAAAAAAATCAACTTTCTAACTGGGATTGTTACATTCTGGGCATTAAAATGGAAATGATTGAGATAGGATGGGGGTTATTGAAGATGGGATATGTATCATAAATTCCAGATCAATCTTCTTAAATTCATTAACTGAATTTTCACTAGAAATGGAAAAAAACCTCAAGTCTGTGAAATATGTGAAAGATTCCTTTGCAAAGGAATCTCTTCTGATGGCAATAACAGGTGCAATTAGATGTGGCCTCTTGAAGAATGGGAAACTGAATTAGGGTCATTTCTAAAAAGAAGTAGAGTTTTTAAGTATGAGGAATAATAGGCTCAGATGAATCAGAAAAGCATGCAACATAGAGGAAAATAACTGCAAGTTACAATGAAGAGTGTGATATAAGAGAAAGGAGAAAAAGAAGATATGACAAGTGGTATGGAAGATGCGAGAAAAAATGAAAAGTTATAGGAAGTTAAAATGAGGAAGAAGTTTATAAGAACTAGACCAAGAAGAAATGAGAAAGAGGAAAATGATGGAAGAGAGACTTTAGAATCTATGGCAACAGGAAGTATTATAGCAAAAAACATTGAAAAGTCACAGGAGTGAGCCTAAGGTATAAATGAGTATTTTCAGAAATAAATGATACAAATATCAAGGAAGAAAATGAAGGGAAACATATAAAGAAACAAAAGTTGATAAAGAAATGCTGTATTGAAGTCTAACCATTAAATGTTTGTCAGTTTCTACCAAAAGCTTATATTCCTTTAGTATTTTAATAAATTCATTACCAGTTCTTTAAAAAGATGACATGTATTAGCATTGTCCACCAATTTTCTAGTTTGAGAACCATTCTTCCTCAGTTAATCTATTGTTTATTTGTTCAAACACTACACTAATAAATGAGAAATTATTCTGTTATTCTAAACAAATATGTTAATCGCTTCCTAAGGTCACCTTTTCAGAGTATTACTAGGAGTGATTACAAGATTAAAGAGTGAAAAGAAATGAGCCAAGAATATGCAAATGAAATTTACATTAATTACCCTACAATGATGACAAGGATGAGTGATCTTATTTTTAAATCAGAAATCACTCCTGAACTAGCAATTCACCATTGACACTTATTGTCATGGTGCTTCTAAAATGACATTTGAAAAGATCACTGTTACAAGTGGTATGGAAGATGCGAGAAAAAATGAAAAGTTATAGGAAGTTAAAATGAGGAAGAAGTTTATAAGAACTAGACCAAGAAGAAATGAGAAAGAGGAAAATGATGGAAGAGAGACTTTAGAATCTATGGCAACAGGAAGTATTATAGCAAAAAACATTGAAAAGTCACAGGAGTGAGCCTAAGGTATAAATGAGTATTTTCAGAAATAAATGATACAAATATCAAGGAAGAAAATGAAGGGAAACATATAAAGAAACAAAAGTTGATAAAGAAATGCTGTATTGAAGTCTAACCATTAAATGTTTGTCAGTTTCTACCAAAAGCTTATATTCCTTTAGTATTTTAATAAATTCATTACCAGTTCTTTAAAAAGATGACATGTATTAGCATTGTCCACCAATTTTCTAGTTTGAGAACCATTCTTCCTCAGTTAATCTATTGTTTATTTGTTCAAACACTACACTAATAAATGAGAAATTATTCTGTTATTCTAAACAAATATGTTAATCGCTTCCTAAGGTCACCTTTTCAGAGTATTACTAGGAGTGATTACAAGATTAAAGAGTGAAAAGAAATGAGCCAAGAATATGCAAATGAAATTTACATTAATTACCCTACAATGATGACAAGGATGAGTGATCTTATTTTTAAATCAGAAATCACTCCTGAACTAGCAATTCACCATTGACACTTATTGTCATGGTGCTTCTAAAATGACATTTGAAAAGATCACTGTTATATGCATATGCTTTAAATATAGACATAGTATTAGCTCAACCTTCTAAATATTCACACATGTAAAATGATATGCCTACAACATAGATTTATTGAGTTCATTTTGTTGTCCAGCCATTAGTCAAGGCTTTTGGAATATAAAGAAAATAAAACTAAGTCACTAACCCCAATAAGTTTCTGGTTTAATGAGACAGATATCTAAAACAACTTTAATAAAATATATGTTATCACAAATTGGTGAGGGTAAGACAAGGGAAGTTGAAAATAATGAGTTATGAAAAACTCATTAGGGTAAGTGTTCTTTAAACAGGGTCTCAAACTATTTAAGAATGGGATGGCTAAATTATTCCTCACAAAGAAAAGGGCAAGCAGAGAGCACTGCAGGCAGGAAGAAACAGGGTATTATACATGTAACAAGAGGGTCAACCAATGACAATGGAACTCTTATTTTTTGAGGGGAATTTTCAGGATCCTTAGGTTCTGTTTGGCATTCATTTAGGTTTATATCATGACTTAACCTGAAAAATTAAAGGACTAATAACACCAAGTCACTAGAAGCAATGTAATTTAATCCTGAAGCAAGATATGCTTTTTTACATTTCTTAAAGTTTCACTAGTATCTTTACATATTAATGGTGGAAAAGATGTTACATCTGGCCAAGACCTATGTATGCTACACTTAGGGAAAACAATTAATTTCAGCACTATTTTAAAGGAAAAGTTTAAAATTTTGTTCTATGTTTAATTACATCAAATTGTAATAGAATCAAATTGTAATTACATCTAATTGTACAATTCAGTGGTCAGATTGACAACATATACACGGACCATTCCATATACAAAATTTTTCAGCCCGGGGGGAAGAATGAACTCCAAAAATAGTTTTGTTTAACTTACAGTTATTGAGTATCTGGTATATGTGCTTGACACTGAGTGATGCTAAAGGATAGGCATGAACTTGGATAAAATTCTGTCTCTTCATATTCTTCAAAAGAAAGTGCGTATAAAGCTGTATTAGAAGAGGATGCATATGTATGAAGGGGATAAGGATAATCTAGTTGGAAAGGGCGCATCCTGAGGAGTTGTTTCTGGAAGCTGTATCTGCATAGTAAAACTGTCATTTATACTTATATTTTATGCTTATTTTGGGAGAGGGAACTTTGGAGAGGCTGATGGAGGTTTATGGGGTTAAAGTCATTCTTTGGTGACACCATTGACTATAATCAAACAGTTACTTTGGGAAAAAAAAATCAAAGAAAAATTACATTGGAATTTTATTCAATAAGCCTAGGACAAATCCAATTAAAAGGATCCCATGATGAAATATCGGCTAGGCAAAATACAAACACCTTAAATAATAATGCTAAACAGTACTCTAGTCTGGATAGGGAAACACAAATATGCAGCAGAAGTATTGCAAGAATAGACATCAATATCAATTTATTTGAGAATTCCTAGAAACAGAAGGGCTACTATAATTTATAAGTGAATGATACCCTGAGAGGTTATTTATCTTTATTTACCTAAGAATCATAGGGAAGATGTCTCACAGTTAAAGCCCTTGAGTACAGAAACCAGAAATACATTTCATTGTGTACAGTTCAAAATTATTATTCAAAATATGTGAGAAAGATGAACTGCTTTAATAAGCCAGAGAGGGACCTGGATACGGAGGGAAAATATTGAGTAAAAATATCAGAATGAGCAGAATGAACTTTGTAGAGATCAAGTCATGTTGAACTATTAATCCTAAACGCTAACAGAATACTCCACCAAACTCTTAGCCTATAGAGGAACTGAGCAACTCTTCTGAAGCAGAGAGGTTTTCTGTCCCCATTCTCATGTGCAATAATAGCTAATACTTTAATATTTTAATGAATCTTAGCATTTTGGTACAGAGATGCTTTAGTAGCTCCATAGCCTTTGCTTAATGATATACTGCAGTCCCTAGCTAGCACAGGATCTCTCTCCTTAGATAATTGGAGTAGTAAGTGTATATTTTAGAGGTTAAAAGACTAGCAGACACTAAAGAATTGCAATATATATCTTGTTGCTTCAGTTTGCCTCTCTGAAGAAGATAATATACTGATTAGCAATCCAATAGAGTTTAACAACTGTTCTATTTAGGGGAAGGTAATAGAATGGTTAACTAATGATAGGCTTGTTGATGGGAAACAAAGAATGTTACTACCACAAGTAAGGTGTCAACACAAGAGTAGTGTCCTCTAAGTCTACAGCGAATTCTTATTGAATGATTGGATAGTTTTTGTTTGTTTGTTCTTGTTTTTCTTCTTAAAAGTAAATCTAGGGGCTTCCCTGGTGGCGCAGTGGTTGCGCGTCCGCCTGCCGATACCCCACATGCCGCGGAGCGGCTGGGCCCGTGAGCCATGGCCGCTGAGCCTGCGCGTCCGGAGCCTGTGCTCCGCAACGGGAGAGGCCGCAACAGAGGGAGGCCCGCATACCACAAAAAAAAAAAAAAAAAAAAGTAAATCTATCATTTGGGTCTCCCACCTAGGACATAAATGCAGTCTCATCTTCTTTTAACTGAGATTGAATTGGTTTTGGATATGTTCTAATGTCTATCATTATTTCCTCTCTTGTAAGAATATTTATGACAGAACATGACCTACTTTCTGAAAACGGCTTCAGTTTAAGGTTTAGAAGTACTTCCTGCCTTTATCTTTTAGAATACTCTTTGCTGTTCAGCAAACACTTATCGAGTGGTTTTTTTTACTGTGTTCCTTGTATTGATCTAAGCATCGTTGGGGAATACTATAGCTTCTGCTTTCAGCTGAATTTGGGAGATGAGACTTACCACAACAGAGAGTCAGAGGAAGAGCTATGGGAGTTCAGAGGAGGGAGCGATTACTTTCAGTTGAGAAATCAGGAAAAACTTCAAGGAGGATGTAGTATTTGTGTGAAGTCTTGGAGGATGAGTAATTTTGGGTATTCGGAAAGATGGGGTTGGGGGGAGTACATAGAGTCACAAGTAGAAGGCATATATAAAAAATAGCTCAGGAACAGGAAACACAGTATATGTTCTTGAATTAACATATTTTTGATTGCCTGCACAGTTTGACTCCTTCTCTGGACATAGTACCTATCTAGAGTCATACTGCTGGTTGGCCAACTGCCAACTGGAGTCTGTCCTTCAAAACTTAAAACTAAGAAACAAAGGCATTGAGGTAGGATGATAGAGATGAGTTCATAAAAATATCACGTCGAATCAGGAGAGTGAAAGCTATGTTTGGTATATTTGCTGCTGAGAAGCAAAGTAAGTTTCAAGAGGTTTCCTCAATCCTGAGTAGTTTCCCAAGTCTTATCTCCAGGTTTCATGTGATTTAACTGTGTTCTGGTGTTATTTAAAGACACTATGCCCTTTCAATAGACGCTCCTTTATTTGAACTACTTGAGTGGGTTTTTGTTCCTTGAAATCAGAGTCTTGACAAACATATTATGATCAAATGGTGAGTCTAGATTGATTGGTGCCCAGAGTGCCTAAAGTGAATCAGTAAAAACTGTTTTTGAGATAAATGGGGCTCAGATTATAGAATTCCCTGATGTCAATCAGTTTTTCTACTTTGGGAACAATGAAAGAATTTTTCTGAGCATGATGATGGTGACATCAGAACTATATCCTTGAAAAGTTATCTCAGCTTTAATATGCAGAATGGATTGAGGGAAGAGAGTGAAATAAACAAATTGAGAGACTGATTAGGTGATGTGATTGTGGTGTAAAGTGATGACAGTAGGAAAGAAAAATGTTTTGTGTAAGTAGAATTGTCTCAGTGGGGCAACTGCTCAGATGGCAATGTTAAAAGAGGGAGAAATAAAGAATGTCTTAGGCAGTTTCTGCTTAAATGACTATCAGAAAAGGGGGCACCTTGGGCTATAAATTTAGAAATTGATTTCATGGAGGTAATATCTTGAAGTATGGGATGATAAGAGATCAATAAGTGATGTAGTATAGACAGTTATGGGGATAGGGTCTTGACAAAAAAACCTGGAACCTTGAGAAATGCCTACACTTTAGATAAGGTCAAGAATGAGAAACTAGATTAGTATGGAGATTTCTAAAATGTAGAAGAGTTAGTGACATGAGGTTTATGTATGATAATTTGCAGCAAGATTAAGGATATGAGAAAAAGGCCAAAGGACTGGGATGGAGTGAATCATTGGTGAAGTTGTGTCAATACAATTTCAAATGAAGTGGGTGATTATGAAGGGAAGACTACCTTCTCAAAACATTTGAAGTAGAGAAAGGGAAATGTATTGCTTGAAGGGGTAGTAAGTTCAAGAAGAGATTTAGAAGAGTGAAGACTATATTGTAGGACTTCCCTGGTGGCACAGTGGTTAAGAATCCGTCTGCCAATGCAGGGGACCGGGGTTCGAGCCCTGGTCCAGGAAGAACCCACATGCCGCAGAGCAACTAAGCCCATGCGCCACAACTACTGAGCCTGCGTGCCACAACTACTGAAGCCTGCGCGCCTAGAGCCCGTGTTCTGCAACAAGAGAAGCCACCACAATGAGAAGTCCGCGCACCACAACGAAGAGTAGCCCCCCTGCTCGCCACAAGTAGAGAAAGCCCACGCACAGCAACAAAGACCCAACACAGCCAAAAGTAAATAAATAAATAAATTAATTAATTAATTTAAAAGATTATATTGTGTAGTGAGATACCTTGGAAATATTGAATATTCAAAAGCGTGGTGAAAATACTCTTTAAAGCATAATGGTTATGAAGATGATAGGGAGGGTGAAAGTAGGGCACAAGTGTCAATCTTGTAGAATGAAGGTAAAGAAAAGAGAATGTGTCAAAATACAGATATTTTGAGGCAGGAAAATTGGAAGAATAAACAATTAATACTGAATGGCCTCAGACAATAATAGACTAGAGTATTTGCTGAAAGGAATAGGGAACTTAAGGAAAGTAGAAAAGGCAATCAGGTGGATATGAATAAATCATTGATGAGGTAGCAAGAGTTTGTAGTAAGACCAATTTGTCTAGTTTCACAATATTTTCTATTTAAAGGGAATAAGGAAAATACTAAATTGAAAGAGTAGGCAGAGAATCATGAATTCTTTTAAGTATAGAATTTCTTTTTTTTTTAATAGCTTAAGTATTTTATTTGTTTGCAACTATGCTTGTTAACACTATATAATGAAAATGTACAAAGAATAATGTTCCAGTTTTTGGCTAGATTTAAGTCAAAGATATTCATTAATAAGGAATCTTCTAATGTGAATATTCCAGAAACTTCTCTAAGCCATCTGATCAGGACAACTGTCTCTGAATATTACCTCACTTTGGAAGGTACTGGCATACATTTGAATTAAACTCAGTTTTTTTCAAAATAAGCCTTAATTCTAAAAACTATTCTATGTTCAAACTAAAACAATTTTAAGAGAACTTTCCTTTCCAGAAAAAATAATAAAGGAAACAAGGCATTTTGTAAAACATGGTCTTGAACAAGTCACAGTAAAAAATAAGTGTGTACTTAACTTACACCTGCTCAAAACAGAGGCTACTTTCTGTTCCTCAGCCTTGGAAATAAGGTGAAGAGCAGTCTGTAAGCAACTTTGGGCAGGGGGTTGCCCAAATAAAGCTCAAGCAATTGAACATGAACATCTCTTAAAAGAATCTGGGGGAACCTGACCAAAGGATCCAAATTCTATTTTTTTTTTTTTTTTGCGCCATGCGGTTACACCTGCTCAAAACAGAGGCTACTTTCTGTTCCTCAGCCTTGGAAATAAGGTGAAGAGCAGTCTGTAAGCAACTTTGGGCAGGGGGTTGCCCAAATAAAGCTCAAGCAATTGAACATGAACATCTCTTAAAAGAATCTGGGGGAACCTGACCAAAGGATCCAAATTCTATTTTTTTTTTTTTTTTGCGCTATGCGGGCCTCTCACTGTTGTGGCCTCTCCCGTTGTGGAGCACAGGCTCCGGACACGCAGGCTCAGCGGCCATGGCTCATGGTACCAGCCGCTCCGTGGCATGTGGGATCCTCCTGGACCGGGGCACGAACCTGCGTCCCCTGCATCGGCAGGCGGGACTCTCAACCACTGCACCACCAGGGAAGCCCCCAAATTCTATTTTTAATAACTGATACAAAGGTGAAGTGGCGCAAGTAGCAGTGCCTCTGGGGCCTGGCCCAGCCCTGTGCTCACCTCTGTCATGCTCCTGAGCAAACCCTGATGCTCCTGCTCCAGAGGAGACTCTGTTCTTTCTTAGAGGTTCAGTGTCCAGGGAGCTCCTTGTGTGAATGAGGTGATCAGAGACTCCACGTGGGTATTTTAAGGCTTGGAGTCAAAGTAATGTTCTAACACATCTAGGCAGAGTCATGTGTCAAATGGCCTATCTAGGGTTTGTTCTAATTCCTCACCATGCATTTGTAGACCTAGGACCACAGACCTTTGCTATGTCGTCATAATCACATCTAATATCCATCCTAATTTATGACTCGTATTCTGTGACTGGAAACAGTCCCTGTATTTAACAATAATACTTACACAGAAAACAATCCATTACAACTTACATGGTCACAAAACATTAATGATCTTCTGTAGACCAAGGAAATGTTTTTAACCATAATTGTCATGCATCAAATTCACAGCCAGAATCTGCCAAATCAAAAAAATTTGCACAATACAAATAATAACAAAATACACATACACACACATACACACACTCTCACACACTTCTTACAGAACTGTACTTGGGGAAACTCCATTTGTTGAGTGCCACTGAGGGCATATTTTGCTAAACTGCTGCTCCAGGTATTTTTGTTTGGAAAATCTATCACAGTAGGGCACAGCTGTTTTTTGGATGAGCAGAAAAGAAAGATATACTTGTGGCAACTGGAAAGCTTTAAGGTCTTTCAAGTTGTATAAAATGGACCTGCAGAAACATGTGTTTTCAGGATGCAAAGTTGGAGCTGAAATGTGATATCAAACTACTTGCAAAAAGTGTACAGCAGCCATCTCTTGAGGTCAAACCTGGTACCCAGATATGCAAGAAAGATTCAGGACACGTGGCTTGTTGGCCTTGTCCCATATCGTCGCATAATCTGATCATGTGTGAATTTCACAAACGATTCATATTGTTCTGCTGGTTTGGTGTTGAGGATTTGTTGATACTCCTCCCGAATTTTATCTTCATAGTCTTTTAAGAGACGCTCACATATTATTCCAACTTGTCGGAGGGAGGGTAAAGGTGGGCTGGTCCTTCTTCATCCAAGAGGAACCTGGAGAACTAGGTTCTGTGAGCGCTGAGTGAGGCTGACTTTCCGAAGTAAAAGCGTCACTCTGATTAAGAACAACTTCTAAACGTCTCCACCTCTGATAACGACTATATTCTTGTTTTATGTTCTGAAAAATTTGCCCCGCGGTTGGAAGGCGCCGCTCGCTGCCGGGCGGGGCGGGCTGCTGCAGAGTCGGCGGTGGGGTCCGCGCCTGCAGCAGCGGCGGCAGCTCGGCGTCCGGGGGCCTGAGGCCCGGCAGAGGGGCGCGGCGCCGCCGATTCGGGGAGCCGGGGCTCAGCAGCGCCGCCTCGAACTCCATGGGCCGCTTCCACTTCGTCCCGCACTCCGTGCTGCCGAAGGGCCAGGCACCGGGAGCCGACGCGGCTGTTAACTGCGGCCCAACCTCCCGCTCCTCAGCGGAGCTCGCAAGCCAAGCCGGCTCCAGCACCGGCAGCCAAGTATAGAATTTCTTTTTCTACCAGTATGGTGGGTGACTAGATATTCTGAAAAACACTCTCATCATAAAACATTTAGGTGCAGAAAAATTAATGCAAATAGGCTGTAACATTGATAGCTGAGATTAAAAAGTTGAGAAACATAACCAAAATAGTAAGGACACATAGAATCTGTGGCTGCTTTGGGACATTTACTTTTGCTAAGAACTAGACTTGATTTTTATAGACTCTTTGGTGAAATTAATACAATGTCTGGGACTCTTACAAGTGACGAGTTGGAATCGAGACCCACATATAAAGCAAGAACTCTCAAATGGCTGTAATGCCAATGAAAGTGTGATAGAAAATCTCACCTGCCAGCAAAGGAAAATGACAAGATAACTTGTCTGTTTTAGGCAGATTCAGAATGGGAAAATAAAAAACTCTGAGAATTTGTAGCCATAGGACTTCCTCACATTAATTATAAATTAAATTTACTCTAATTTCAAGGTCCAGAGAATCTTAAGCTGAAAAACTGAAGTGGCCCTGAGTTTATAAAACTGGAAGACATGCTACAGAAACAAATGCAAATAATCTCCCTTTAAAAAGCCTAATATGAGCACATAATAAAGTTAGCCGAATGTACAAGGAATAAAGCCCCTCTGAGTAAGAGTGAACAAAATTAACAAAACAGCATACGTATATTTCTAAGAACTCTTGATATTGGAATTACTTAATACAAAATATAAAATAATTGTTTTAAAATTGCTTCAAGAAATAAAATATAGATTTAAAACCATAAACCATAAACATAAAAAGGAATAAGAAACCATCAAAAATTATCAGCCCAATCATAAAAGAATAACAAGAACAACAAAAATAACGAGAAGGGCTTCCCTGGTGGTGCAGTGGTTGAGAGTCCTCCTGCCGATGCAGGCGACACGGGTTCGTGCCCCGGTCCGGGAAGATCCCACATGCCGCAGAGTGGCTGGGCCCGTGAGCCATGGCCGCTGAGCCTGTGCGTCCGGAGCCTGTGCTCTGCAACGGGAGAGGCCACAACAGTGAGAGACCCGTGT
>NC_041218.1:40027045-40059964 GCF_002837175.3 Physeter macrocephalus
AGCCTGTGCTCCGCAACGGGAGAGGCCACGGCAGAGGGAGGCCTGCATACCACAAAAAAAAAAAAAAAAAAAAAAAAAAAAAGAATAACAAGAAAAAGCAACAAAAGATTTGGAAATGAAAGAGATTATCATCAAATTTTAGAATGCATTAATGGGCTAAAGAGAAGATTGCATTAAAAAGAGAATTTGTGGAGTTCTCTTACCATTTGGCAGAGTAAACTTCTAACATTCTAATTGTTCCAAAATGATATGAATCAGCTCTGGACTAATACAAAAAACCAACCACTCTGAGGGCTCCAGAGAGTGAACAGAAAAAGGCAGATTTTGGAGGGAAGTTGAGACTTGAAGAAAAGTCCTGACATAGGTTAGTCCATTTTTGTGGATTTGGCCTGAGGGTGGGCCATGTTCACAGCACAGAGAAAGACAACTGAACTTGTAATAAAAAGCGCATTGCCTGTGCTGAATGAGAAGAGTGTCCTGGAAAGGAGAGAGTATAGATGGAGAACCCTGTGTTCTGTGTATAATCACTACCTAAGTCTCTACCTAGTCTAAAAATAGCACACGCAGGCATCCTGGCTAAAAGGTAAAAAAAAAAAAAAAAAAATTATACTTAAAATTGAGTTGCTACCTATTTCAAGTGAGACAGAGATTGCAATAGGAGCCTAATCAAGGTAATTGCTTGCTAAAAAATAGATCAAATCTTGTCAGAAGAATATAACTATATCAAGATTCTCCACCACACAATTTTCACAATGACCAGGATAAATTCCAAATTAATTAACATAAGAAGAACCAGGAAAATGGTATTATTCTCAAAGGAGAAGAAAATCAACGGCAATGTCCCAAATGGTGGAATTATCTTAAAAGAATATAAATTAACTGTGCTTAATAGGGCATGTGCTTGTGATAAATTAAAGGATAGGAAATCTCAGCTGAAAAGTAGAAATTATAAAGAAGAAACAAATGGACATTTTAGAATTTAAAAATATAATAATATTTAAAATTTTCAGAATTCTCTGGATAAACTTAACGGAAGAATAGAGGTAACAAAGAAAAGTCAGTGAACCTGAAGATAGATGAATAGAAATTATCTAATTTGAAAAGGCGTGAGAACAATACTTTTTAAAAGAGTTTCTGACTTTTTCCCAGGATGTAGAAAGCTGGAAAGAGCATCATCACTCCAGATAATCTACAAAGTCATTACTTTAGAACCCATCAGAAAACTGAGGTCTTAGGCAGGCAACTACCCTGATGTGTAAGAAAATACAGGTTCTTATAAGAGAAGATGTTATTTGAGTCTTGACTTACCTACAGTAGCACATGAAAGGAAGATGGGGCCACAATTTCAGAGAGTGAGAAGAATGAAGGTAAAAATTAATCCTAAAGCAAGCTGAAGGAAAGAAATAACAAAATAAAAATCAATGAAATTGAAGACAGAAAAAAAAGAAATATTAAAAAAAAACCAAAAGCTGGTTCTTTGAAAATATTAAAAAATTTTTTATTTATTTTATTTTTTTATTTTTTTTGTGGTACACGGGCCTCTCACCGTTGTGGCCTCTCCCGTTGCAGAGCACAGGCTCCGGACGCGCAGGCCCAGCGGCCATGGCTCACGGGCCCAGCCGCTCCGCGGCATGTGGGATCCTCCCGGACCGGGGCACGAACCCGTGTTGCCTGCATCGGCAGGAGAACTCTCAACCACTGCGCCACCAGGGAAGCCCGAAAATATTAAAAATTAATAAAATTCTAGAAAGAGTAACCATGAAAAAAAGAAGGCACAAATTATTAATTGAGAAATGAAAAAAGGATATTATTATAGATCCTACAGATGTTAAAAAGATAAAAAAATATTACAGTCAACTTTATGCTCATAAATTTAACAATTTAGATGAAATGGACAAATTCCTTAAAAGACACCAACTAACCAACCTTACTCAAGATTAAATAATGTGAATTATTCTATGTCTATTAAAGAAACCAAATTAATAAATAAAGATTTTCAAGAAATAAATCTCCAGGACCAAATGGCTTCACTGGAAAATTCTAATTAACATTCAAAAAAGAAATATTACTGTTTCTACATTAACTTTTCCAAGAAAAGGAAGAGAGAAAACATTTTGCAACTCATTTTTATCAGGCCAAAACCCAAACCAAACAAAGATATTACAAAGAAAGATTACTAGAACAATGTCCCTCACAAACTTAGATGTAAAAAATCCTTTGCACAATATTAGCAATATATAAAAGGATAATATATCATGACAAAGAGGGATATATCCTGGTAATTCAAGCGTGATATACATGTGAAAAACAAATGATGTAATTCACAATATCAACATATTAGAGAGCAAAAAAGCATATTACATTTGAAAACCAAAAATTTGTATAATTTTTTTCCAGAAATATTTCCTGGGATTTATTACTGAATCCATCTACTGATTAAACCTTGAAATGTCTCTGTGGGAAGGTTTTATTTTGGGGTTTCACTTCCTTAAAATTATTAAACTATTCTGATTTTATATATTTTTTTTTTTAATTTTTATTGTTTCTTTCTTGGAATTTTTCAACTTTATCAACATTTAAAATTTATTGGCAAAATATGTTTGTACAACCTGTATTAGTTTGCTAGGTAGGGATGCTGTAACAAAGTACTGCAAACTTGGTGTCTTAGAAAATTTATTGTCTCAGTTCTGGATGCTAAGAGTCTGAAATCAAGGCATTATCAGGATCGGCTTCTCCTGAAGGCTGTAAGAAAAAAATCTGTTTCATGCCCGTCTAGTAGCTTCTGGTAGCTCAGTTTTTCCTTGTAAGTGGCATTCTCTCTGTTTCTTCACATTATTTTCCCGCTGTGAATGTCTGTCTCTATGTCCAAACTTCCCCTTTATATTAGGACACCAGTCATACTCTATTAGGTCTCTCCCTAATAACCTCATCTTAACTTGACTATACCTGCAAAGAGGACTTCAACATATGAAGTTTGGGGGACACAGTTCAATCCATAGCAGTATTACTTTTTAATATCTGTAGAATTAATATCTGTAATTATCCTTAGTAATTAGTTTTTAATATTTGTAGAATGTACAGTTGTACCTTTTTTATTCCTAAAGTGGTTTTTTATGTTTTACATTTACATTTTACGTTTATATTATTTATATTGTCAGAGGTTTTTCAGTTTTATTAATCTTTTCAGAGAATCATATTTTGACTTTGTTTATACCCTCTCTTGGATATTTGCTTTCTAAGTTATTCTTCTCTGCTTGTGTCTTATGTATAATTTGCTTTTCTTTCTCTAGCTTCTTGGTTAGATTCTTGAGATTTTTACATTTTATTCTTCATCACTAGTTCTATTTGAAGGTTATAAATTTGCCTCTGACCACAGCCTGAGCTTTATCCCTCAAAAATTTCACTAAAATTTTACTTGAAAAATTATGGGGACTTCCCTGACAGTCCAGTGGTTAAGACTTTGCCTTCCAATGCAGGGGGTGCAGGTTTGATCCCTGGTTGGGAAGCTAAGATCCCACATGCTTCAAGGTCAAAAAACCAAAACATAAAACACATACTTGAAAAATTATGGGGACTTCCCTGACAGTCCAGTGGTTAAGACTTTGCCTTCCAATGCAGGGGGTGCAGGTTTGATCCCTGGTTGGGAAGCTAAGACCCGGCATGCTTCAAGGGCAAAAAACCAAAACATAAATTGTAACAAATTCAATAAAGACTTTAAAAATGGTCCACATCAAAAAGAAAATCTTTAAAAAAAAAAAAAGAAAAATTGTGAAGATGGAGACAAACTAAAAGAATAATACAAGAAATAGAGGTATCCTTTTGCAAATTGTTAACTTTTTGTCTTTTTTGTCCTCTCCTTCTCATCAGTAGATAGGTCTATTATTTTCTGAACTATTTGAAAATAATTTTAAATTTTATGACAGTACTCTCTGAAAAAAATTAAAGCTATGTTCCTCTAATAATAAGAATATTTTCCTATTTAACTGAAACATCATCATATCCATGAAATAATTTTTAAAATTTATTTATGTAATAGTATTGTTGAATATAATATTATTTTTTTAATTCCTTAAGGGTCCAAACATACTTATTATGGTTGTTTTAATTTTTTTACTCTAATAACCTATCTTTTTTCACACACCTGCATACATTGGAAAATGGTAAAGTGTGATTTAAATTATTTCCTAATTCTTTCTTGTCATGTTTTCTTTGACCCAGTTGATTATTTAGAAGTGCATTTCTTAATATCCAAACTTATGAGGAATTAAAAGTTATCTAACTTTGCACTTGGCCAGAGAACATATTCAAGATGATTTCAGTACTTTAGTCTTTATTGATACTTGGTTTTGGTGAGGCATGTGCTCAGATCTGATCAATATTTAATGTTCACTTGAGAATTTTGTTTGGCAAGAATTTCTGTTCTGCAAAAAATTTTGTTCTGCAGTTGTTACCAGTAGTGTTCTATATTATGTTGATTAGATGAAGTTTGTTAATAGTACTTTTTAAATCTTTTATATGTTTACTGCTATTTGTCTGGTTATCCTTTCAATTATTGAGAAACATGGGTTAAAAATATCTTGTGTAATTGTGGAATTATTTATGCCATTTTTTTAAGTTCTATTTTGTTACTTTATATGTTTTGAGGCTTTGCTATTAGTTGCATACAAATTTATGGATATTACATATATTTGGTGAATTCAATTTTTATATTAATAAAATTTATTTTTAGGACTTTATATTAGTATACTGTTCGCTGATACTAATATAGCTATTTCAGCTTTCATTTGGTTAGTTTATACATGGTATATGTTTTTCTATCTTTTTATCCTCAAATTTTAAATCCATGCATTTTATATATCTTGTGGAAACTATTTTTTCATTAATTAATAAATTTTTATTAACATGTTTGCATTTTAATTAGAATATATATATAGAATTTTATATTTAGCAGAATAATTGGTATTTAATATCTAAATTTGCCATTGTACAATTTTATGAATTTTTCCCACCTGTGCTGTGTTCCGTTTTCTCACCTTTCTTAACTTATTTTGAATTGATTATTTTTATTATTCTAGTTTTCTTCTAGCAGCCAAGTAATTGTATGTGCTTTTACTATATGTACAAATTACAGTATGCATTCTTGAATTTTCATATGTGAGTTAGTACTTTTATCTCTTCCTGGGCAGCTCAAGAATTTTAAACATGTTTAATATATTTAATCCTGTTGAACTTGCAACTTACTTCTTATAGATGATTAAAAAGTTCTCAATCTTATTAATATTTTTGGAAATGCAGATTAAAACTATAATATGATAACTCTACACACTTACAAATTTGACCAACATTTTAAAAGTGTTATAGAGGATATAGAGCTATTAGAATTTTCATATGTTGCTGAGCTGGTGTGCAAATTTGTACAATCACTTTGTAGAAGAGTCTGCTAAACAGTAAACATAAATGTTCATAGATGTAACGTTTGGAATACTTTAATACTGGTGACAACCCAAATGACTATCAACATTACATTGAATAAATAACGTGATATATTTATATAATGACATCTTTTAAAGATGTGAAAAGCAATAATCTAGTGCTATGTGTAAAACAAGATAGATGAATCATTCAAACAAAATGTTGAGCTAAAGAAGCAAACCATAAAACATTTATATAATGTTCAAAAATAGGCAAAATATTTATGAGATCCCTAAAAGGAAGTTTTTTTCTCTAAGTGGGTTGGAATAGAAACAGTTTTGTTGAGCATCTTAAACCATGGGGAGAAAGTCAACATACCTTCTAGTGGTTCCTATTTTCAGAGAATTTGGGAAATATAGTTTGCAAATTCTCAACCCTGGAGTCACAGAGCAGAGTACATAAAGTTGCCTTTCAGTCAATAATCAGTCCACCAGAAACTTTTTTGTTTATTTTTTTCAGATAATTCTATTTCCCAGTCACAGAGATACAGAGGCTATCTTTAAAACTTCTCCATCTCTGATCATTTATAGTAAATGAACTTTTCTTACTCCCTAAACAGATTTTAATTTTAAAATATTTAGAGGTACCGATTATGGAAAAAACAAAAAAACAAAAACCACACTATGCTATGTACTGGGCAAGAAGGATTGTAAAGATAAATAAGATATTGGTTGAAAATGACATTTTAAATTTTAATTCATTCCGTAGCTTAATCCAAATAGCACGACTCACCCCCTATAAAAAGCAGCAATGTGGTAACAAATATATATCTTAAACTTTTATGTTTTACTTATTCTTTTAAATAAAAAAGTATTGTGCTTCATAAAATGCTTTTTGAATCCATCATTCTGAATCTAAAATATGAACACTTTTAATCAAACATACTTTGATACCAGGCAGTGTATTTAAAAATGTTTTCTTAATAGCAATATAATTTCCACACAAAATTATAAATATTTAGGGATTGTGACACTGACTTTTTTTCATTTGCATTGCTCAAGCATTATGCATTATTCTTTATAGACCCTTCTGTTCTTATCACTGAGGTTGCTTCCTTTCAGGAATATGTAATAGGAAATATCATTGTGACTTTAGTTTGCATGAGGTCCCAAAAGGTTCTACACACAAACACATTCAGTTAGTGAAGAGACTTTTTTTATAAATCAGAACTTAGAGTCAGTTAGACATACTAATTTACTTGAGTTTAGTGTTACTCAATTAAACTTATTGTTCTTGGTAGTAGGGAATACGCAGGGATAGGATATGAGATAAATACATAAAAATGGTATATAAATTTCATTAGACATGTGTTAATCAGTTGTTGTATTGGTCCACTACAGAGTGAGATTCTACTCATGTGTGAGAAGAGGAAAGACTGTTTAGATCCACTGGTGTGATCAGCGGTGGCTGCAAACTTGGAGCATGCCAGCTGCGCTTCACTTAGACATTGTCATAAAATATGAGCATAGGAAAAATGCTCGAAGAGTTTTAATTTTATTGAAATCACATAGCAGACAAAAGTAAAGGAAACAAACAAAAAAAACATAGGCTGATTTGCTACTATAGATTTTTTCCCATTCACCAGTATGGAAATTTCTTTTATTCATTAATATTTATCTTTGAGGCATATGTATAAGATATTACTTCAGCTTTTAAAATTTTAGTTAGCATGTTATGAATAAAATATTTGCCCTATCTGCAATTTTTTCCTGTACTGTATCTCTAATAGGATAACTAATTTGAATTTTTTTCTTAACTCAAGGGTCCCTTTTATAGGGTCCCTTTTACAGTATGATTTAAAATCCCTTACAAGTCACTTCATAATTTCCAGCTCTTTCATGTTGTAAGTGTACTTTATCCTGCTCTTCTTTCTGCTTGCTTCTTAGACTTGTGCAGAACATGAGTTAACCCATATTTTAATAATCTCCTCTCTTAAGGATTTCATGTAAAAGAGCAACTTTAACTTAGTAATCTAAAATGATACCACTAAATGGAAAAATTTAAAGACTTTATAGTGATTAGTATCTAGTTATAAGCAAAAACAATGACAAACTATACTGGAATATCTGATTTTTTAAAGTCTAAAAATTTCAACAATAAAAATATTAATTATGATAGAAATGTATATTGCTTTTTGAATGTGAAACATTTCAGAATCTGAAATATTTTTACATTCTTTTTTCATTTGAAGTTTATAAATTAACAATGCTTATAGTTTTGTTGCTTCCAACTTTATATTTGTTCCTTTCCATATTTTAAAAAAGTGAGCTAAGCTCAGGTTTGTTAAATGGTCTTTCTGATGAAACTGAGGAAAACAGAATTTCCAGTGATTAGATTACAATATTATACCAGAGGACAGTTGTTCTACCCTTCTTTATGAAGTAAATTAAGATCTCTGCTGAAATGACCTCAGATGTCTGTCCTTCTTGCAAAAAAGTGATGCTGAAATTCATTTGAGGCCTTTTATACTTTATACCTATGACAATTATTAATAAACCTCAGTGTGTACTGGTTCTGAAAGAGAGAGAATATGAGAAGTGGGTGAGAACCTAGGAATGTAGGGAAAACTATGCAACATCTGTGAGTGAAGACAGAGAAACGTGCTGTGTAGGAGTAGCTCCAAAGTAAATTAAGATGCTGTTGGAGAAGGAAAGAAATAATGAGCTAACTTCATTTATGAACTTTATTATTTTTAGCAACTGTATAACTTTTTTAGATGCTCAATCTTTAATATTCTTCTCTAATTACTAGAATATAAACCTACAGAAAAACTCAAATATTTGGTATAGATAGATAAGACAGAGCAGAGCTTGTTAAAAGAGTGGTGTGGGGTTACAGTGACTTGTCTGAAGATAGTGCTGAAATCTGACGTGGAGAACATTAGAGGTGGATAGAAAGATGGAGGAAAAGGCATAGATTTTTAGTGGAATATAATTTTCAACTGGATGAATTTTGAGTTCAGCTGAGAGATTAAAAGAAAAGATACTAGTTTATCTGTCACAATCAAATGTGCTTCAACAAATTCTAATTGAAAAAAACTCATTTCACCTTCCAGATTATCAGGAATAATTTCAACCAAGAATGATAGTATATAATATCCATTTTTCATGACTTCAGAGTTCTGTGCTAAATGGACAACTTGCTTACTGTGGTAATCCCTATTTGATACTCACCCAACATACCATAAACTTTTACTTATAACTTGTCTAAATACTTGGAGGTTTATAGCTTCTTTTAAATTCCCTCCTTTTGGGCCAGTGTTTGGTGAGACTGTAATCTTTTTTTTTTCCCCTAATGGGTTTTTCATGACAATTTATCTACATATTCCACATCACTTCATTTTCATGTGCTTGTCTGGAATCTACATAGCATTGGTTACAACTGAACTATCAAAATTATTAGGATTAGACCAATTTTTAACTTTTCTGCCCTGTGCCCTCCTCAGTTGCCTATAGACTTTGTCAAATGTTCAAAGGCATTATCATCTATCAGTTGATAAGACAATGTTGAATCTACAGAGATTTATATCAAGTAGAATATATGTAGTTGTATGATTTTAAATTAACTAATTAATTGATTAATTAATTAATTTTGGCTGCGTTGGGTTTTCATTGCTGCACGGGTGCTTTCTTTAGTTGCGGTGAGTGGAAGCTATTCTTCCTTGTGGTGTGTGGGCTTCTCATTGCGGTGGCTTCTCTTTGTTGCAGAGCATGGGCTCTAGGTTTGTGGGCTTCAGTAGTTGTGGCATGCGGGCTCTGTAGTTGTGTCTTGTGGGCTCTAGAGCACAGGCTCAGTAGTTGTGGTGCATGGTCTTAGTTGCTCCACGGCATGTGGGATCTTCCCAGACCAGGGTTCGAACCTGTGTCCCCTACACTGGCAGGCGGATTCTTAACCACTGCGCCACCAGGGGAGTCCCTGGTAGCTGTATTCTTATTTTCACTTTTTCCTTTCCCCAAGCATTATAACACTATGCATATTTACATGCAAATTCTGAATCATTAGCAAACACTTTTGTGAACTGTATACACTAATGTTAAACCTTTTCTTAGGAGAAGAACTATGCGTTTACATAATGAAACTAATCCTGATAATAGAAATTTAAAAATGAATTCTTAATATTCAAATAGATGAATCTGATCACAGCAGGTAGAAATTTCTCTATTAATTTAGACTAGTACATTTTTATGCTTCTCAAAAAAAGTTTATCTTCTCTTTTCATTTTTTTTTATCAGTGAGTTGCCTATTAAATTCTTGAATTCCTGCCATAGAAATTTCATGGACGTCTGTGGAAACTATGAAGAGAGATGGATTATTTTATAATAAAAATGATGAGTTCAATGATACATTTGTTTAAGCTAACAAACATAGAGTGGTTTCTTGATATGCTGTAATATGGTGTGATGACACTTCATGTTGTATATATGTGTGTGGATGTGTGTGTTGAGAGTGGTGGGGAAAGGGTGAGAGCAACCACTTTCACAAACCATTCCTATCCAGAAATTTTCAGAAGCTTCAGTGTTTCATCAGCTTACTTGAAAAACATCTGTAATATTTCTGTTTCCCAGACTTGTGGGGGTGGAGTCATCAGTGGCATCTTCTACTATGGGTTCAAAATGATACAATATAGTAACCATTTCAGTGATACTGTTTTCTCTATAAATGCCATCCACATTCTTTCTCTTCCTTTTCTGAGTCTCTTTCTATTTCTGTTTTGTATTAATTTTCATTTTAAATTTTAATATAGCTCTTTTTTAAATAAGTGTTGACTAATATTTGCTTACAGTGAACGCTAGTTCAAGTAAAGTCTTTCACGCATTGTATACATGTATTAATGTATATAAGCAACATAATTATGGTAATTAGTAAGCTGCATTTTATCTTAGAATGTTTCTCAGTCAAGAATCCTGTCATTTAAAAAGGCTATATTCATTTATTTATCTTCTAATGCCATTGTATTTAAATTTCCCATTCTAATATGCTTGCTTTAGACTGGACTCCTAAGGAGGCAGAAGAACAAGGGGTATGGAATTAAGGAACAATATGAAGTCAGGGATTTGAAAAAGTAAAAATTCCAGAGAGAGGCTGAGCAAACAAAAAAAGAAGTCAAACAAGGAGAGAAGTATTCCCTGGGGGAAATGTGGAAGATAGGACAATCATCGATTATAATTATGTTACTCTGAGAATGTGGAAAGCACATGTGTCATCTGTCACTCTGCTCAAGCCGTCACATCAGTGATCTGATAGGTACTGCTGTTTCCTCAGAGGGGTTTCTTTTAATAAGTCATGATGAAAGAATATGGCGGTATATTCCGAGGAGAAGAATGGATATTTGGGGGAAAATTGTATCAGTGGAGAATATGGTCTCCAGCATCCCAGATCCCAGTGGTATGATTCACCTCTCTGTAAGGAGCAAGTAGAATTTGGTTATGTCCCATGCTAGTTTGGTTACATCCACCTGATAATTTGAGTTCAGGCAAATAATACCATTGAAGGGATATATATATGTATAAAATTTATGATTTTGAAATACTTTTATAAGGACATTATTACCAGAAATGACTTTGCTAAACCTGATTTTTAAATGTGACTAAGTTTTATTTGTGTTAGGAATTGTAACTGATAATAATCAATAGGTGACACACATTGTATAATGAAACATTTCAATGAGTGAACTAGGTCCCCATGTTTTGGTTAATATGCTCTTGAGAAGATCCTTATTGTTGACAGTACAATTAAATTTTTTTTAAAAAAGGATTTAACTTAAAATGTTCATGATAGGCATGAAAGAATGCTCTTTCATTTTTCACAGCCTCGTCTTTGTATATTTTGCTTCTAGTCATCTGAAATTACTTTTTAATAGGATGCTTATATTGCTTATCTCTTACTTTCTCAGTGAAATTTTTCCCAATAGTTTTTAAAAACATTCAGAGCGGGTCCTTCTGTGAAAATCAAGGGAAAAGAGATACTTTAACTAGAATGACTGACCCAGAAACTGCACCTTAACTTTCTGCTAAAGACTGTTTAACCACTAAGTCCATGATGAGCAGAAGTTTTGTGAATACCTCTGTTCTGAACATTTGTGAATGTTTAGAAGGTTTTGGCCTTTTCTTTTTTTAAACTGCTTGGTGAGTCTGATATCCTTTTGGTAAGTTTATAGGGACCGTGACAATCTCCTTGTTGCATATCCCATTTTTTCCCCCATACTTTCTCATTCAACCTCTAACCTACAGCATCCAAAGTAACCTTGACCATGCCTGTATGCCATTTAGTGCTCTATGTTTGCTGTTGCTTATCTGGTGTGTGTGTGCATGTTTGTTTATTTATGTATGTGACATACATAAATTCTAAAACTGAATTATTTTTGTAGTAGTTAACATTTTAAGATGCTGAGGTTTCTTCTCTCCACACTCCCTATAACTCATTATTTTTCATCTACTATTCTTTTGGCAGTGATAGCATTCCATAAGCTCCATTATGAGTTTGAAGTTGATATAGTTTAAGAAAAAGAATTCAATTGAAAAATTCATAATAAGGAGCCCAGTAGTGCAAGTTGAATACAAGCCTTGATTTCCAAGATCCAAATAACTCTGAAAACTAATTTTTTTTTGGCTGCAAAACCTGACCTAATTTGGCTTCAAAATTTGACTTCAAAGAATGACATTGGTTTATTTATAGTCTTTACTTATCTTTCTCAGTCTGAATATCCATACAGTTTTCTATAGCATTTTTAGTGTGTTGGATCTTGGGATGCTGTCCCAGATTCTGCTAGGGTGCTGCTTAATAGGCAGTAAATGCATTTTATTACCTTTTTAGTATTTAGAAAAAATACAGCATTTGAAAACCCATCTGACCTCAAGAAGTTCAAATAAAGAACTGTGGACTGAAAAACTCTGGTGAGAAAAATCAGCAATATATTTTTAAATTGAGTATTTAGTTGAGACGACTTTAATGCCCCAATGGAGTCAAGTCAGAACTATTACTTCAGTGCTTTTCTTTCCATCTCATTTCATAATAGGTAACATCTTAGCACAGTGTGGAGAAATCCCTTGCCTAGTGGAGAGAAAGGAGATGGGGTAGAACATTATAATAAAAATAATAATCTATAGAACAATGATCTAGAGAACAGATTATTTTCTCCTTGTTTTTCTTTCTTTTCCTTTACCGCAACATTTTACATTTTACTGTGGAAAGAATGCCCATGAAAACAACACTATATCAGATTTAATGTTGTTATGTATTGCAGTTTGTATTGAAAAAATTAAAATATAATAAAACAAAAACATATTTGATATGTAGATTGATTAAATTAAATACAACAAACATTTAAAAACACTGAATGGACCTTTTCTTCAAAAAAGAATATGTGTCTGCATGAAATTTTGCATGCATTAAAAAGAAAATCAGTCTCATTGAATCCCTCCAAGTAATCTATGAAGAACCTTGGTCCTAAAATATGCCTGAGATTGTGCAAAGGACTGATGCAGGTTCTACACCATGGTTCTGGTCATAGAAATATTCCAAGTCTAATAGAGGATACAGACAATTAGACGAATTACACAGTGTGATTTAACAATTCTTATAATCAGCATAGTACAAAGTGATATTGTACCACAAAGGAAGGAATAACTGACACTTTACAAGGAGGTTTTCGTGGAGATGACATTTTATTGAACCATCACAAGAGGGATATTGTAAAGAAATATGAGGGAGGAAGCCTGGAGGAGTCTGAGAATAGCTGAACTAAAAAGCATTGTGTACTCTTTCCATACACAATGTTCTAAATTCAGTGACTGTATTTTCAGAAACAAAACAGAACAAAATTTTAGTTTCTCAGTCTGGTTTTCCAGAATCCATTCATTTGTTCAGTAAATATTTGCTGAATATCTTTCCTGTTCTCTGCTAGGTCTTAGAATGTGGAGCAAAGTGACACAGTGTTTGTCGCTAAGGAGCTCATTGTCCCATTAGAGAGACAGCCAAATAATCAATTGCAGCATGACTTACAGGG
The DNA here is from genome assembly GCF_002837175.3 of Physeter macrocephalus. Taxonomy (NCBI): domain Eukaryota; kingdom Metazoa; phylum Chordata; class Mammalia; order Artiodactyla; family Physeteridae; genus Physeter; species Physeter macrocephalus. The sequence goes on from NC_041218.1 coordinate 40,040,523, forward strand.
ACTGGGCACTGTGGTGACATTTTGGCTAATGAGCAATGCCAAGTCATCTCCTAAATTTCCACTGAAATAGCCCTGAATGTAGATACACGAACCTGGGCAACAATGCTACAAACTAAAGAGAAGAACTAAGTTGGTGTCTGGAGAGATTTACAGATACCTCTGTACTATCCCTGCTCTGCCTTCTGACCCAGAACATCCCAAATTGCTGTCCCTAAATCTGGGACTCAAGGATGTTGTCAGGTAGAATTGCACTGGAACTGTCAGAGCTGGCCAGAATCAGGCTCATTTCTTAAAACTATTTCTCTCACATTTTTTTTTTTTTTAGACAGGCCGTGCGCCTTGCGGGATCTTAGTTCCCCAGCAAACCCGGGCCCCTTGCAGTGAAAGTGCAGAGTACTAACCACCGGACCACCAGGGAATTGCCTACATTTTCTTATTCTATATTGGTTTTAAGACTGTGACTCCTAGGATTCAATATGTATCAGTCAGTGTTCTTAGTGGCAAGCAAGAGAAACTAATTCTCTTGTCTTAGGCAAAGAATTTATTAGAAGCGTAGTGTATAGAATTTCCTAGAAGGCTGAGAAACTCGGTGGGGAGGTAACAATGCTCCAAGCCACAGGACATTGCAGCTTGTACCCCTGAATATAATGGAATGGGGCAGTGGACACCATCACTGGCATCACTAACACTGCAGCCAACAATGAAACTCATATAACAGCCAGAGAGGGTTCTCTGTCTCATTGTCTCTTTATCATGGCAACAGCAACCTTTCCAAAGTCCAGATAAATGCATATGATGGATGGGTTCTGAGACACAGACCTGTACCCCAGCTACAAAGGAGGCTGAGTGAGTAGTCAGGATCTAGTCTAGTTATAAGACCAAGAAACCATTTAGTCTTACAGATATATTGGATCTGTAATGCAGGGTTGGAAGAGCTGAGTAGCCAAAGGGAAGATGGTGAGCCCATCCAGAAATGAAGGAACAAAAGGAAGCTAGTAACACTCCTGGGGCTAGAGGAAAAATGGGTGTTACCACAGCTCAGAAGAGAGGGAGATTTGTTTGGAACTAAAAATAAATTAAGGAATGCCTGGAGAAAGTTGAGACCCTGAGGGATAAATTGTCCCAGGAGACTGAGCTATGGACGAGATGTGACAGAGATGTTGCCTGAGACAGAATAATAGAGACACAATTACCCTGCCTAGCTTCTGCATGCCTTCCAAGTTCCAGACATCCATTAATGCCTTCCATTGGCCTAACTTCTCCAGAAGTTTGTTGTAGTTTCTTGAGATACAGAGCTAGCTGAGCAGAGAAAGGAAGGAAATGGATCTGAGAGAAATTGAGCAAGTCATCTGAACACTGGAAGAGCAAGTAGCTGAAACTGTCAACTTCAGTAGAAGTTCTGAACTCTTCCTCTCACCAGGATTCAAAAGGTGACGAATTTTCCATTTTCAAGAGGGGCTTTAGGTGCCAGGCAATAAAAAAAAAAATAGTGTATATTCACTGCACTAACCACCAGGAACAGAAATAGGTGTTAATATAATGGCAGTACCTCCTAGGAGGAAAAGTCTACGCAGAGAGAACATTGTTAACAAGCAAAAAGTCAAGAGGAGTATGTGGATTACGTGCAGCAGTGTTTTGGGATACGTCGTCCTCCATTCATACAGAACTGAATTACAGACTGCATCTGACTTACTAGCTTGGTTTAAGAATTCCACAGTCAGAAGTTGTTTATTGAGCATTATATTTCCATTCAGGGATTCAAACTGAGAGTGGAAACTGCCAAGACGGAAGTGGACAGTGAGGGGGACAGGGAATCCTTATCTTATTGATGTCATTCTCTGCACCTCATTGCAGAAATAATAAAGCAAGAAAAACAATCACAATTCTGTAGTACTAGGGAAAAGAAGAATTTCCCCAGAGGATTCAAAGGAAGAACAAACCTCTGAAGATGATTTTTTACCAAAAATGTTCTAACCTTTGCCAAATCCAAATATCACCTTCAGTTGCTGAAACTTTCTGTATTTGAAGTTGTTAACCATCCCTTTCTTCTTGAAACTCTACTGATAACCGTGCCATTTATTCCTCATATTTTCAGATTTTTTTTTGCTCTGATACTTAATTCTTAGTGTTCTTCAGATTTCTTTTTTCTGCTCATTGCCCTTCTCACGTGACATGCAATTGTTGAAAGATATAATTTACTCTCATTTTTAATGTTCACAAATATTTAGGTGACTTCCGAATTTATGTAGTACCAAGTTTTCCACCTGCTGTTCTGAAGGTCTAAATTCATAAGAACATGTTTAACATCACTAATTCTGTCCCAAATTAAACACTTTTTCCTTTCTAAAACTGGCTTTTCATGTGCTCCTTTATTCAGTTGGGGATCCCATTATCTTCCATTCACTCTGTCAACCTAGAATCACACATTCCCAAATCTAATCATTTGTAAACTCCTACCCACTTAATCTTGTTCAAATATCTTTTCCTGTCTAAACTCACTCCTGTTATCCTAGTCCAGGCCTTTAACAACTCTTACTGGATAATTTTTATAGACAACTAACTGGACCTCCTGCCCCTAGGCTCATTTCCTCACATATATTCACAGTTACCAGAAATCTGTTGAAAAGATGCAATGTCATCCTTACTTTCTTAAAGCCCTTTAATAGTTACTTATAACATACCAGATAAAAACCCTTTCATTCAAATTCCTCAGTTACCTTAACTCTCCAGCTCATCTACTGACACTTGCTATTTCATTCCTCTTCTATCTTTCTGAAATTGAGTCTACTCTCCTTCCTGCCTCATGTTGTTTTGTCATTTGGGAAAGAATATCCCTATCTCATTCCAATAGACTTTATCTGGCAAACTCCTGTTCAGTCTTAAAGGCTCAGTTCAGGATGACAGTTTTCAGTAATTCTTTCAGATTAGGTCAAACTGAATTAAAAGCTTCCACCATTTCCCCCACCCACAGAACACTAAGCATAATTATAAGCCAACAGATTGTGAGCTCCTGAAGGACAGGACATATTTCATTCATCTTTATATTTGCAAATCCTATCAGAGACTAGTGCATACTGAAATTTTGAGTCTGAATACCTGCATTTGTGTTCTTCTTCTGATCTTTATCAGCTAAGTGACATTAAGAAAAATAACATTTACCTCTTATAACCTCACTTTTCTTATCTATCAAATGGTTTAATAATGATATGTACTTAACTTTTGTGGTTGTTATGAGGTTCAAATGAGATGTTTATAGGTATATGTCGTAAAGGGAATATCAAAATAAAGCCAGTCACACAAATTTTTGGTTTTCCAGTGCATGTTAAAGTTATGTTTACACTGTACTGTAGTCTATTGTGTGCAATAGCGTTATGTCTAAAAAATCCAATGTACCTACCTTAATTAAAAAATACCTTAGTGCTAAAAAGTGCTGTCATCTGAACCTTCGGGGAGTCATAATCTTTTTGCTGGCTGCTGACTGGTCAGGGCGGTGGTTGCTGAAGGTGGCGGAGGTGGCTGTGGTGACTTCTTAAAACAAGACAGTAATGAGATTTGTGGCATCAGTTGACTCTCCCTTTCACGAAGGATCTCTGTAGCATGTAATGCTATTTGGTATCATTTTACCCACAATAGAACTTCTTTTAAAATTGGAGTCAATCATTTCAAACCCTGCTTCCACTTTATCAACTAAGTTTATATAATATTCTTCATCCTTTATTGTCATTTCAGCAATATTCACAGCAGCTTCACCAGAAGTAGATTCCATTTCAAGAAACCACTTTGTTTGCTCATCCATAAAAAGTGCCTCCTCATCTGTTAGTTTTATCATAAGATTGTATCAATTCAGTCACATCTTCAGGCTCCACGTCTAATTCTAGTTCTCTTGCTTTTCCCACCACATCTGCAGTTACTTCCTCCACTGACATCTTGAACCCTTCAAAGTCATCCATGTGCATTGATTTCAACTTCTTCCAAGTTCCTGTTAATGTGGATATTTTGAACTCATCCAATGAATCACAAATGTTCTTAATGGCATCTAGAATGGTGAATCCTTTCCAGAAGGTTTTCAATTTATTTTGCCAGATCCATCAGAGGAATCACTGTCTATGGCAGCTATAGCCTTATGAAACGTATTTATTAAGTAATACGACTTGAAAGTAGAAATGACTTCTTGATCCGTGGGCTGCAGAATGGATGATGTGTTATCAGGCATGAAAACAACATAAGGCTCATTGTACATCTCCATCAGAGCTCTTGGGTGACCAGGTGCATTGTCAGTGAGCAGTAATGTTTTGAAAGGATTTTTTTTCCTGAGCAGTAAACAGTGGGCCTAAAATATTCAGGAAACCATGTTTTAAACAGATGTGCTGTCGTTCAGGCTTTGTTGTTACATTTATAGAGCACAGGCTCCGGACGTGCAGGCTCAGCGGCCATGGCTCACGGGCCCAGCCGCTCCGCGGCATGAGGGATCCTCCCAGACCGGGGCGCGAACCCGGTTCCCCTGCATCGGCAGGCGGACGCGCAACCACTGCGCCACCAGGGAAGCCCTAGCATAATTCTTAAGGACCCTAGGATTTTCAGGAATGGTGAATGAGCATTGGCTTCAACTTAAAGTCACCAGCTGCATTAGCCCCTAACAGGAGAGTCAGCTTCAAAGCCAGGCACTGACTTCTACTCTCTAGCTATGGAAGTCCTAGATAGCATCTTCTTCCAATGTAAGGCTGTTGCTCAGTCTAGCCACCTTCATTCATTATCTTAGTTAGATCTTCTGAATAACTTGGTGCAGCTTTTGTGTAAGCACTTGCTGCTTCACCTTGCACTTTGATGTTACAAAAACATCTTCTTTCCTTCAAGCCCATAAACCAAACTTTGCTAGCTTCAGACTTTTCTTCTGCAGCTTCCTTACCTTTTGCAGCCTTGATAGAACTGAAGAGGAGTTAGGGCCTTGCTCTGGATCATGGTTCAGCTTAAGAGAATGTTGTGGCTGGTTTGATCTTCTATACAGACCACTAAAACTTTCTTCTATCAGCAATGAGGCTGTTTTGCTTTCTTACCATTTGTGCATTCACTGGAGTAGCACTTTTAATTGCCTTCAAGAATGTTTCCTTTGCAGTCACAACTTGGCTAACTGTTTGGCACGAGAGAGGCCTAGCTTTCAGCCTATCTGAGCTTTTGACATACCTTCGTCACTAGGCTTAATCATTTTTAGCTTTGATTTAAAGTGAGAGTCATGCAGCTCATTTTTCCACTTGACTACTCAGAGGACATTGTATGTTTATTAATTGGCCTAATTTAAGTATTTTTGTGTCTCAGGGAATAGGAAAGCCTGAGCAGAGGGAGAGAGATGGGGGAACGGCCAGTTGGTAGAGCAGTCAGAACACACACATTTATCGATTAAGTTTGCTGTCGTCTTATGGGCACAGTTTATGGTGCCCCAGAACAATTACAATAGTAACATCAAAGATCAGTGGTCACAGATCACCATAACAAATATAACAATAACAAAAAATTTTGAAATATTATGAGAATTACCAAAATGTGACACAAAGACATGAAGTGAGCAAATGCTGTTGGAAAAATAATGCAGACAGACTTGCTCAATGCAGGCTTTCCAGAAACCTTCAATTCGTAAAAAATTCAATATCTGTGAAGCGCAGTTAAGCAAAGTGCAGTAAGACAAGGTATGCCTATATACTACGTGAAATATTCATATATTGGTTGTTTTATTGTGTTGTTTTAACTATTAACAAATTATTAAGAACTTGAGCTTAAGCACAGGTTTTTAGAAAAATAGCATAGGCAGACATTTAACTTGGTAAGAAAAAGAGAAGGGATTCTGTTTTTGCTATAGTAAAGAGAACTACCAACAAAAAGTTAATATGTATATATATAACTGATGAAATGGACATGTAAAAATATACTTACTTTTAGATCTATTTAGGAGTCTTGGAAAACTCATGACAAAATACAATTTATAACTTGGCTAATTTAGATTCAAGGGAATTATTTAATTTTTCTTCTAATAATAGGACATAGAACTTATGAGAAAGAAGCCAAAGTGTAAGAAGAAAGGGAGCAAACAGAATTTTGTTTACTTGACATAAGCCTTTGAAATAAGAACATAATTTATCATTGTGATGGTCAGAAATTAATTCAGCTATTTACATATCCAAGAAGTCACTTGCACTCTTTTCAATATGCTTTGCATCATCCATTTTATTTCTTGTTTCTATATAAACATGCAGTAACAATTGAGGAATGATAGCATGTCCATGGCATCATTATAAGGAATTAAATAAACACTCAAAATTTATCAATTATTGATTAAAAAAAGCAAAATAAAATGCAAAATGCTATTTAAAATAAAATGTGTATGTGTCCCATTTGCAACAGTTTTAACAGGATAAAATAGTATAATTTCAGAGGTGACTGCTGTGAGATAGTTGGGGTATTTTTATTTTCACAACCCCCATGGACATGTTATAACTATGATATCCTTGGTAAACCATTTTACTGAGGTTGTTCATGCAAAAACAGGTTAACCATGAAAAGAAACTTTATAATTTAACAGTTTTATCTGGTCAGAAAACAGACTGAAAAGTCTGACAGGCCATTTCATTTGTATTTTTAAAAGAATATGGGCTAAGGGTAGCAAAGTGTTTCTTAATAAGCTCTACTATTAATGAATTGATCTTAGAAAATGTTCCAAAACAGTTTTCTTAGAAAACTAGGAGAGGGTATTCCTACGTTTTTCTACTATGCCACTCTAAGTCACAATTCAGCCTTAGGAAGGAAAAATAATCCTATTCTCACCAATACCACTTTTCATTTTACAATCTTCTCTCCCAGTAATAAGTCTTTACAGTGAATTAGGTAGAAAAAAAATAAAAAAAGGAGAAAAGGAAGGTATAAGCAAAGCAAGAGAAATGAAGAACTGAAGTGACAAAACTAGTGGTTCAAGGCACAATCTTCAACAAATCAATAGCTACATATTTTTATGCACAAGAGTCAATAAAAATAACTGCTATTTAAACTGCAGCTTTGGAATTATGTTTTGCTTGTGCCTGTCCCCATTACCAGTTTTCTCAGGAGTGCATTTTTCTTCACATAAATAACTAAATGTGCAAGAACAAACTTATTCTTTTGCTTTGTTTGTTACAAAATATTACATTTTCATTCAAATAAACTCATTCCCCTTATCATATTTAGAGTATATGCTTGCCTGCTTGAATAGTTGAAATAAAGGAGTCACAAAAAGCACATGCATATATTTTAAAGTAATAGCAGTGTTTTTTAAAACCTAGTTCTCATACCGTGGTAATTATCATTGCCCCACAGATCAGTATGGGTTAATAGTAGATTGGTCAGAAATAAATAATATTGTCACTATATAATAAAACAAGGAATTTCAATGAGCAGGGCATGAGTTATGTTCCTACAATAATTGGAATCATGAACAGGCAGATGGAGCCCTGAAATGTTGGTGGTAAACAACTGGACTTGGTTGGGAAGGACATTTTATATGCTTCCCCTTTTTTTTGAAGGTCACAAAGTATACTCCAAATATTACCTGGTATCTCTTGTTCCCCTGAAAAATTATGTTGCTCAGAACCTATTTCTCATGCTGCTCTATTATTGACTTGATTCAGGAAATGGTGTTCTTGCAGTGGCATAGTCAGAGCTCTCAAGAAGCCCCTGATGCCTTTTCAATTACTTCTGTTAAAAATAAGGCTCTGCCTGTTATGGTGAACAGTTGTTAAATTTATCTGAGGGGCACATGGCAGTTGATGAATCATTGCACGTAAAAACAACCATACAGAAACTGTGGCTTAGAAATCAAACAGCCTTTTGAAAATGAGGTCTATAAAGAACCACGAAAAGAATCTAATCCTACAGAAGAGCTGACTTTCTAAGTCACCACGAAAAGAATCTAATCCTTCAGAAGAGTTGACTTTTTCTAAGTCCTATAGATTCTTATTTAGAAAATGAAATGAAAATGAAATTCATCCTTCCTATAAAGTCAAGAGTAATCTTTCCAGCTTGATTACTACTGATGATCTTTCAGTGGCATCTCTGAAGGACATCAGATAACCTTTGAGGATTAAAGGAATTATTGCCTGGGATCCTATCTCTGTCTTACAGAATTATCATTCTACAAAGTACAATCAAATTACTACACGAAAAATTACTTCATGAGAGGACCATTCATGGCCCAACTCCTTCATCAAAGTCCAGAGTATTTGAGGACCCAGCCTACCCCCACGCCTACCCCTCTTTTCCCCATGTTATTAGCAGGATTAACTGGAGCCAGAGGGTGGGAAGCTTTGGCAAAATTTTGCTTGTTGGCCCAGAATATACACTTCTGCTACTACTTAGAGGCTGGAATTATGCTGATTTTTAATGTTTCTAGTTATTCTTATTTTCTTTTTGCTCATCAGAGCTCTTAAATGTTAAGACCAAACTGGTAGAGACTTATGGAAAGCTAGGTTGCTTTTGACTCATCTGAACATTCCACTGGGCAAGATTTCTGGTTTTCTGAAAACCAGATCCAAATGGAATTAGAAAACAATAAATCTTGTAGGATAAGATGGAATCAACGTTTTTCAAGATATTTTATTGATTTTAAGTAATTTATTGTACCTGAGGATCCTTTCTTTAGACAAGTTAGATGTGGATAATTTCTACATATGTGCACTGATCTTGTCTCAGTGCCTTCACTTGAAGAGCTTATTATTATTTGAATGTTAAGTTTTCTGATAGCAAATAAGAAATGTGAAGTAGATTATTTTTAATAATTCTAAACTGTAGTTCTGTTTCTGTAATATGATAATGTAAAACAATAGATTATTCTATTATCCTTCTATTATTTTAACTTTTGTACAGAAGTATTTGTAAACAAAAATGAAGCGATTAGCAATTCAAATATTTGCTGTCTAAAAGGGGATTTTTAAGATGATAGAAAAAATAATTCTTTTCTCTCCAGCGGAAATGATGAAAGGGTTTTAATTTTAAAAAGATTTACCTATAAATCTTAATTATGTCTCAAATTAAACCCTAATAATACATTTATATATTGTGATCCAATATTCTACTTATTTATTTAGATAGGTAAAATAGCAAATTTGATCTTAGCTTGTTCAAGGGCCAGGCAAATTTGAAAGGCTTAGAATGAAAATGAATCTTTCTAAATTTAAAGTCATAAAACGTTTAATAGAGATGTTAAATAAGGGAATTTTAGAGTTAACCTTAACAAGCAGTCATCCTCATTCACCCATTCAGTCTCAGCATAATATACCGGTGAATATATGAGTAATAGATGGACAATCACTTTTAACCATCGCTCTGCAAGAATAATTGCACAAGTTAAAGCAAGGAAATTGGTGATAAAGTTAAGCCATAAAATTCTAGGGTTCTTAGAATTATCATGGGAAAGGTGATGGTGACCAGTTCTTAAGCAAAGGAAGAAGTATGTGTTAAAGTAATCCAGCTTCATCAGTTCTGTCCTCTTAATGGAATCCCAGTGTCTTGGAAAAACTGTGAACTCTACTGGGAGATCCTGTCTCTCTCTGTATTCAAGCTCTGAGCTCTAGCACATGGTGTACTTTTTAGTGGCCCCCTTAAACATTCTCATATGTGGTCCCTTTACATACCAAACTAAATTTCATAATGGGTGCCACTACTTAATTTTTTCTACTTATTTCAAATACAATTGATCCAAGACTAGTTACTTCCTCCCTAAATGTTGTCTTACTTGCCGGGCACTCTTCATTAAGATCTTATGGTAGGTAGAATTCTAAGATGGCTTCCAGGATTCCCATACTTTGGAGAACACACCCTTTAAAATTGCCTCCCCTTTAAAGTGGGGAAGACCTATGTATATGATGGGATATCACTCCTATTACAACATTACTGGTCAGTTGACTCTGAGTTAATCAAAAGTGAGATTAACCTGGGTGAGACTGACAAATCAGGCAAGCCCTTTAAAAGAAGTAGAAGCATGAGAGAGACACTTTTCTGCTAACCTAGAAGAAAGGGGCAGCTATGTTGAGAACTTTTTTGAACTTCCTACAGAGAAAGTCAAGTATATAGAAAAGGGTGTAAGCTGAATAAGCTTGGGAAAACAAAAACACAAGCTCCAGAAAGGAATTAAGAGAGGCTGACACCTTATTTTTAGCTTTGCAAGATTCAAAGCAGAGACTCCCATTAAGCCAGGCTTGGACTGTAGATACTGTGATACCAAATGGGTGCTATTTTAAGGCACTAAGTTGGTGGTAAGTTGTTACACAGCAGTGGAAAACTAATACAATACTGTGTTTGAAAAGTGGATGGTTCCCTTTTTAAGCTTAGAATGCCCAGACAGACTTTTCCCTGATATTTTTATTTTTTTAATTACTTCCGTGAGAATCTGAAATAAATGAGGACTTGAGGAAGATTACTTGATTCCTGGTGGTCTTTTCCTTTAGTTTTAAACCTCACTTTTATACCTTAAAATTCATGATAAGGTCTGGGTTTTGTGATGAAAAATATTTAGATGCTTAGTACATAGATTATACCAGACAAATTGCTCTGCCTTGCTGGAATATCCTAACCATAGTGAAAACTAACCTAAAAATTTGGTTCTATGAGTTTTCCTAAATAAAATATGCTGCAATATTCTATATTAGTTCTATCAGTGTTCTTTGGAAATATGGCTTGAGGAATGTAGATGGCATATGGTTTGTCATATGGTGAGCATTAATATGTTGTACTGTTCTCTTTTTTTTCCATAATTTTCAAACAATGTTTTTGATAGAACCACTGCTCTTCCAAGAAGTCAAATGCTCCCACTGTTGAGATAAAAGTAGTTTCTGCAATTCCAGGACATTCTGGTGTTACTTGGCATCCTTTAGTATCACACAGATACCTCATTTCGAACAAGGCTTTCATTTTAAAAGCATCTGCCAATGGATGACATATCTCTAATGCATTCTGTGGAAGCCTGTAACTTATCTTGCTTATTAAACTCTCCAGGGAGTTAACCTAAGTCTTCTCATATATTGTCTCTGGATTGACTGTTATATCTGCATCTGTGTCAGTTTCTAGTTTGACTTAATAATTTTTCTTGGATAAAAGTAGTGAAGTAGCCAATTTGTATAGTGCTTAGAAGGTTCTTAAATAGGAATGAATGTTGCCGCTTTCTGATTGTGTCTGTGTGATCAGGTATGCACATACATATAAAAATCATGTTAGTATTCATAAAATGTAGGTTATTTGGGAAGCCTAAATTGTGAATTTCTGAGGATAATTTGGGGATAGATAATGGAAAATGGAAGTGGTGGAAGTTGTTGATTGAATATTTTCAATCATGACTTTTTTTCTATATTCATTTTGTACTAAGACGTTTTACATATTGATAAAGTCATACATGCCATGTCCTTTCTCTCTGGAAATTTTGTGTATTAACCAGGGGATCATGAGAAATCTTAACTGTCCTATTATAATGAGTTATTAGTACTGATAAGAAGGCTCAGAATGATATTAAATACTGATATTTTTCTTTGTTTCCCCCAATAGCAATCCAAGGTCCTACTGCAAGCTAATATTCCTTTTGTTATTTTCTTCAAAAGAAGTCTTTCCTTATGTACCTTGCCCTTGATGGTCTTTGCCTTTTTCCTCAAACAAAATGCATTAAAAATTTTTTTCTCTATATTTTCTTTATGGTTCTAGGATTACTGTAGCTTTTCAGATTTTGGTAATTTATTGATTATTATTGCTTCTAAAAGAACTCACTTTTATTTATTTTTTGAAAGTTATAACAGCTTTAATATATGTCCATATATAAAATGTGTTTGAGATAAAATTCACATAACATGCAATTAACTGTTTTATTTTATTTTATTTTATTGAATAATTGAATTTTATTTTATTTATTTTTTATACAGTAGGTTCTTAGTAGTTATCCATTTCATACATATTAGTGTATATATGTCAATCCCAATCTCCCAATTCATCACACCACCACCACCACCCCTCCTCACTGCTTTCCCCCCTTGGTGTCCATACGTTTGTTCTCTACATCTGTGTCTAAATTTCTGCCCTGCAAACCCTTTCATTTGTACCATTTTTCTAGGTTCCACATATATATGTTAATATATGATATTTGTTTTTCTCTTTCTGACTTACTTCACTCTGTATGACAGTCTCTAGATTCATCCACATCTCTACAAATGACCCAATTTCGTTCCTTTTTATGGCTGAGTAATATTCCATTGTGTATATGTACCTCATCTTCTTTATCCATTCGTCTGTCAGTGGGCATTTAGGTTGCTTCCATGACCTGGCTACAATTAACCATTTTAAAGTGAGCAATTCAGTAGCATTAAGTACATTTACAATGTTATGCAACCATCACATCTGTCTAGTTCAAAACATTTCTATCATTGCTAAATAAAACTTCATATCCATTAAGCACTTACTCTTCACTTCACCCTTCCCTCAGTCCCTGACAACAACCAGTCTGCATTCTGTCTTTATGTATTTACCTATTCTGAATATTTCAAGCAAATGGAATCATACAACATATGACCTTTTTTAAAAAAATAGGCATGATATTAGATTGGTGAAAATTAGGTCTCTTTTATTTCTACATCCCTCACAAAAATCAGACACATCAGTTTATAGATATTTGGGAAATCAGAGAGTATAAAAATAATGAAAATTAAAAAAAAATTGACTTTTAACTTTTATAGCTTTCCCTTTGGGTAAATGAATCTACTGTGTTATTTAATTTACTTAACAAATCTGAGGTCATTGGTTGTATTATTATTTAGGAGAAATTTGACAATAAAAATGTCATAATGATAGCTTCTGCATCTAGCCATGACAGAACAGTTTGTATCCGATTAGGTCTTTCATGAATGTAAAACAGAACAATAGGACACAAAATATAAAAGAAATGTTTCAAATCATAAGAGATTGACTAAGGCACACAGAACTTGAAGGGGGCGGGGTTTGGTTTCTTTTCTGCTAGAGAGATGAGAAATACACTGATGTATTTCTCACAGATTCTCACGTTCATATGTTCTTTTCCCTCAGGAAAATGATAATTCTTAATGCATGGCCTAAAGGTCAATCCAAAAGCATGTTGCTTAGGGTCTGAAGCATTCTTACCAGAGGAGACAGAGCATGGATTTCCAGGCAGTCAAGGCATTGAGGATTTACAGGGGCTGAGATCTCAAAGAGAAGGAAACCATATAGAAATGAGCTCAAAACACTGTTCACAATTTTCCCTGGCACATTTGTTGTTCCTTGTATATGCAAGGAATACTGCAGGTGCAAAGAACACTGTATGAAAACAAGTAGAAATCACCAGGTATGTGGTTAGAGATATGATCACATATATAAATAATCTCACAATGTTGGTAATATGTAGGTTGAGTTTAAGAACCCTTCAGAAATACAGGGGTCTTGCTAAATACTTCAAGCTTTTAGCTTAGACCACAGAGAATTTTGCTCACAGAGTAACTACCATGTTTTAGGAGTAAGAGTAAGCTTTGAGAATAGTGCAAACTGGAAATAGTGCAGCCCAATGAAAGGCTAAAATCCAACACAGCTAGAGCAAAGTGATCTGCCTATTTTTTTTTATCTTCTGCTAAAAGTAAATTTAATACTATCTAAAGGAATATAATATCATCAAGTCTCTATAATATTTTTCCTGCAAAATACTGTCAATTCAATAAAAATGTTACCAACCTTAACAATAAACAAGACCAAAGGATACAAAACCAAGAGGAACAAAAAGAAAAAAAATCTATAAGAAATCTAGATATTGAAGTTATTTCACAGAAAATAAAACTATGATAATCTGGCATAAAAAATAGGGAAGGGCTTCCCTGGTGGCGCAGTGGTTGCGCGTCCGCCTGCCGGTGCAGGGGAACCGGGTTCGCGCCCCGGTCTGGGAGGATCCCGCATGCCGCGGAGGTTATTTCACAGAAAATAAAACTATGATAATCTGGCATAAAAAATAGGGAAAATTTTGCCAAAGATCTATAATCTCCTAAAAAAATGAATCAGATGGAAATTCAATACTAAAATATACAATAAATGTAATTAAGTATTTTACAAAAGTGCTTCAAAGAATATTAGATGTGACACAAGAGAATAGAGAAGGGGAAGTTCAGTCCGTAAAGAATATCCAGGTTGAAGGAAAGCAAGAAAAAAAATGTGGAGGTTTGGGCTTCACTGGTGGCACAGTGGTTGAGAGTCCGCCTGCCGATGCAGGGGACGCAGGTTCATGCCCCAGTCCGGGAAGATCCCACATGCCGCGGGGCGGCTGGGCCCGTGAGCCATGGCCACTGAGCATGCACGTCCGGAGCACGGCCGCTGAGCCTGCGCGTCCGGAGCCTGTGCTCCGCAACGGGAGAGGCCACAACAGTGAGAGGCCCGCGTACCGCAAAAAAAAAAAAAAAATGTGGAGGAAAAAAACTTAAAATAAAATATGACACATATGGGACATGGTGAATATTTCCGATGTACATATATTTGAGAGCCTAGAAGCAAAAGAGACAGAATTTGACAGAATTAATATTTAATAAGCACTGAAAGATAAGCTTTTAATACTAACAAACAAATCCATAGATATGGTATGGTCTAAACTCTAAGCAGGATATATATGGAGAAAACCGTACTTAGGCATCCAAAATTTATTATCTGACAACCAAATACCATGAGAAAATTTTTAAAGCAGTCAGAGAAAAACTGACATATTACTTTCAAAGAAGTAAAATAAGACTAATGCAAGACTATTTAACATAAACAGCAAAAGCTGGAAGACAATGAAATCACATATTTATAAAGCACTTAAAGAACATCCAACCCTTAATTCTATTTTCACACCAAGAAACACTAAGAGAATATGTAATCAGAAAAGATGTTTGTATTAAATATTAAAGGGATTTTTTTTTTAATCAAGAAAATGAGCCTTGTAGGAAATACAAAAATGTAGTAAGAGAAACAGAAATGTAATAAAGAGAAACAGGAAAATTAAATATGGGGTTAACTCAAAATGGGTATTGGTTATTTAAAACAATGACAGTATAAGGTCTTTTCTGATTTTAAAATACACATTTAATTAAAATATATGGTGACAATAGCAATAAGGCAGAAATCATGTAAATGGAGTTAAATGCTGTAATACTTTTGCATTATTTGAGAAGTTTAAAATTATTAATTTAAGGTAAACTGTAATAAGTTAAAGGTTGTGTTTTAAAATATCTACAGCAATCACCAAAGGAATAATGAAAGTTTGTAAAACTAAGAAGCTAAAGGGGAGACCAAATGAAATAATAATAGTAATGATAACAATGATAATAACTTGATTAATCCAAAATAAATAAATAACAGAAAATATAGACATAGAAAACAAATGATGAGATGATAAATTTAAATCCCAATATATATCCAAATATATCAGTTATTACATTAAATGTTAACAGATTAACTATGTCAGTTGAGACACAGAGTGATCAGATTGCAGTGAAACACACAAACACACACATATTACAACTGATGTGGCTTATCCCAGGAATGTAAGGTCAGTTTAACATCTGAAAACGATTTAGTGTAAATCACCTCATTAACAGAATACAGTAGGAAACCCACATGATTATCCCAAAAGAGGTAGAAAAAGTAATTTATGATAAAATGCATCACATTATGACAGCCATTTTCCTTCTTTCTGGCCATTTTAACATTAAGCAGGATCAGATTTTCAAATCATACTCAGATGAATCAGAAATGTTATACGGTACCAACTTTACTAAAAATTTCAAGGATACAGGCAATGAGGAGGTTCAGATGAAGCAGAGAGAGAGAGACAGAGAGAGAGAGATCTGGGACATCGAGCAGTGTTCCTCTTGGACAAGTGTTCTCTGGCCCAGTATATTAGTATTTTCATATACTAAGTAATTTTAATGGGGCACTCCTCAGAGAAGGGATCATTTAGATTATAATACATGTCTATTTTATAGCCCAGAGATCTAGAGCTTACATGATATTATACAGAAATGCATTACTCAGAAGTCTACAAATAATAGTTTAGTTTGCCATAAACAATATGGAACCAGGGATGTCTTGTCTTGACAGGATATTTTAATCTTTACTTATTGTAACATTGTTTATCCTGCATTACCTACCCTCCAGGGAATGTGAAGAAAAATGAATCACAAAAGAGCTCTTCTAACTTGTTTGTCAGACAAATATTTATTTATTTATTTATTTGTTGGCTGCGTTGGGTCTTCGTTGCTGTGCATGGGCTTTCTCTAGTTGCGGCAAGCAGGGGCTACTCTTCGTTGCCGTGCGTAGGCTTCTCATTGTGGTGGCTTCTCTTTGTTTTGGAGCATGGGCTGGAGGCACGTGTGCTTCAGTAGTTGTGGCATGTGGGCTCAGTAGTTGTGGCTTGCAGGCTCTAGAGCACAGGCTCAGTAGTTGTGGCACAGGGGCTTAGTTGCTCTGCCTGCTGTGAGATCTTCCTGGACCAGGGATCGAACCCATGTCCCATGCACTGGCAGGCGATTCTTAACCCCTGTGCCATCAGGGAAGTCTTACAAATTTTACAGCAGATTTCCAACATAACAGTGAGATAGTAAAAGTTTTTCCTAAGATATAAATTTGATAGGAATGCCCACTATTGTTACTTTTATTCAGAATTATATTGCATGTTCTAGTCATTGCATTATAAGACATTAAGATTAGAAAGAATTAAATATACTTATTCTTTGCAGAAAATATGATTGTATGTATAAAGAAAACTAAAAGAAGCTACAGAGAGAGTTTATAGATTAAAAAGTGAATTTTACAAGATTTATGGACATATGATCAATGTAAAAAATCAAAATGTATCCTCTACACTGCAACAAACAAATAGAAAATGAAAACTTAGAAACATCATTTATATTATCAAAAATATCAGGATATATCATTTTCATAGATAAGAACACTCAATAGTTTAAATGTGTCAAATCTTACAAAATTAAAATATAAATTTCAAACAATTTTAGTCAGGTTTTCAGATTACTTATACATTGCTTATATTGAAAAGTCAATTTAAAAATTAGTATGCAAATGGTAGGTGCCAAAATGACCATCTTGATAAAGTAGAACAAAATTAGAATACTTACATGCTCAGATGTAAAAATTAAAACCGCATGGTGTAAGTATAAGCAAATATACCAGTGGAACTGAATGGATAATACAGAAATAATTCCACACTTTTAAGATCACTTGCTTTATGACAAAGTCCTCACTACAGCGCAGTGAGGAAATTATGTCTGCACTCAATTCAATATTTCAATTAAAGTTTTCAAAAAATCTCAAAATAATATAAAAATAGATTTTTCCATTGAATATGTATAAAACTTAAAATATATAATTTAACTCATTCTTATTAATAATATTTTAATAGATTTAATAAACTGAGATTTCTTTATAAATTTTAATGGTCTTCTGAGATTCTCCTAATATCAAAGTTCCTATCTGAATCAAAAGGAATAATAGTTGGATAGATTTCTTTCTGATCAATACAATCATTTTCTTCATTTAAGAAGTTGCTCCAATCTGTACTAAACTCTACATCAAAGAATGAGCATCACAGATGGTTTCTGGGCTAAAGTATTCAACTCCTTTCTGGACCTGTTACGTATTTCAAATGGAATTGAGGATTTTTTTTTTGTATTTCTATCTGTTTGTTTTGTTTTAATGCACGTGACACTTAAGAAAGGAAGACAAAATTTTATATTGAGATAATGTGAATAAAGAGAAAGTAACAATTACTACTATTTCCCGATTCTTCAACCCCTGTACCCAGAGGACGATATTATCATATAGTCTCTGTGATGTTGGCTGCCATATTAAAGATAGAGGTGAATTGTATGTCTCATGAATATCATATAAACGTGGTGGAAGTCAGTTGAAATCCAGCAGCTCCAGTCTGTGTCTAGAGTACACTGCTCCTTTTGTTCTCCAACTATATTGTGGTCCTCTTTTCTCAACTCTGTTATATCACGAGAAGGCTTATGTTTTATGGCCTTATTATTATTTTTACATAGAGTTAAAGGAGTAGGAGCTTAATTAATACTATGGCTCAATCACTTCATTGTACTCTGAAAGGTAAGTTACTAAATAAAAATATTCTTCTAATGAATTCTGGATTATTGTTATAGAATTATCTCTGTTTCACAGCATATTCCATTGTACACCAAAACATACTTAATATTTAACTTAATATGAGATATTTCAAACAGAACTCTAAAAAAAACCTCTATGGAACATCTAATTTAGATATGGTTATATAAATCAGCAACTTGCTTGTGGATGGGTTTAGGAAGTCCTAAATCAGGACATGGCTGAGGCGCTTAAAAAAAGTAGGAGTGCAATTACACTGTTGTACAAAAGGTACTTATCTATCTGACTCATTAGTAAAGCCATATTCTATTACTTACTTCCTTAATTAATTAATTACATTTATGAAGTATTAGTTAAAATTTTGCCTTAAAGTATTGGGGGTAGTAATTATAACTGTGGTTTAAAAACCATGAGTGCCCAACTATACTTTATTTTTTAATGTTGCGACCTTAAAAAAATTCAGTATTTGGGACAGAATAAATGCCTTCTAGTATGCATTTCCAGTCAGTTTGAAAGGATGAAACCTCATCTAGTTTAGATGATAGTTACTGATGTTGCACCATGCATTCTCATGATGCATAGTGCATATTTAGACTACAGTAATATTAATTTTTATAATATGGAGGAATTCTTCATCCTATAATAATTAAAGCTAGCCTGTAAATCTGATTTATCTAGATGGATTTGTGACTTGGCATTTTAAGACACGTAAAGTCCTAAATGATCATTCTTTTCGTGACGATTTCCAGCTTTTTCTGTAGAGGTCAGTAGACCTGTATGGTACCATCATGCAGTCAGAATTTTGTTAAGTGACTTGTTTTTACAATGCAGCGAAATGCCTTCTGATGTGGTAAGAGCCCTCCTCTCCCTCATTTCCTGATTCCATGTGGAGGAAGACATTTCTAGAACCTTGCAGCAGTTATTCTTCCCCAGGGCAGAAGGGGTGAATTATCTGTTTGATGAGCGCAGTATTAGCTCAGCCTTCCTCTGACTTTTACTCTTCTCTCATTTTATTTTAGAGGAGCGTTTCTCGTCTCTTCTGTTTCAGCCTATAAATTTGCAGAAGAGACTCTGACCCTGTTTAAGAGTTCCCTGAAATTTGTTCGCACTGCCTATGCCTAGATGTATGTGAGCATCTAAATCTGGGAGTTCAGAATTAGAAAGCCATTTAGCTGAACATCTAATGTGTGTCCTTTCATATAAGTTTTGTCAGAAATAAAGCTCACGTTTTTTTTTTTTTTTTTTTTTTTTTTTTTTTTTTTTTTTTTTTTTTTTGTGGTACG
>NC_041218.1:40059998-40195165 GCF_002837175.3 Physeter macrocephalus
GGCGCGAACCCGGTTCCCCTGCATCGGCAGGCGGACGCGCAACCACTGCGCCACCAGGGAAGCCCAAAAGCTCACGTTTTGAATTCTGTTTATCTGATGCCTGTGTTTACATCTCAAAATTAGTTTTGAACTTGAGAAGAAGAATGCCATTTACTGGACCTTCTCTACCCTATCATGATCCTAAGTATTTTCTACTGATTAACTTATGAACTCTTTGTAAGGAAGAGAACAAAGGAAGAATGGAATTGACAGAAAGTTTGCTCCCTAATGTTCTGCAACCTGTCACTGTCAGATCTCACCCCAAATCAAGTCTTCAAATAGAGTTTGGAATAATCGTAATAGATTTTCAATTGTTTCTCTTTTCCAAATACAGTCAGTTTTCATTATTCGTGGGAGTTTTTTTCTATTACATCACCAAGAACACTGAATGATCAAATACTGAATCATTGCTCCTAGAGGAAATTCAGAGTTAAGTTCCTGTGAGCCTCTGGTTGCAACATGTTCTTCAACTGATCAGTACATAACTTTATTTTATGTGTGTTTCTGTTTAAAGGCACCTTATTTAATATATGCTGCTGATTTATTAAGGTTAAGCTCAAGGCCAATAGCACTATAGTCATGCCTGGATGAAGCTTATCTAACAGGCACATTTTCTCCAGTAGGCATGTCACAGCATTCTTGTGCTTAGTAGCACTAGGTGGTAGGTCGGCAGTATGCTTCAGGGCTGTTTAAAACAGTGAAATCACCAACAAAATGCATAAAAATGTGGAAAATGTGACACTAAATAGATTGTGAGAAGGACACTGGTTTACAGAATGAGCTGGAACAAGAAGGCAGAGTGTTGCCTTGTTTGACCTCAGCTGGGAAAATACATACCGGGCAATTCAAATTTTTTGCCACTATGTGTTATGTCCATGAGTGTCCATGAAACTGCTCTGAGTATTGCTTTTGGAGTTATAAATACATTTTAGTGAGTTGGTGAATTCACAAATATGGAGTCTGAATAATAAGGCTTTGGTGTATGTTAGGCAGAACTCCTAATGATATATTATCTACTTTCTGAGAGTTATTTTGCCTACCTCCAAAATATTCTAATAGAATTACAAATACATGTTTTGAAAATGCTTAATATTTTCGCTCAACATAGCAGCCAGTCAAGTGTGGGCCTTTATAAAATTTTCTGTCTCTAACTTTATCTCTGGAGAAATATACAACTAGAGAAAACAAAACTAACTTATATGTGGAAGTAAAATCCCAACACAGTGCCAAAACTTAAAACAATTTTTGTGAGGTATTTAACCTGGCAGGTTTTTTATTTCAAAACAGTTTTGTTCAATGATGAAATTGAAAGAATTTTTATAACAGAGGTTTCCTCTGGTGACTTTCCACTTTTTATTTTCACTATCTGCTATCAAGTATAATCCAGTTGTGCTGTAGTTGCATTACTTATAACTATTATTTTCCATAAAGTGACAGTTACCTTGCATCCTTTCTTATGATTCTTTACAGTAAACATTTCAGTCAAACTCCTGTACTCCAAAAGATAAAACAAATATAACACCCCAAACCAGTCACTCCTCCAAATCAAAACAAGAGTTAGCAAATCACCTCCTATTTTCATTGCTGATTCAAGAAGCAATTTTCCTTGTGTCTGCTGACTCTGGTCATTTATTCAACAAATCCTTAATAAGTAGCAATACTGGGCTCTGTTTTACTTATTCACCAAATATAATAAATCCTCTTTATTGGGCTTCCCTGGTGGCTCAGAGGCTGAGAGTCCGCCTGCTGATGCAGGGGACACGGGTTCGTGCCCGGGTCCGGGAAGATCCCGCATGCCGCAGAGCGGCTAGGCCCGTGAGCCATGGCCGCTGAGCCTGAGCTCCGCAACCGGAGAGGCCACGGCAATGAGAGGCCCGTGTACCGCAAAAAAAAAAAAAAAAAAAAATCCTCTTTATTATCAATGAAGTTTTGTGTGTGTAATTTATTAGTCCTTGTATCAGTCTCAAATTTTATGCATCTTCTGGGATTCCTTGGCATCTCCTCAGTTATTTGCTCTGCTTCAAGTGCCTAACCAACTCCTTTGAACCCAAAAGTTTCTGCCATGTGGTGCTGACCACTCGTTCCCCTAGGGGTGCTTGGCAGTTCTTCTTAGCTGCTCCCATGTAGCACAGTGGCCAGCCACATGCCCTGAGATTCTATCACCTTCCACTTTTTTTGGATTTGGATGAAAAAACACATTGTAGAACATGCTATCTGACATCTGAAATAGCAGCTGAAAGGGCCCAATGATGTAACATGGAAGTGTAGGGGAATTACTTCCCAATGGTGCAACTTCAGCCAGTGGGAAACAGGAGAATGGGAGGGGAAGATACAATGCATTTCTTTTCTCCTTTCATAGGTGACTCTTGAGGCCAAGTGTATATCTCTGCTGGGTGACCTGCTAAGCAGTAGCCAGTATGGTAGCACATAACTACACATTGCTTCATATCTTCCCTTACCTCATTTCCCCATTTCCACACTCTTGCTGCCCTGGCTTTACACTTTCCAAATAAAGTGTCAGTGCATCTGTTCTCCATTCCAGCTCTGTTTTCCCTGGAATCCAAACTAAGAAATTTTTAAATTTAAAACTTCATCTTTTTCTTACCAAGAGACAGAACTAGTAAGAGTTCATGATTTTTCTACTTTCTATTTCTCTTAAAAATAGAAAACCAAATTATTTAGTTATCTGAGAAGGCTTCTAGTATTAATAAGGAAAAAAATCTCCATGGAATTGAATGTATGGTTTATATACCACATTAATACAAATTTCAATTTGTAGGCATTCTACTTGGGAATAAAAAAAGAAGGGCAGTTAATTTATCTTGAAGTGCAGCCAGTACATATGCAGAGTGAGGGGCTTTTATAAGAATTTTAGTGTGTATTATTCCAACCATGTATTATTCAGCACAGCTAATACATAAAATACAGCTTGGATGACAGCAAGTGATAGTCACGCACACTTCCACCTTCTCTTCTGTATCATCCTGTGAAATGCTTTCCTCTAAGCTCTGCTCAGAGAAGCAGAACAGCAGGGCCCCTGCTTCACACAAGTTCCCAAAGAAAAATCAGTTCCTACACAATTCTCATTTAGAAATAAGAAATTTGGAATAAATCCATGGATGTGAAAATCCATTAGGTAATTGCTGCTAAATGCCTAGCATTTTAATTTGAGGGTTTTCAGTGTCACATTGCTCTTGAAATGGCAGTATAGTTTACAGAACTCTGTCTAAATCTTGATGGATATAAGCTTTCAGAATAGTCATCACTGCTATTTTGCCTGTCATGTAAGTATTCAACAGCTCTGTGTATTGCTGTGTGTCGTGATGGCCCTTTTGTCAAGGTGCCTAGAGGTTCATTATGAATTTTAGGGGGACTATTTAGCAGCAGTTTATAGTCGTTTTATAACTAGTTTACATGTGACTGAGAGAATTAGTAGTGGATTTACAAGTTCTGCCTGGACAGTAGTCAGCCTTTGAATTTAAACATTCTACTTGCTTACAAGTTTCTGCCCTTTTTTTCCTGCTGAAGCTTCAGAAGTATACATGACTACATTCTAGTGTATCAATAAAGTTGGCTACTCTAGCTTCTGTCATATGTTAGCTATTCACTAGTCTCTTTCCCTTGCTCTTGGAATTCTCTCATTCGGCACTATGTATCTATTTCTTACCACACAAAGTATTGTTGCTGTTGTCCCCCTATCCAAAATATAACTGCTTTATATTTCTAATTATTAAAAACTACCTTTTAGTTTTCTCCACATTCTTTAATAACTATTCTCAATTTCATCCAAATACCTAAAATGTTTCCTCTAGCTTTCCCAGTCTCATTCTAAATTGCCACTATCCTCATTCTAAATCAAATCAAACAAAACTTTCTCCTTCACCTTTTAGCCTCATTTTAATCCTAAATATTACATTCTCTATTATTTATTACTTCAGAGACATTTGAAAAATTGTCTATATTCTTTCTTGGGAAATCACTTCTGATACATTTTTAAAAGTTCCATTATATCAAAAATGTGATTAAAGAGTTAGAGACATATGTGCTTTTTTAAAAATAGAAATCCATCCTTAATTTTTTTCCCATGAAACTGTTACCTCTTTTCACTTTTGGAGAGTTTGCTTGGCGAGTCCTGCATTTGAAGTATGGCTCTTCCTTCTCTGGTCTATATACTGTGCTACCATGAGTAAGTTAGCTTTTTTGAATATTTGAATTTGTCATTTACATAAAGAAGACAAATATTATTTGTTTTCTAGTGTAATTTGGAGGATTAAAGATATTTTATAAAAATTCGTGGAATAATGCCTAGGATTTGGTATTCACTTGAGAAGTGGTGATAATCGTTCTAGATGGTATGACCTAATGGCATAATTATTTAGTTCTATTGAAGGCTACTTAAACCACCACATCTAGTTATCAGACGGAAAGAGGAATTTGGAAGGGAACACTAAAAGCATACAAGAGTAGTAGTATATGTCTTTACACTATGCCCATTTGAAATGGCTAAACATTTTTTTTTTTTTTTTTTTTTTGCGGTACGCGGGCCTCTCACTGTTGTGGCCTCTCCCATTGTGGAGCACAGGCTCAGTGGCCATGGCTCACGGGCCCAGCCGCTCCGCGGCATGTGGGATCTTCCCGGACCGGTGCACGAACCCGTTTCCCCTGCATCCGCAGGCGGATTCTCAACCACTGTGCCACCAGGGAAGCCCGGCTAAACATTTTTTTACTCTGATTTCTTGGAGGAGACATTGAAAAGTCTTAAAAGTGCAAAATATTTTGTCTTAAGTAGTTTGGTAGTTTCACTAAAGAATAAAAGAAAAATGTCATAGGACCTTTTGAAGCAAGAAAGATCTACTAGGAGATCTTTTACAGTCTCTACTTGCCTTTATTTATCTCTTGAGTTTAGGGTAGCCTTGATAATAACACTAAAAGATAGAATAATGGTTATGTTAATTACCTCTTAGAACACAGAAGAATTAACACCATGGATTTGTGTGTCCGTGTGTGTGTGTGTGTGTCCGTGTGTGTGTGTGTGTGTGTGTGTGTGTGTGTGTAGACTCTCAGTTCATTAGTCCTACTTCAAAAAGATCTGATTAAAATTTTGGTATCAGATACATTTTCTGAAAAAATCTTCATTGTTAAACAAAAACAGAGAAAGAAACAAAACAACACTTTGTTTTCTCATTCATTTCCTTTGTAAATTTTAATCAGTTCTTTAGCCGAGCTGTCTTGTAAATAGTATAGTATACCTGGACTGCAGTGAGCAGTGATTTATTTAAAATTACTAATGGAGAGACTCATTTTATTTAATTTTGCTACTTAGTTGGAAAACCAGAAAGATGCCAGGTGGTAATTTTTTGCTACTTATCTCCAAGAGTATAATAAATCATTTTTCACTTTTATAAATGATAATTTTAATAAGACTTATGATACCTCCTGGGTCCAGGAGGATACTTCCATCTATTCCTCCATAAACAATTAGTAAGCTAGGAAAATATTAAAAATAGCTTAACAGAAGTATCCTCAAGTGACTGAAGATGTTGTAGCTCTCATTACACTATGCTTCATGATATGTAATTCTGAAGGACTCTGGGGAGTGGAAAATGTCTCCTCTTTCTCTCTTCTTCAGCTAGTTTACCTTTCTAGTTACAAGACCACAAGCAAGCTCTGAAAGTATTTTTTGCCACTCATGACTATCATAATTAAATAATTGTGATTATCTGTTTGATTGGTTATCTTACTTATTAGATCTTAAAATCCATAATCACAGGAATTTTACTATTTTATTGAAACCTCTATTACCAATGCTTAGCAAAAATGCCACATATCTGGTAGAAGCACAGAAAGTATTTAATCAGTTAGCCTGATGAGTAACGTGACATTTTGTGAAGTTGTAACACATGAGCCATTATCTGCATGTATTTTATCACCATATCTCTAAAAAATAATGCCGAAGTCAGACAGATTTGGAAATGCCTCTCACTTCCTGGGCTAGTCTCTACCTGGTTATTTAAAATTTTTGAGAAGGAAGTTTTAGGATATTTGGAGGTATGAGTCAAAGGCTTTTATATATCTTTGATTTTCTATCGAATAATTACTCATGCAGAACCTACATAATGCATTTCCTTCTTTCAGTCACTCACATGATGGTCAAAATCTTCAATTTTCTGATATGTTGTGTGATATGTCATAACATGATGCTGGGAGCAGGTGACAGAGGGGATGGTTATCAGCTGAGGTTTTCCAATACTGATTCAGAAGAAATAGGGTATTGTCATTGGATATTGAAATTAATTGTGACTTCTGCTCAATGTGAAATCAAATTATCTTTGTAAAAAATATTATAATTAACTTTTGCCTCATTTAGCATACAAGTGGACATACCTATTTAGGGATATACATAATATACCCCTAAATATATATATATATATATATATATATATATATATATATATGTATATATATATCTCCCTATTTATGTGTATATATATCCTTGTGTGTGTATATTTCAGAGCATATATGAGTTAGGAGGATATCAATTAGTAGATATAGAGGTCCGGAGATAGGGTTCCTTCAGTGTTGATTGATTCAGGCTTCAAAGATATCATTGAGGATCTAGTATTTTTTCTGTTCTCAGTTTCATCAATTTCAGTGTTGGCTATAATTTTAGATGCATGGCAAGATGTTGCATAAATTCTAGACATTATATTCAGATATGACAATTTCTAGAGGAATAAAAATGATTATTATTCCCTTGATTTTCACTTAGGATCTACAAAACTTTTTTGAGAAGCCCCTCATTAAACTTTCTTTTGCATCTCTTTGGTTAGACTTGGGCCGCATTTTCCATTTCATTAAACTTAGATCAGTCAGGCCCACTTCTCCAGGTACATGTTAGTTCAGATTCCCATGAGACAATATGGAAGTGGGGTAAGTATCTGAAAACAAAATCAGGTTTTTCAGGAGGGAAAGAAATAAATGGATGCAGCATAAGAAAACAATAATATTTTATTTATGTATACCGTTCCCTGTTTTTGGAATACTCTTGGCTTGATTTTTGATGACACATTTCTATTCATTTTGCAAAATTTAGCTTAAATGTCTTCTCCCTTGTGTAACCTTTCCAGATTTCATGACTCGTACTACTTTTTCTGGGATCACCTAGGATATAGTGAATGCCTATAATAAATTATTTATATTTAAATGATATTATTTTTTGTCTTCCCATCTAGAAGCTCTCAGAAAGTACCAACTATATCAATCATCTTTACTTACTCAGCATAGAGCATAGTGCCTAAATTTAGAGGGAGAGACAAAAAATTTGAACTGGATTTTTTTCAAGATTCCTAGTAAATATTGTAATGTGTCAGTTTTAAGCATGAAAATCCCTAGGTTCTACATGCGGTTTTTATGCTTTTTGTATGATTGGCTTTAACATAAAGGATGATTTACTCAGCATATAGTAACTCAGAACTTGTAAAAAAAATCCGAGGGCCATATGGATGTGAAATATTTCAGTTATCTGGCATACATAATAACTTGACAGAGAAAATGTCAGACAAAATTACCCTTAAAAGGTTCTGAGTCCCCTATGGAAATCATGTAGCTCTACTGCAACTCTTTTAAAAATTCTATGCCTGGCTTTGATGACATATTTATTACTAAATAAACATCTTATGCAGACTCTTACTGAGAGTCACTGACTATATCATCCAAATTCAGTCTGAATGTAGGTTTTCTTTTCAGGTGACAATTCTAATAGAAATCTTTAGTTTTTAAATTTATTCTGAATAAAATTTCCTAAAAACATTTATTTTTAATTATGCATACTCTACCTTCAAAAAGACTTTCACATCTTTTGAGTTGGTCTTTAACCAAGAGATGAATATTTGACTTCAAAGATTATAATACATACATTATTTTAAGGAATAAAAAGTTATAGACGGTGGCATCAGTGAAAATGGCAAAGTAAAGACCCCAGAAAATTCACTCCTTTATGCAACAACAAAATAAACCTGGCAAAAGTGATCAGAATCAACTTTTAGAGAACTCTAGAGATTAATGAAAGGCTGGCAGCAACCTGGGGACCATTTAATCAAAAAAACTGGCTGAATTTTGGTTAAAACAGAGAGCTTTTTGACATTAAGCCCTTCAAGGCAGTGGGGCAAACAGTACACTAACCAAAAAGGTGAAGCTGAGGCTGGGCTGTTCATAGGTGCCTTGGAAAGCTTCAAAATTCTTGGGAATCTAGAAGGCCATGTCCATGTATAGGTTTGTACACATGTTCAGGAAAGATCTGAGAAGATTCTAAGCTCTTACTTTTGACTGACCTAAGTGCTCTTTATAAGCAGGAAGTAGAGGCTAAGAAAGAATTGTTAAGTACCTGGTTGAGTGTGGAAAGCATATCCCAACATCCACCCAGAGCCCCTTGGCAAAAACTCAGAAACTCATTGGTTCTAGATATGTAAGGAAATCTCTGTCCAATTATTAACTGACTACTAAGCAAGCTGAGTACAGATGTTAGTGGCACACTTGACAAATATACAGTCTTTGCAGGATTGGTTCAGAAATGCCACTAAACAAACAACAATTACAACAAGTAGCAACACAAACCAACCTTGGGCTAGGGATAATCTGATTTCCTGAGCTGCCACATTACACTGTTTAAAATGTCCGGTTTTCAACAAGATTATGAGACATGAAAAGAAATGAGAAAGTTTGATCCATAAACAGGGTCCCAGGATAGCCAAAATAATCTGGAAAATGAAGAACAAAGTTGGAAGACTCACACTTGTCAATTTTAAAGCCTACTACAAAGTTATAGTTACCCTGACTGTCATAGTTACTATGGTTCCACGATAGTAATGGAATAGACATATAGATCAATGGAATATAATTGAGAGTCCAGAAGTAAACTCATCAGTGCCTAATTGATTTTTGTCATGGGTATTAATACCATTCAATGAGGAGAGAATAGTATTTCAGCCAATTGTACTGGGATATCCACATGCACAGGAAAGAATTTGAAATACTATTTCACATTATATGCAAAAATTAATTCAAAATGGACCAAAGACTTAACTGTAAAAGCTATAATTATAAATTTATTAAAGGTAAATATAGGGGGGCTTCCCTGGTGGCGCAGCGGTTGCGCGTCCGCCTGCTGATGCAGGGGAACCGGGTTCGCGACCCGGTCTGGGAGAATCCCACATGCCGCGGAGCAGCTGGGCCCGTGAGCCATGGCCGCTGAGCCTGCACGTCCGGAGCCTGTGCTCCGCAACGGGCGAGGCCACAGCAGAGGGAGGCCCGCATACCACAAAAAAAAAAAAAAAAAAAAAAAAGGTAAATATAGGGGTAAACTTTATGATCCTGAATGAGCCAAACCTTTCTTAGATTTGACAGCAATAACACAAGCAACCAAATAAAGTATAGGTAAATTAGACTTTAATAACAAATAATAGTTTTGCATGTTAAAGGACATTATCAAGAAAGTGAAAGACAATCCAAAGAATGGGAGAAAGTATTTGCAAATCATATATCTGATAAGGGTTTAATAGCCAGTTATATAGAGACCTCTTACAACTTAAGAAAAGGACAAATAACCCAAGTATAAAATGGGCAAAGTATTTGAATAAACATTTCTCCAAAGAAGATATACAAATGTCCAATAAGCACATGAGAAGACACTCAACATCAATAGTCACTAGGGAAATGGAAATCAAACAACGAGATACAACTTCATACCCACCAGTATGGCTATAAATTTTTTTAAAAGTAAAATAACAAATGTTGGTGAGAAAGTGGAGAAATTGGAACCCTCATTATTGCTGGTGGAATGTACAATGGTGCAAACTGTGGAAAATAGTTTGGAAATTCCTCAAAAGGTTAGCATTACCATATGACACAACAACTCCACTCCTAAGTATATATCCAAACAAATTAGAAACAGATGTTCAAACAAAAACTTATACGCAAATATTTATAGCAGCATTATTCATAATTACCAAAAAGTGGAAACAATCTAATCCAAATGTCCGTCAACTGATTAATAAATAAACAAATGTGATACATCTGTACAATGAAATATTATTCAGCCATAAAAAGGAATGAAGCGTTCATACATGGTAAAACACGAATGAACCTTACAAATATTATGCTGGATGAAAGAAGCCAGTCATAAAGGGCCATGTGATAGAATCACATGATTCTATTTACATGAAATGTACAGAATAGCAAATCCATAAAGGTAGAAATTAGATCAGTGGTTGTCAGGGGTTAGTAGCAGAGGAATGGGAAGTGACTACTAATGGGTACAGGGTTCCTTTCTAGAGTATTGAAAATGTTCAGAAATTAGATGGTGGAGATGTTTCATCTTGTGAATGTATTAAAAAACAGTGAATTGTACACTTTCAAATGATGAATTTTATGGTATGTGTATTATGCCCCAATAAATTTTTTTCTAGTGATAAAGACTTTTGTCTTTCAGAAATAGCTATATATATGTGTGTGTGTGTGTGTATATGTGTTTGTGTGTATATATATATGAATGTTCTTTCTGCCCTCTTTGACAATGGAATCTAATACTATAATATATGCCCTTGGCAATATCATCAAACGTCTTGCTGTAGGTTAATTTTCGGAAATATATCTGTTCAATGATCAGTTCACCAATGTCCCAATAACAAGGAGAAAAATTGTAGACAAAGAACTACACTCAGATTGAAGATGGTTAATCATGATTTTGCCTTCAGAGAGGAGGATTCAGATTCAGATACAGTATATAAAAATAGAGAAAATGGTAACATGCTTCCAAGGGAAACCCCATCCATTCACATGATGAAAAGCATTAAATATCTGAGAAAGGTTTAGAGTCTATAAAGTGTAAAATACGTGTAAAATTAAAGTTGAATCAAGCTGGTTTGAAAAATCCCCAGCTAAGTTTTTTTGGTAATATGGAAGTACTTGTGAAAAAAAGTCAACCATAATTCAAAGGCTTGGTTTTTCAGTAATTTGTTAGCCAAATTGGTGTGAAGAGGAGAGTTAACTTGTGTCTGTAACACAAGACACACTAAACTAAAGACTAAGATTTGAGTCCTAAATGAGTAAATTTCTGGAAAAAAGGAGGGGAGCATTCAGATACCAAATGAATAAAGTGGATCACTCAGGATCAAAACCCAGAGAGCACCATACCCAGTGTAATTGTTGCTATTGCATTTCCTTATGGTTGTTTTGTATATGTATAAAGGAACTTCATAAATGTTAAAACCGAGAATAAGCCACTTAAAGTGGAGAATACTCCATAACAAATAGAAGGACATGCGTTCCGAGTTATAGGTAGCATGGGGACAGATAATAAAAGAGGTATGGACTGTGGTTTTTAAATTAACACTTATTTAGGCAAGTGGGCTTATTAATATTTACGTAACAGTGAAAGATCATTAATTGTCCCATTCAAAGCAGCAGTTATCCCTTTGTTTCTAAACAGCTGCATTCTGCCTTGTTCTGACAGCCTTTTGAGGCACTTCAGTTCTGTTATGCTGCAGGAAGAAGTGTGGCAGCATATATAAACTCCAGAGGTCCACAACCTCAAATGGGGAGCAGCTGCTACGTAGATAAAAGTGTTTGTAGAACTTTTTGTCTAGGAGCCAGGGGGTTGGAGGGATTATGTCTCTGGCAGAAGGGTGGCAATGTAATGCAGGGATATGTACCATGGCATAAAGTAAGTCAAGATTCACTGCTCTCTTGGTTTCAGTGCATCAATAGAATTAGGCTAAATGGGCCACTTCCTCCTCCTAAAGGATGTAGAGCTGTTGAAAGCCTTAAGGTGCTTAAAAATGTAATGTTTTATGCTGAGCAAGTCTGGAAGAAAGAAAGATGCTATAAAATATCTTTAGCAGATTTTCAGTTAAAATGATAGTGGTGTCATTATTTCTCAATACAATTTTATTAAATACTTAGAAATAAAACACACACAAGGGAACTGAATTATTTTTTTTCAATGTCATTTAGCCATAACACCTGAATAGGATGCAAAACATGTAGCGTAAAGAGGCTCTTATTAATACTTGATTTTGTAATAACAAGAATCTTTTAAGTTCTTTTTTTTTTAAGTTTCATGTTTTATTACATTTAATGGCATTTTTCCTGCTTTTTGAATAAGGGTCCCCACATTTTCATTTTGCACTGAGGCCAGCAAATTATGTAGCTGGCTCTGCCTATGAAGCAAGAATCTTTTAAATTCTAACGAATGAATGACTCCTTTTAACTAAGTTTTGTAGGCATTTTGGAAGAATGACTCTAGAGTAGTCCTTCCTCAAGGGCATGATCTTTATATCCAAGGCATGGCCTTTCTTGTCTCAGTTGAATGCATGGTATGTGAACAAGGTTAGCCCATTACACAATACTAATGATCAGAGGGTCAAATCAGACTCGCAAGAAAAGAGGTCTCACAGAGTATCAGAATTTGCTAGTGTAAGACATAGATAAAACATGGAGATATCTGGGATCATAACAGTTTCTTGGATCCGTTTTCCTACATTAGAATTGCTCTGGCCTGGATTTAACATATGAGGTCTCTCCATAATATATTATGTGGGACATCACTTATCTAAAAGGGAGCACTTTCAGTCACTAAATAATCTTCTTTTTATAGTTAAGTATTTTATGTGACATTTACCAAAAGCCAGGACTCAAGTACATTTTGCTTTAAGTATTCCATAGATAAGGGCACTCCTGCTAGTCCGTACAATTAGCATGTCTTCCAGGAGGTTTCTGTTATTAGTGTGTTTACCAGGGGTCTGTCTGAGTTGTTTTTCTTTCTTACCCAGGTGTCTTCCAATGAAGGGAAAGAATAAATTGCAGTCTTGTTCTTATTTTTCCCAGTCTAAACTCTTATCTTGGCCAATATCTCCTTGCTACATATTTCTCAGGTTTATTTTAATAATTTTTACACCATTTTTCTGAAACATTTTGTGCAAAATAATAATCTTACAAACATTCCACTGAGCACTAGTATTTAAACTATCCAACTTACTCCTAATGAGGAGTAAGAATTCCAACTTAATTATTCTTTTGCTTTCATCATCTGTAGTTATTCAAACTTTTTAGTATGTGTTGATGTAGATATTTAACTATATGTGTAATTTTTCAAGGAATGCCATGGTGATATTTATACCTTCCTTAAATGCATTCCATCCTTATGTACATTTGGTATATGAAAAGGAGCAAGTCAAGCTCTGATATATTGATCATGCAGCAGCAATCCATTTCCTATCATTATTGTCTTAGCAACATATCTTCATAAATTATGACTTGATAATGTTCAGAAACTCTGCTGTCCAACATCCACCATCTTATATGATTCACTGGTAATTTCTCTTGGGTCATCTGGAAAATTATTCATAATAATAAATATAGCCTATAAAATATTTGTCCAATGGTTACTGTATTTGGCTATTAGTAAATTGAGTTATTGAACGTTATTGAAATCATTAAGTTATTACTTTTCTCCAGTACTCTATGTGATTTTTTGGGCAAATATATGAATTAGTATGAGTCCAGTACCTTTCTGAGGAAAGCGGGTATCTTTGGGGGGAGAGGTTGTTTGTTTTTCCCAGCTTAGCCAATAATCAGTACCAGATCTGAGACATAGCGAAAAGTATTGTTCTCTTGTTCTGGAACATTCTCACAGAAATAGTGTGAGTTCGTTTTGCCCAGGAAATATGATCCACTTCTAAACGCCTCTTCTGTTTTCTATAATATCAGCATATTTTCAGTTGAGCCACAAAGTTCTCTTTTGGTCAGGTTGCATAGCTTAACATAATACTTAACAATAGGGTTTACAATTATAGCAGACTCACTATCATTTCTCCTTGGCCTCACCACTGGGCTGATTTTAAATCTGACAGGGGAAAATTCACAAGATGATTTCTCACTGCTTGCTGATGGAATAAATTCAGCATTTGTCCTAATTTGGTGAAAAGAGTAACATTTTGGCACATCCTAAAATACATTATGATTATTTGATATCAAATTTCATGATATGAATATTGTGTCTTAACCATTTATATCACCTTCCTTGGGTTTACCGTAACAAAGCCAAAGATTTTGTGAATCTTGAGAATAAAGATATGCAATTTCCTCCTCCCTAGTCCCTTTATTTCTACTACTTACTTTTAGAAATCATATTAGTGGAGTCTCTATCTTACTTCTCT
This sequence comes from Physeter macrocephalus, assembly GCF_002837175.3. Classification (NCBI taxonomy): domain Eukaryota; kingdom Metazoa; phylum Chordata; class Mammalia; order Artiodactyla; family Physeteridae; genus Physeter; species Physeter macrocephalus. The sequence continues at coordinate 40,074,251 of NC_041218.1, forward strand.
TCATATTCAACCTAATGACAGTTTTTTAAACAATGAAGCCAAACCTTCAGATCTTTTTTATCACCAGTTTTAATAACTAGTTTTAAAGTTGCTCATTCCAATTTTCAGTGAGACCACTGCTCTGATAATGAATGGTAGGTTTGTGTAATGTATTTCCTTGCCCATTTATATAAATTGATAGCAGTTAACTATGTATTGTCATCAAAAGTGATATATGCAGTTAGACAATATTCTCTGAGATTGCTTCTGTTACACACGGTAAGGAAAGCCTAGATTAGAGAGTTAATCCTAGCTAACACTTTGCAGTCATTTGAACTTAGCAATAGAGGGCCAACAAAATTCACTAGCCAGATATGCCAGTTCCCTTGACCATGGTAAATTCTTCCCATGGCCATTTTCAAGCAATTATTTTTCCATTGACACTGGGAAAGTTCTTTGTCACATTAGTTGTTCCCTCTCTTTTCTCATTAGTGCATAAACTAAAGCACTCACATGCTTGCTTATTTCATGAACTCAGGTAGCTAAGTAGCTCTGGGGATGTGCCTTTCACAGATTTGATGAACTCAGGTAGCTAAGGTAGCTCTAGAGATGTGACTATCACAGTATATATCATAGCATCAAGGGCACTAAATTAGGTATATCCATCCATCTGGTCATAGTGTAGGGTAGGGTCTACTGTGTTCATGATATTCTTGCTGCTTAGGAAGGAATATTCCGTTAGAGTTGACAATAGGTGGGACTTAACTTTCTCAGGTTAAGTCTGCCAAACTCCTTATTTCACTCATTTTAGCAAGTTTGTTGTCATACCATGAGAAGCATCTGCTCACAAAAGTTTGTTGTCATTTATCAGTCTCTAAAGTTTGTGATGGTCTCTTTAATCATTAATTCTCAGAACTTGTACCAATAATGATTAATCAAGTTTCTGTTGATCTGTTTTGTAAGTATCTTACCATTTATCAGTATACTCTCAGGATTCCATGAGTATTTGGCTGGGGCTACCACAAACTGTATAGTTTTTTGGTATTGCTTTTTTTTTTTTTTTAATTAGTCAATAGTCTTGAGTTACTTTGTGAGTGAAGATCACATCTGCCTAGCTATCCACTGAAGCAGGAAAAGACTTTCCAGAAATAGGAAAAAAACTGCCTTTACTGTTATTTTTGCCACTGCTTCAGCTTCCTACTTCTTTGGTTTAGGTTTTATCAGGACTGCTAGCAAAAGACAGGTAATAGAAATTTTCACTGATTTGCCTTCTGCCTAACACACTCTAACTATCCAGTAAGCTGGTCTCATGTTTCTAGGTCAGTTTCCTCAAAATCCCATTGGAAAGACTTGTCCCCATATTCTGCCTCTTTAAACAAAGATTTTGCTGCTTTAAACAAAGAATTTTTCTACTTTAAAGAAAGATTAGCTAGACAGCCATCTTGGCATCAAATCCTCATTTTTGAATCCTTTATTTTTCTTTATCAAAAATGCCTAGCCATTATGATTCCTGGGACTGAAAGAAAATTCTGCTTCCAGTGCCAACTGGAGTTAATATGAAGACTGGATTGTCGAATCATATTCACATGGATCAGAGATCTTATCCAGTGTTAAACTCTAATCATTTCAAGGATACAGGTACTTGAAAAAACAGGATAGAGATATCCAGGACCACCAATGCTGTTCTTTAGAGTCTTTCCTGATGCATTCTGACACAGATTTAATACATGAGGACTCTAAATTACACATGAAGAACAAAGGAGAACTAATTTGGTTATAAAACATCCCCATTTCATTCACTGATAATGAACAAACCTTAAATAACATTATTCCAAGAAGTCATTTTCCATAAATCCATAGATTTCAGGGTTAAATTTTATGAACTATCCTAGTTCATTCGAAGTACATTCTGCTAAATACAGTCTATAGATAAGGACTTTTCTACTCCGTGTTTCCCAGGCAATAATATTATTAGCATATTTGTAAGGGGATTTCATTGAGTCTTCTTTCTTTCTCTACTGCAATGTTTTATGATCAAGAAAAGAACTTTCTCATTCCCAAACTGAAATCTCAACATCTGCCAGCACCATACAAGCCATACTATTTCTCTTATTTTCTCAACCTGTTAGTAGCTTCTCTCTGACTGGACTATGGTCAGATTTTCCTGACACATGGAATATTCTTTTTTAGTCTATAGATTCATGTTTTCTTTCATTTATGGGATATTTTCTTTGATTATAACTGTAAATATTTTTCATCATCAATATGATTAACTCATAATAACAATTATGAGTACATTGGCTTTTCTTTCCTTGATGTCTTTTATGTATCATAGTTAATCTTTCAAATTATTCCAAATTAGTCATGTGAATTTATCTTTTTATTCCTTTTTCTTTCATTTCTATCCACTGTTTACCTTACTTCAGTTTTCAGCAATGTTTGTTCTCCTTAATTCTCGTTTCAATTTAACTTTCATTTCTATAGTGGTTTTACTTTTTCTTCCTCTTCTTTATTTAGCTGTCAGTTCATTTATTAATCATTTATTTAACAAAGATTATAATGTCTGCATTAGTATGCATTTTGCAGAATTAATTTATATAACAGATTTGAAACAACTTTCAAAACTAGTGATACTAAATGTTTAGATTCTATAAAGTCAATAGGAATTGAAAAAAAGCACTTACATAAATAAATCATTAATGTAATTTTTTTTAACTTTTGAAAAACTAAAGGTAAAAACCATAATAGATTTTTGCTCGTAGGAATTTCTTTGAACTGATACAAGATATGATTAAATTACCTTAAATTTAGTTATAAACTCTATATAGGATAAGTTGGTACATTTTATTCAGCAGTCTTAAAACAGATGAACCCACATTTATTTAATCTATTTAAGGAGTTTTCTTATGGAAGTAAGTTGAAATGCACAGAGAAGTTAAGTGATTTAATCGAAATGATTCAGTAAGTTCACAGAAGAGCAAATATCATAGATGTTGAGTATTGGATCTAATTTTCTAAAGCTAATAATTAGTCATTAATATCTGCAAGTGTCACAAAAAAAGTGAGAGAAATTCTGTATAATATAATAACCTGGACAGTACAGTAAATTGTAAAGCTAGTCATCTCCTGCACTACCTTTAAAACTGCTGATTACATACAGGATTTGAATAAGCTAGTCTAGTGGTTTGGATACACTCAAATAAATACCAGACTATAAACGTTATAACTTCTAAACCTACTTCAGACTGCCTATTAAGAACTGTAGGTTTCAAATTTATTATAACAATATAAAGTGTCTTCAACTTAAATGCAAAATCTAAACAAAAATAAGTATTTCATTTTTTTTCCTTAAAAACCCCTAAGAGGGAGTTGGAGTTGTGAACTAACATTCTTAATAGACTAGAATGTAGTGGGAGACATAGTTTTAGGGTAAAGAAATATTGAAAAGCAGTAAACTTCTTGAGGAAAAGTTTAATTTTAGAAAAATCGGAAGAGGTTAATTAAAATGAAAATGTTTAGTAAAAGGATAAAGTTTTATGATGTTAAATAGTACATTTTCTAATACACAAAGGTATCTTAAATTTTTTTGATGGGATATACTCCATAATGCTATTTATGTCAGTATTTGCAAACTAGTTTGATTTCCTGCAAAATTGAAGTACAGAAAAGTTTTTATTGAAACATTATTGGAAGAAGTCAGGTTCAATTCTGTATTTTGTGTATGGTTTATTTGAAAATGCTACTAGTTAAATGATAAACATTTCCTAAGATTGAAGTTATGCTCAATAGTAAAGTAAAATGAAAGCTCAAAACTGATGAAAAAAAATGTTTTCACTAAATATATATTAGATCATTTGATTTAGAACTACAGCTTGTGATACTGAGATTTCTATGTGTGTGTGTGTGTGTGTGTGTGTGTGTGTGTGTGTGTGTGTTCCATTGTGTGTGTGTGTGTGTGTGTGTGTGTGTGTGTGTGTGTGTGTGTGTGTGTGAGAGAGAGAGAGAGAGAGAGAGAGAGAGAGAGATACTTTTACGCTCAGGGCCGTTTCATTAAATAAATAATCTTCCTATAAAATTTTTGCAGTGATACATCACTTGTCTTCTTAGGAACATTCAACAAACAGAGCGACTTGTATGCTCCACGTGAGACCTTTAAATGCTTCAAACATTTTATAAACCTTAGTAGGACTGGTAACCAGGGGAAATAAAAGATATTTTGATATTAGGAGGGCTGTCAAGAGAGTGATTCAAATGTTTACTGCTTCATCTTAAAGGGAAAAGGACTGGCTGCTTCAGAAATGATAAGTAGCAATTCCTTAAATAGCAGACCATAAAGATCAGGTCATCCTTTATCGTTTTCTCAGTAGCCTTGCCTGCCTACCTCAATCCAATTGCAAGACCACATTTTGAAGGAGAAGGCAATGAAATCTGCATGCAATTTGTACTTACAGAGGTTATCATTAACATTTTTGGAGTGTTACCTAAGGCTTTAACTTAAAAACTGTATGCTTTAAAATATATTGTCTTAAATAAATGGCATATTTAAACAGCCTCAGAATCTACTATTTACTGCTGGATCTGATCTCAGGTGGCCTCGGCCTGCAGTGGCTTGAAACAGGGTTTCAGTTCCTGGCCAGTGATTGAGGTTGGGTCGCGGCCGTGAAAGCACCGAATCCTAGCCACTAGACCAGTGGTCAGTGACAAGGCCCTGGCCCTATGGCTTTGCAGAAGAAGAATTCCCACAAAGACAGAAAGTAGTGAAACAAGTAAAGTATTTATTAGGAGAAAAAAGAAAACAGTACGTGTGGATAGACACACAGGTGGGCTCAGAGAGAGAATCGCACCCTTGTGGCAGATGGAATAACTTTTATGGGGCATTTCTTTCAGGTTTCCTCTGGCCAATCATTTTGATTTGCCTGGTTCAAAGCCCGTATTTGGTATAGCTCAGGACTTTCCCACGTGTGCACACGCATCTCTTAGCCAAGATGGATTCTACCGAAGAGGCCTATGGGTAGTGAGCATTAGTTGCCATTACTTGGCATCACTCCTCTTTTGACCTCCAAGGTGCCTTTCTGTGCATGTGTAGTCGGGGAGGTCTCCTGACTTCAAGAATGAGGAATGTGTGGTCTCTTATCTTCTGTCTGGGCAGGGCCCAGCCTCCTCTCTCAATTGTCCTGTTATTTCCGTCTCAGAGTATCCGTCCACAAGGAACCGACTCAAACCATTTGCCCTTGGGGCCCATCTGTCTCCTGCCTCAGATCTACTCAATACCTACATCTCTTGCTGATTAAATTTGGTATGGAGCTCTGTGATGTGGGTCAGGGAATAATTGTCCTGTTACCCAAAATGATTTTGGGACCTGTACTAGTTTGCTAGGGTTGTCATAACAAAAGACCACAGATAGGGAGGCTTAAACAACAGAAATTTGTTTTGTCACTGTTCTGAAGGCCAGAGGTCTGGGATCAAAGTATTAGCAAGGTTGAATTCTAGGGCCACTCTTTGCCTCCTAGATGGCTGACTTCTCCTCGTGTCTTTACATGGTCTTTCCTCTGTGTGTGTTTGTGTTCTAATCTTCTCTTCTTATAAGGACACCAGTCATATTGGATTAGGTCCCTTACATATGACTTCATTTTATCTTAATTACCTCTTTAAAGGTCCTATCTCCAAATACAGTCACATTCTGAGGTACTAGGGATTAGGATTTCAACATATGAATTTTGGAGAGACATAATTCAGTCCATAAAAGGTCCCAATTTTAATTCAAATGTGTTCAGGAGTCTTTGAAAATTACATGAGATTACTGGATCAATGTCTTCTAATAGGTTGTAAATGATTTTGTCATTGACTATTATATTAGGTTTGTTCAGAGAAATAGAATCAATAGGTTGTGTGTGTGTGTATATATATATATATGCATTTATTTATTTAAAAATATGTATATAAATATATTCAAATCCATAAATATGAATATGTATTCATATATCTATTAAAATATAAATAAATACATATATTTATTTATATTTATTATTTAAAATATATTATAATTAAATAAATATATTTTAAGGAATTGGCTCAGGTGTTTATGGAGACTGGCAAGTCCAAAATATGTAAGGTAGGCCAGCAGACTGGAGACCTAGGAATCGCCAGTGTTGCAGTTCAAGTCCAAAGGCCATCTTTGGATGCTGCAGAATTCCTTCTTGCTTTGAGAAGGTCAGTCTATTTGACCTTCAACTGACTGAATGAGGCTCATTCATATTATAAAGGCCAATGTACTTTACTCGAAGTCCACTGATTGAAATGTTAATCTCATGCAAAAACATCCTCACAGAAACATCCAGAATAATGTTTGATCAGTTATCTGGACACAATTGTCTAACCAAGTTGACACATACCATTAATCATCACAAATATAGACTCAGAATAGGAGCTAATATTTATAATCCACTATAGTGTGGCAAACAGTATGCTAAGCAGGTAAGATATTCATTAAAATTTTTTACGAACAAAGATGCTGGCCCTTGAAATCATAACCTTTCTGTGATATCAATTTTCTACAAAGACTTTTTTTTTTTTTTTTTTTGCCATACGCGGGCCTCTCACTGTTGTGGCCTCTCCCGTTGCGGAGTACAGGCTCCGGACGCGCAGGCTCAGCGGCCATGGCTCACGGGCCTAGCTGCTCCGCAGCATGTGGGATCTTCCCGGACCGGGGCACGAACCCGTGTCCCCTGCATTGGCAGGCGGACTCTCAACCACTGCGCCACCAGGGAAGCCCTACAAAGACTTTTATGAGTAACTTCATATTAAAATAAAAGTGAATATATAATAGAGCACTTTGCAATATACATAATCATCTTAGTATTCTTAGAAAGTAATGAGACCTGTAGTTCAGTAATGTTTCAAACATTACAACTCTTAATACAACACTACAACATTAATGCAACTCTTACTGCTACTCTTAATACCTTTGCTCCTTTCCTATTCCTTGGCATCTTAAAACTCCAGGGAGTTACAAAAGCAAAGAACCTTCTTGTTCATGCCATTATGTTGCCCCAAATCTAAACTTCTGTTAACTCTCTCTTTGTGCATAACTCTTATAACTCTCATTCAGAGTTATGCACAATATGCTTCCTATAATATTTTTATACTTTATTGTGCAACTCTCCAAGTGAAGGTATGACATAGTAGTCTTTGTTCTGATTGATTTTCAAGTATAATGCTCCTCATAGTTTCTGATCTTTTATTGCTTATAGAGCAGAGGATGAGATAATCATGCAGTGGGAAAAGGGAAAGAAAGAAGCTAAGAATTCCCATATATTAATGTTTTATCCTTCCATATTGATGTAAACTTCAAATAAATTTTGAATTTATTTTAGCTTTCCTTTCAGAGGTCTATCTGCATTTACTCTCTTTTGCCTTTGGGAGGACCATAGTGGAAAAGTTGAGAATCTCAAAACAATTTCTTGTCACAATTATCAATAGAAGAAGTCATACATATTCTCATTTTACATAGGAGAACACTGAGATTCTAAGTAGTTTTAAAACTTATCCAACTGTATGTCATTAATACAGCCAAAAGTTGAACCCAACTCTATCAGACTTTTAAGACCATGTTTTTGTTTTGTTTGGCCAAACAACACTTATACTGGGAAAGGCAACAAGGCCTTAAGATGGAGAAAATAAACCCAAGCCTCATTTTAATTTTCTTCTTATTTCAGACAGAAATTATGTTTTCTCTGTTTTTGAGTATGTGTTTGTGTGCGTGTGTGTGTGTGTGTGTGTGTGTGTAGCAAGAGAAGTGGAAAGAGTAAAATAAATAGAAAATTTCACTATGAAGACGTCTTTTACTGAAATAAAGGTGTGTTTGGTGATGTCAAGTGGAAGATCAAAGGATTTTCTAAATTGAGAGCCTATAAAATTATAATCAGAGTGAAGACTTGAGGGAATACCTCAGTGCTTCATTTTTCATAAACGGAATATTTGAAAATAAATTTTATTACAAACTAGAATCGTTACTCATTTTTTGTTGCCTTGAGTGGTATTTTACAGATTCAAACAATGCAATTAATTCAATAACCTTGTGATAATTTTTTAAAATGAATTGAAACTGTTCAGTGTTTTGTGTTGTCAACTAGTCATTAAGCTGAGTATTTTAAATTATGAAGACAAGGCATAGGTGAGGTTCAGAAGACTAGAGATATATAAGTTATGATAGTGAAAAGATTCATTTAATCTTATAACTTAAGTTTGAAGCTTTTAGTTTCCTTAGTCAGAAATATGTTTCTGTTGGCATATAAATATTAAGGAAGATTGGGAAATCAATAATAATTATTTAAAAAATCCATCTGCTGCAGAAATCCTGTATGAGATTAAACAAAAATAAAGGCTAAAAGTTTTGAGCAAAATTATTCTGTCAATACTTTGGCACAATTATTATAAATATCTCAAAGTTGTTAGTTTAACTGATAGTAAATTATCTGGCATCTTTCACTTGCCAAGGTTGAGTGATAGCTTTTAGCTTCCAATTAAAATATTTCTTTTATGGTATAAGAAAATACTTGCCAAACTACCTATCCATAATTCAAATAATTGGCAAAATAAAAATGTGATTTGGGGTGTTTACATGTTTCTCCATCCATTCATAAATTCATGAAGTTCCTTAAGTAACAGTACATTCTGAAAACTTACTTGCTGAGTGATTATAGGAAGATGTGCCTATAGATGTATTATAGAGCAAAACAACTCTCAGGAATTATTCAGGAATAAATCACTCTGGATTGACATACGTTATAGATAACACAAATACACTTATATAGTGTTTTAGAGCAATGGTTTCCAAGTATTTGGCATATGTTAGTCCAGTTGCCAACAACATTAGAATTCGTAGCCTCCCTTAAGTTTTCAACTTGCCTAGTGCTTCTGGGTCACCACAAGACTTTGATCACTGATAACTCCCTGTAGCTTCAGTGCCTCCTGCAGCGGGTCATATTGGTTACCCTAGGTCTCATTCCTAAGCTGACATGGTACTTTGAGAAGCTTTTTAAGAGAGCTTGCCTTCTCTAGGTGTACTTAATCTCTTTGAACTACTGGAATAAATAATTGTCCCTCTTCTCCAATTAAAACATCTGTATTTGAATTGATCTCTTATTTCCTCTAAGATTTTTCTTGGAGGTGCGTCATTCTTACTCTCTAAGTTCTCTTCAACTACTATCAGAAGTCTCTCTTTTATTATTCATCATGATATAAACATTTATTACTATACTGAGTTGTATATCCCCTAATCCAGACTCTTCTTCCACCTACCTCTCTTCCCTCACCCTCAAATACTTCCATGGTCATCTTTGGAACCCACGATTTCTCATCACCAACCAGCCCTATTTCCTAAACTGTTCTATTAATAGTCCCTTCACCAGTGGGCTCTAGTTAAAATATTACTATATCCCGAAGATATTGCTCCACTGCAATTATTTCAAGGGGTATTTGCTTTTTTTCATTCACCGCACACTTATTCCAAAACGTAATTTAGTGGTAGTAAAAATCTTTGTTCTTCATTATTGCTTTTGAGTAATTTTTCCTCAATACTTCAAAAATCCCAGCTCTTCCAAAAAGTATATACTCAGATTTTAAAAATTATCCTTCCTTGTCATCATTTACAGATGTCTTCCTGGTGACTTCCTTCCTGTGTTGGGGTTCTCTAGAGAAACAGAACCAATGAAGATTTATTATAAGAAATTGGCTTCTGTGATTATAAAGGCTGAGAAGTCCTCAAGATCTGCAGTAGGCAAGCTGGAGATCCAGGAGAACTGATGGGGTAAGTTCCAGTCTGAAAGCTGGCATGTTTGGGAACCAAGAATTGATTTTTCTATTTGAGTCCAAAGAAAGGAAAATACTGATGTTCCATCTCAAGTAGTCAAACAAGAGGAGTTTCATCTTAGCCTTTAAATTTTTTTTTTCCTATTCCATTCAATTGATTAGATAAGTCCCACCCACAATAGGGAGGACAATCTTCTTTACTCAGTCTACCAGTTCAAATGTTAATCTTATCTAGAATGCTCTCACAGACACATGTAGAAAAATATTTGACCAAATTTCTGGGCACCCTGTGGCCCAGTCAAGTTGCCACATAAAATTAAGAATCATATTCTCCTAACTAAAAATTTTAGATCTGGATCACCCTTTTTCTAACATTTCCTCTCATCATTCTATGTGATCAGTCTAGGTGATTATTCAACCACCCCACAGATATATTGTTAGCATCCTAGATTCTCATTTACTTAATCTCCTTAATTACAATAATTTTCTATCCATCCCACTTCAACACTTTCTGGACACGTTCATACCTAAATCCTAAGGATTAGATTTCTATGTTCAAAATCTTAAGCGTTAGGGCAATGCTCCTCAAACTTTAATGTGTATAATCATCACCTGGGAACCTGATTAAAATGTAGCCCAATTTAGTAAGTTTGGAGTGTGGTCTTAGAGTGTGTAGTTCTAACAAGATCTTAGATGGCACCAATGCTGCTACTCCGTAGTTTGAGAAGCATGGTGTCTGGGTAACTACTAGCAGTTGACTTGGTAAAAGAACCACAATTGCCAGTGCTTAAAAGAAGTTTTTCTTTTTTTGTCACATAACAATTAAGAGATAGATGATCTAGTTTGGAGGGACAGCTGTGCCCATTAGGTCACTCAGGGACCCAGGTTTTTCCATGGTGCCATTATAACATTCTCTGCAGGGGTGTCCTCATCCTCAAGATGGAAGCTGAATTTCACATGTCTGCATTATAGACTACAAGAGTTTATTTTTTGAGATGGACAGGGTAGAGTCCAGGAAGGTAGTTTTCTTTTAGAGTTTATTTTTTGAGATGGACAGGGTAGAGTCCAGGAAGGTAGTTTTCTTTTACAGAGATGATCTAGAGGTAGCACTCATCAATTCTGTAGCCACAGATAGCTTCAGAGAGGGCTGGGAAGTATAGACTAGTTTGATATCTATGTGCCTAGGTGAAACTGGGGTGAGTCTACTGCTACAAGAAAGAAGGAGACAATAGATTTGGGGGAACTGTGTGTAGTTCCTACCGCTTTGCTGTGGTGGTTAACTTTATGTGTCAACTTGACTGGGCTAAGGATGCCCAAATAGCTAGTACAGTAAGTCCCCTGTATACGAACCTTCAAGTTGCGAACTTTCAAAGATGTGAACATGCCTTCTCATGCCCAATCACTTAAGTTGTGAGTGAAATTGCAGCTTGCCCTCTATCTCCTATTGCCGACAATCCTTCAGCTCTACCATCTCCTACCTCCTCTCTCTCCTCCAGTCAGTAATTCTTCTTGCCTATTCACTCGATGCCAGCCCCCGTATGCCAGCTGTTGTACTTACTACTGTACTTTTCAAGGTACTGTAGTGTAAGATTAAAAATGTTTTTTAAATTTGTTTTTAATGTATCATTTGTGTGAAAAGTATTATAAACCTATTACAGTATAGTACTGTATAGCCGATTGTGCTAATTGGGTGCCTAGGCTAACTTTGTTGGACTTATGAACAAATTGGACTTACAAACGTGCTCTCGGAACGGAACTCGTTCGTATGTAGGGGACTTACTGTAAAACATTATTTTGGGTGTGTCTGAGAGGGTTTTTCTGGAATAGATTAGCATTTAATTTGGTAGACCAAGTAAAAAAGATCTGCCCTCACTGATCTGAGTGGGCATCATCTAATCCATTGAGGGCCCAAACAGAGCAAAAGATGAATGTAGGGCAAATCCTTTCTCTCTTCTTGAGCTGGGACAGCCATCTTCTTCTACTCTAGGACATTGGAGGTCCAGACTTCAGGACTTAACCCATGGTTCCCCTGGTTCTCACACCTACAGACTCAAACTGAATTATACCACACCTTTCCTGGTTCTCCAGCTTGCAGACAGTAGATTGTGGGACTTCTCAGTCTTCACAACTGTGTGAGCCAATTCCTAGAATAAATCTCTTATCTATGTCTTTATATATCTATCTATATATCTATCTATATCTAAATCTATAAAGTCAGCTATCCTATCTGAGGGTTCTGCAAACAAACTGCAGATCAAAAATATCTTTTAAAATATTCCAGAAAGTTCCAAAAAACAAAACTTGAATTTTCTGTGCTCCAGCAACTATTTACGTAGTATTTACACTGTATTAGTTATTGTAAGTAATCTAGAGATGATTTAAAGTATAGAGAAGGATGTGTGTAGATTATATGGAAATACTACACCATTTTATATAAGGAACTTAAGTATCCACAGATTTTGGTATCTGTGGTAGGTCCTGGAACCAATCCCCTGTGGATATCAAGAAATGACTGTACCTCTATCTCTATCTATCTATCTATCAATCATCTATTGGTTCCATTTTTCTGGAAGATCCTGACTAATATAATTACCAATAAGACTACTGCCTCTGTTTATGGATATTCTAATTAGGCCATATGTAATTTAACTTCGGAGTGGTGAAAGTGTCTCCTACATGTTCAATAAATAAACATGAAGCCTCTGAAAATTAAAAAAAAACAGTACTACCTCTGAAACCTTGAATTCAACCAGTCTGTGCTGTCTAGCACCTCCCATTTTTCTAGCCAACTTATTGGGCTTCAGCAATTCTCAGACCTCCCATCTATTGTCCCCACTACTTTTTCGTTGTCAATCACCAGACCTCTGCAAGAGCTCCTAGATTTCCTTCTTTGCCATCATTTATTCTATAGTTCAGCATTATAATTGCTCTCTCTAATGCTCTTAATGCCTTTTTCTCTTCTTCCACTCTCAGTATTATTTGAAAAAATTGCAAACCAGGCCATTTACGACACAGTTGAAATGTTAGCTCATCAGAGAAGTCTTACCTGACCACTCAATCTGAAATAGCCCTCCCTCCCATGCATGGTTGATTCCCTAATTCTGATTTTATTTTTTTCATAATACTTACCACTACTTTGAGTTGAGCTATATGTTTATATATTTGTTTGTTTTCTGTCTCCTTCATTAGAGCTGCACATGAACAGAGATTTCATTCTGTTCACTGATATTTCGCCAGGGTGAAAAATTACCTGGCCTAGAATAATGCTTGATAAATATTTTTTGAATGAATGAATTAGTAACACTGGGTAGGAGGGTAAGAAGGTGATTTTATTCAGTCACTTCAATTTTATGCTGATATGTAATGTGTGTGTATATGTGTGTGTATATATATATATATATATATATATATATCCCCATTAATACCCATAATCAAAGAATAGAAGTAAACAGAACCTTGAAACTTACTTTATCTAAACTAATGGTACAGTTAAAAGAAAGTTGGGTGAGCTTCTCTATAATATCTTTAAATTAATACTGCAATTCTTATAGAGCTATGAATATTCTCTTGACTGGAATTATTTAACCAAAATGACACTTAATACTAACCAAAACAAGGAATCAAATTATTAAAACATGAATCATGTGGTTATCATGATATAAAATATCGACAACAACTCCCACGAGGTAGGAATCAAAAAGCAATGGACTGATCAGCCACATGTGCCCCAGGACTGAGAAGGCTTCAGTTTCTGCCACAATTGCAATCATCTGCCTAGTCCCAGTTCATTCAACATAAGAGAGCAAGGATTCTGTGAATAAATGTGTCTACTGCTACACAGAAGAACACAGTGATAGGCATTGGGGAACTGTGGCTAGTCTTCACCGTGGACCTATTCCCTCTCATTGACACCTAAAAAACTTCAATAGGCAAACTTCATTTAATAATGTGTATTGAGATTTTAAAGGACCTTGTTCCGTGATTACCTCCAAAATGTATATTTGTTCTCTTATCTATAGTGCAAAAGTCAGCCTGCTAGCATGCTATACCAATTCATCAGAAGCAAACTAAAAGTAAATTTTAGCTTCCTCTTCCACCAACCTCGTCGATACAAATTTTGTTGTTCCCTAAAACATGGTTCATGAATTTGAGCCTCTGTGCCTTTGCCTGGATTGTTCCTGCTGCATAGGATTCCTTTATTTCACTCCTCTTTGTATTTCCTTTTTCCCAAATGTCATCTTCTTACACACACTCCCGAAGTAAAATAGTTTGTTTTGTTGTGCTCACTTAGCACTTCTAAATAGACACCTGTTTTGAGGTTTTTCACACCATTTTGTAATTATTTGTTTAGTGTATCTAATTTTCTAGCCAGAGCATGAATTTCTTGAGGTAGAAACACTACGTTATGCATTTGTTTTTGGTAGCAGAGCTCATTATTAAATCCTTCAATAAGAAAGCTTTTTTAAAATTTCACAATGAGAAATTAGATAACTAAATGTGAAAGTCTTGATTGATTTAAGGCCTAATATTAGTTTGAGATAGAACCTTGATTGGAAATAATTTATAGTGAAAAATGCTCACTTAGTCACCAACATGTCCAATTTCTCCTCATTACAAGAGTAGGCGGCTTCTGGGAGCAGAAGGGCATCAAGGACCAGAAAGAGTGGGAAGAGCACACAGGGGGTGACCCATGACTATGCTGACTTGGGATGACTTGCAGAAATTGGTTATTCCTGCCCAAAGAATGATCATTTCTAAAAGATTCTGTAATCAAGGAATTACCCTAGATAACAGCTGTATTATATTTAAAATAAAATTTAATAAACTTATTAATTCATGTTTTTTGAACATTTGAAAAGCAAAGAAAAGCAGAAAGATTAAAAGTCCCATAATTCCACCTCTCAGTCACTATAATGGCATTCTGGTTTCTTTACTTTTAGTATTGTTCAGTTCACATGCAATGTATAAAAATTCCCATGGATTTAATATTGTGAATTAGCTTTTTATTTAATTTTGTCAATTTGTTAAGCAGAATGGTATTGAATAACTATTTTAATGCATATTTCTAGAATTTAAATTTCCAATATATTTTTGTGTTAAATTTGATTATTCTGCATACATTGTTCTAAATTATCCCAGTTTTTCAAAATTGTGAATAAATTACTACAAAATGTTCTGGTAATAAAACTTTATAAATCATCTGAAATTAGAGTATTATATAAAACAGAAAGACGATTAGATTCTAGAAATTAATCTAAAGTTGAGCCTCATAGAGACTAAAAGTGGCTCCTAAGAAATACATATTATAGTATGTTTGCAAAGCAAAACACATTAGAAACTTCACAAAGCAATTATGCATTTCAATACAGAAAAAAATTTTAAATGCCTGGAGTGTTTTCTCTATCACCTTTCTGCACTCTTCCAAAAGCTCTGTCAGGACCTCCCAAATCATGTGTTGATTATAGGGACTCCCAACTCACTGAGGGTCAGAGAACATTTTTTGATTAAAAATAAAAATTAAGGTCTTCCCTGGTGGCACAGTGGTTAAGAATCCACCTGACAATGCAGGGAACACAGGTTCGAGCGCTGCTCGGGGAAGATCCCACATGCCGCGGAGCAACTAAACCCGTGTGCCGCAACTACTGAGCCTGCTCTCTAGAGCCCGCGAGCCACAACTACTGAGCCCTGGTGCCACAACTACTGAAGCCCGCGCGCCTAGAGCCCATGCTCTGCAACAAGAGAAGCGATACAGAAAACAAAGTAGAGGTTACCAGTGGGGAGAGGAAAGGGGGAAGGGGCAAGACGGGGGTAGAGGACTTATAGGTAGAAACTATTATGCATAAAATAGATAAGCAACAAGGAATGGGATTTCCCCGGTGGGGCAATGGTTAAGAATCCGCCTGCTAATGCAGGGGACACGGGTTCAATCCCTGGTCCGGGAAGATCCCACATGCCACAGAGCAACTACTGAGCTTACTAAGCCCGTGTGCCAAAACTAGTGAGCCTGCACTCTCGAGCCCGCGAGCCACAACTACTGAGCCCTGGTGCCACAACTACTGAAGCCCGCGCGCCTAGAGCCTGTGGTCCACAACAAGACAAGCCACCGCAATGAGAAGCCCGCACATCGCAATGAAGAGTAGCCCCTGTTCACCGCAACTAGAGAAAGCCCACGTGCAGCAACAAAGACCCAATGCAGCCAAAAAAAAATTAACCAAAAATAAAAATGAAAATATTTAAGATTCCCCATAGAGACATAAAGATGAGTAAAAAGCAAGAATATTCTATAACCTAAAAATCCTAGCCATTGTTTGATATAGAGTCCCCCTATATAATATCCCTATAGAACAGGGAGTCTGGAATTTATGTGATCTTGTTCAGAAAGGAAGAACTATCCCCTAATTTCTAATATAATGAATTCTAATTAATTATATGGGATCATTGCAGACCCCCAGAGAAATAAGAACAAATATCATGCCTTAAGATTGAACTCTGAATAGCTTATAAGCAAGAAAGTAACTTTAGAATTCTATTTCAGAAACTAAGCTTGTATTGCTATGTTCAAGAAAAAGAACAAAGCTTTGTAAAGCATAACATTCATCCATGTGTTGATATTAGGGCCAGTACTGAAGGTGAGATAAATCTCAGTTTAGTCTTCTGATTTTCTAGTTAATATGGGCTACATGGATAACAACACGTGGGCTTTAATTTCTCACATAAAAATAAATAGATGAATACTTGATTACATTGGTAGAGCGGTTGATAATAACTATAATATTCTTGATGATTAGTACCATAATTTTTCTTTTCCCAAGGGAAAGAAATCCATGACCAGAGGTTATATGTCCATTGATTTAAAGGTCAAATGTGAAAGTACCTATTAAATTTTTAAAAATAAAAATCAATGAACAGTATGACTAACTGACATATATAATTCATTTAGTCTCTCTTGAAAATCTGGATCCTCTGAATTCAATGTATTGCTTTTACTACTGATGTTATATGCAGTGCTCCAATTATTTGGCAATATACCATTTTCCTGGTACTGGTCATATTCTATGGAAATTATAGATAAGAGGACTAAAGATCTGTTAGTCACTTAGGGGATAGGGATATATATCTTTCTTGAATGGAGACCAGTTTAGGGACTGGGACATTTTTGAAGAAATTTCAGGGTAATGCACCACAAGGATTGTGATCTTTCTAGCATAAATTAGGGTTGAAAAGGGGGCTGAGCATGAGGCACAGCAGGCCAGGAAAAGTGAGACGGAATAGGAGTCTTTTTCATCTTGCTCTGCCTGTCACCCTGTGGCATGTTTAGTATCAGGCCAAGCAAAGGGACGTAATTGAAAAGCATTGGGCCAGCAAATGTGAATGTTCTGCACATTAAATGCTGAGAGACCATGCAAAATGGATTGAGGAGAATGTCCACAAGCAGTGTCACTGGAGGATTTGGCAGCTGCTCACTTGTCTTAACAGCACTTCCCTGTTATGTTCATTTTTCATGGAGGATACATTACTTTTGTGATAATGCTATCTGAATATTATTTTGTCAGCTTTATATAATTTTGGAACACAAAACTGTAAAGGTTAATGTATGATTTTCACTCACCTGTTGGAAATGTTGTCTTTAGATTAAGACAATATTTCCCCACCTGAACAACCTAGATTTCTTTACAAAGAAAATTTTTTTCTGATACAATCCCTCTGACACACAATACATGTATGCAATATTTTTTTCATACTCTTTTCTGTTGAGAGTTTCCAGTTGAAACAAATTTTTCTTTAATTTTCAAAGGCAGGACAATAACAAAGCTTATGATTCTCCAACAAGCAGCCATGAATCTCACTGTAATATAAAGAAGGAATCAGAGCTGACATTAAAATAAAATGTATCAAAATAATATAGTGAAACAAACTGCAGAAATGTTATATTCATGTTTCCTCAAAATTGCTGTGCATGTAAGAGATCTATCAATTTGCTAAAGATGCCTCATTTTTGGCAAGAAGGCTCCCACCAATCATAGTTATGAAATTTTAGAAATATAATTTGTAGTATAGTGAAGACCTCTAAGAATTGCTTCATTTGAAAAGTTTTGAGATTCTTATATTGCTAATCAGGAGGATAATCTTCTATTTTATCAGTTTTCCTCATTTTTTTTCCGGTAAATTCTCCTTTGTACATAATAACCTAATTTGCCTTGCCAAATATTTTTCTGTGTTTCAATATGTCACAGACTCATCATTTATTATTTTATAGACAATGATTATAAAACAATAAAACCTGATTCTTGAAAATATAGAAATATAATCACTCAAATGAATGTGATATTCATGAATGTTGTATATGTGTGTGTGCATATGTGTATATATGTACATGTATAGGTATATATATGTATTGTATATAATCACATATATATTTATATATACATTTATTAATATATATTTTTATTTTATATATTTGATTTTATATTTATATTCCTTCTGTTGATTCCTTCTGTTCTGAAGCTCCTCTCAAAATAAGATAATAAGAAAGAAATTATTCTCATTATTTTATAGTTAGAGCAATTTTTAAAGTAATCAACCTTGTTTGCCAAGATGGACTTCAAGTGGCTTTTCATTGTTAAAATAAAAAAATTTACTTTTATGTTATAAAATAATATCATTTAATAGTCTAAGAAATGTGCTGTAGGTAGGGTAATAGAATATTTTAGACTAAGGACTAGGATGCCAGGGGTTTGGTCTAGGTTCTGTGCTATCTCACTTTGTGACCTTGAGTAAGACATTTCACCTCTCTGCCCTCAGTTTCCTCATCTATAAAAACAAAAGAAAATTGAATTAAATTGATGCACCCACTGACTTTTAAATTCTAAGATTCTAGGGTTCTAGGTGTTTCCTAAAAAATTTAATAGAACATATAATATCATACTAACATCTTGCTGTTTGCATGCTAAAATCATTGTTTCCTTGATTTTATGTTGCCTCCACAAGCTTACAATTAACTCTCACATCTATTTGTGTCTAATGCAATGCATCATTTGCTTATGTGGGTGCCTCAAAACTTGCATGCAAGGAACTTGTATGAAAGGAGCATCCCATGGTCACAATTGGATTTCGGAATACAGTGATATATTGTCATAAAACACAATAAGCTCCCTCTTTTTTCTGGTTATCTTTGCATTGTAGATGTCAAAATGCAGTTAGAAATCAGTATTTCTCTTTTGCTAAAATACCTCATTTTCTCTGGTTAAACTGTATATTTTAGTAATCACATCGACCTTGTAATAGTATATCAAGGACTCATCAGAGGGATCTTGGTCTCTCTAAGACATATGACCTGCACAGAGTCATTGATCTACTTTTATCATGAAAAAAGCAGCACTAGTAACATGAAACCCTGACACAGGACACTGGGTTTAAGATGCGGGAATAGTCTACATGACACCCGCTTTTATCATTCCACCACTTGTTAGGAATGCACAGCTTTGGGAGGTTTTAGTGGAAATGCAGCTACAGCTAAAAGCCCCTTATTCTGATAATTTAGATTTTGATAACTTGGATTTTTAAACTTATTTCTAAGCAGGTGTACTTCTATAGTAATTCAACTTATAGAATCACTTTTGTCATTGTTAAATGGAAACAGGTACAGTTGACCACTGTTCCTCATAATATTTTGCATATTGGACCACTGAAACCAACAGTAAAACCACGTAAATGACAAAACTTAGTTACTCATTTCCCACACGTGAATGTTAAATATACCAGAACCCGGGAGCCTAGCTTGATCATATATCCTGTGCTTATTTTTAGAATGGAAAAATCAATCATTGTATAAAAAACTAATGATACAATGAAAAATAGGCTGGACTGTGTAGAGTATCCCATAATTACGCTGGACCTAAGATTAATCCTTTCACTCTGGAATACCAGCTATTGGTGAGACCTTAGCTTTTATGACTGGGCAAAAAAGTATTATGTGGCAATGCTGTTAAAGATTCATTTTACTTAAATGTGAAGATTACTTGATAAAAACCTCCTGATTCTATGGGAAAGTACCAGAAAAGCACTTACTGTAGTTACGTACATTCTGTAGATATACTACATGTGGTGTCTCACAGAGACACATAGGTTTTCTAGAATGATGGTCTCTAGAATGGTGCATGCATACCTCAGGGAGTAAGCAAGATGATCCAAAAAGTTACAGAAAGAAAATATTAGGTCTTTCTTTTGCTAGTGTTTATCACATTCATTTAAAATTTCTACTTTGGAAAACTCTTTATTTTTTAAATCTACATAAGAGCATTGTATTATTTGTAAATTATAAAGTAGAGTAGCCAAAACAAAAACTTTTCACTAATGGGCTGCATGGTTAACAATTTGGAGACTGCTGTTGTAGCAAGTGGGAGATTAATGACATCCCACTTATAAAGTCTAGCGAGTGAGAAAGAGGCTGTCAATAAGAAGTTCATTTATCTGCTTTCTTATGTCTGCAATAAAGCACATTTACCTGAAATATCATACTCTGGAAAGAATGCCAATGCTAAACATACATAAATGCCTACCTTGTACTAAGTAGCTGTATTGATTTGAGAGCTTACATCAAAGCAATTGCCTATGTGTAATTATTGTCTTTCTTCCAGAATGTCTAACCTAGCACAATGCAAAGTTTAAATACTTGGTGTGTGTGCTTTTTATTAAATATGTTCAATAATGTTGAGCCTTTCTTTCTACATTTGATCTATAAACAAATGAATAGAAAATGAGCTTAATAAATCATTGGTGGCAGGTTCAAGAGAGCCTTGCTGTTTCTTTTGGCCGAATGCTAAATGAATATGGTTTAAAATATAAAAGAAGTACAAGAAGAAGGTGAAAAAAGTGGTTAATGAAGGAACATTAAAGCTATGAACTGTTTGTAACCTTTGTAGTTCTTTTATAAGTTTTAATGAAAAACCATTGCTATATTTGTCACAGTGAGACTGGTATAATCAATTAAATTGCACCCAGTTTATATTTCTCCTTCAGGTGTTTACTTGTGTGGTGCATAATTCATTTTCCAAATAACATCTGGGAGAGGGCTCTGTTTTGTACCCCTTTGAAGAGTGATTTATAGGTTTTTACTTCTTGATATTAACATCTCTAGTGTAATTTTATCAGATCCATTAATTCATGTTTTTCTAATCTATTTCTAAAACATAACTTTTTTACATTCAAAGTAGTGTACATCTCAGAGCCATAGTTGAAAAGAATTGTATCCAAGTCTCATTTATTTGTTATTTCAAAACTGCATTATATTAAAAAAAACTACTCCCCAAATGTATGCCCTGAGATTTTAAGTTACATAGTTATTACTTCAAGTCATTCTTCATCAATTTCCTTTTTGTGCCATTAGTCCTTTTTCATTGCTTTGAAATAAAGATTCTGTTTACTTTATATATAATATTTTAAATACTAACTTTCTCATCTGAGAAAACAGATTATACCATGTTACTTTACAATATAACAAGAAAGGTCAAGATTTCTCTAATCAGGTATTTAATTATGGATTTGACACTGAAATGAGGATGAATAAATTTTATTAATGTTTAAAATATATGAATAAAATAAATAACTTTGGCAGCATGGTGTGACTGTGGGAGCAGACAGTAAGGGAGTGCTTACTGAATTTCATGTTTCGCTTGGGCTTTGAGGTGGTATTAGATTTTTACCAAGTGGGACTGTGTGGAGTATGAGGTTAGGACAGTATTTTAGGTTGAGGGGGAAGAGGCTGGAGTGAAAGGTGAGTATGAGGTTGACATTTAGGAAACATCATTTAATCTTGTAATTTAGAATATATGTAAAGAGATGAGTTTAAAATCATTTCTGACTTTAAAATTTTGACCCATTAAGTTTAGTACAAACCACTAATAAGAAAATCAAATTCAAAGTTAAATAGAACAGGTGAAGTCAAACATCATCATTGTAAGATAAATGGACATTGTTGAAGAATTTGAACTCTTTTATAGATAACCATGTGGCTGAATAAACTGTATGCGCGAATATAGGTAAGCATTAAATTTATGTGTGGTCGGATCATTGTAAACTTTTGCAAGTGAGAGGAGGCTGCACCCATCACCTATACAACTATAAACATGAGGTCCATGTCCTGCAGATATATCTAGTGCAATGTCTGCCTAATTTGACACTGAGTCTAGTTGAAGGCAGCAAAAGAAAAAGAATCCTTTGAAAATTCCTAACTACTAGCCTACACTTAGGCACTTTTGGGGAAATAATCCCATGGGCTGTGTTGTCTGAAAACCTTAAACAAAAATTATAAAGAGATCCTATACCAACATTTTTCCTACCCATCAGATAGAGGCAAATTAACACTTTAAACCTAGTACTAAAGAAAAGAATATGCCACAGGTAAAATTCAAAAAACATGAAATCACTAAGAGCGCTAAATATGTGAGGGAAAAGCCACCATGACTGAGAGTAACAATACCAAAAGCCTTCAGAACCAATCCCACAAAAACTGTGGGTATAGGACAAATCAGATGCAGAATATAAAATAAGTATGTTTGATATGATTAAAATAATAAAAATATAATAATATGAGAACCAGAAAATTCCAATATGTATTCAAATTCAATTAGATTTGAACAGGAACTAAACAGTACTTCTAGAAATTAAAAATTCAAAATTTAATTCAGTTTAATGGATGGATTAAACAATGATTAAACATAAGCAAAAGAAAAGTTATTGAATTTTAATATATCTATTTATGAAAAAAATTATCCAGAATAGAGAGACTAAGAGATATAAATTAGAAGAGAAAGATGGAAAGACCTGGAAAATAGCATAATGCTATCCTATAAGGATTCATTCAGAATTCTGTGATATATTTGTATATAGTAATATATATAGCTATATATATATATATATATACTTATAATTTGTGAGTTTAGCAGGCTATCTCAATATAAGATCCATACACAAGTTAATTGCTTTTCAATAAGGAAAGTAAATTTAGAAGATGCAATTAAAAATGCCACTTACTATAATCAAAAGATATCGAGGATAAAATTTATTATTGTTCTTATGGTTACCAAAGGGGAAAGGAGGGGGAGGGATAAATTAGGAGTTTGGCAGTTTTATATACTATACTACATAGAAAATAGATAAATAAGATCAATAGCATAATGCTATCCTATAAGGATTCATTCAGAATTCTGTGATATATATGTATATAGTAATATATATAGCTATATATATATATATATACTTATAATTTGTGAGTTTAGCAGGCTATCTCAATATAAGATCCATACACAAGTTAATTGCTTTTCAATAAGGAAAGTAAATTTAGAAGATGCAATTAAAAATGCCACTTACTATAATCAAAAGATATCGAGGATAAAATTTATTATTGTTCTTATGGTTACCAAAGGGGAAAGGAGGGGGAGGGATAAATTAGGAGTTTGGCAGTTTTATATACTATACTACATAGAAAATAGATAAATAAGATCTTACTATATAGCACAGGGAACTATATTCAATATCTTATAATAACCTATAATGGAAAAGAATCTGAAAAAAATATATATATATACCTGAATCACTTTGCTGTACACCTGAGACTAACACAACATTGTAAATCAACTACACTTCAAATAAAAACAAACAAAAAACCCCACAGTTCCAACAACACAAGGATTCCTAATGTTCCCTTTTATAGCAACACCTAACTTCTCCTCCCCAACCCGTAATCCCTGGCAACGACTAATTTATGCTCTCAAACGCTCTATATTTTTCCCATTTCAAGAATGTTTTATAAATAAAATCAAACAATATATAACTTTTGGGGGTTGCTTTTTCTCACTTAGCTTAGTTCTCTAGAGATATCTAGGCTGGTGTGTGAAACAGTACATTCCTTTTTCTGAATCTGTGTGTTGAAGGATATCTGTGTTCTAATTTTTCGCTATTATAAGTGAAATTAGAGTAAACATTTCTGTACAAGTTTTTGTGTGTGCATAGTTTTTATCTCTCTAATGTAAATGGTTAGCAGTGAAATTTTGGGGTTGTATATCACTTGAATGTTTGAAGAAACTGCCAAAATATTTTCCAGAGTAGCTATAACGTTTTACAATCTCAAATAATGTATAAGTAATCTAGTTTCTTCATACCCTCACCAGCATTTGGTATTCCACTATTTTTTATTTTAGCCACTTGATAGGTAAGTAGTGATTATCTCATTATGGTTTTAATTTGCACTTGCCTAGTGGCTAATGACATTTAGCATCATTTAATTTTCTTATTTGCCATCTATATTGCTTCTTCAGTGAAATGTCTTTTCATATCTTTTGTCCATTATCTAATTGCATATTTTTCTTCCTGTTCAGTTATTTTGGTCATTATGTATTCTAGATACCAGTTCTTTGTTGGATATGTGTTCTGAAGATATTTCTCTAACTCTGTAGCTTGTCTTTTCATGCTCTTAACAGAGCCTTTTACTTAGCAAATTAAAAAAAAATTGATGAAATCCAATTTATCAGTTTTTCCTTTTATAGGTCATCCTTTTGGAATCAAGTCTAAGAACTCTTTGACTAGCCTTAGATACCAATGATCTTCTCCTATGGTTTTAAATAAAAATTTTGTATATATTACATATAAATTTTCACATTTACGTTTAGGTTTGTGATTCCATTTGGAGTTAGTTTATTTTTTTTTAAATCTTTATTGGCATATAATTGCTTTACAATGGTGTGTTAGTTTCTGCTTTATAACAAAGTGAATCAGCTATACATATACATATATCCCCATATCTCCTCCCTCTTGCATCTCCCTCCTACCCTTCCTATCCCACCCCGCTAGGTGTCACAAAGCACCGAGCGGATTGCTGGGTGGTATGGTAGTTCTATTTTTAGTTTTTTAGGGAACCTCCATACTGTTCTCCATAGTGGCTGTATCAATTTACATTCCCACCAACAGTGCAAGAGGGTTCCCTTTTCTCCACACCTTCTCCATTGAGTTAGTTTTTGTATAAAATATGAAACTAGTTGATTGTCTGGTTGTTTTATGTATTGTTGAGAGTAGGGTATTGAAGTCTCTAACTATAATTGTGGACTTTTCTATTTCTCCTTTCAGTTCTATCAATTTTTGCCTCACATAATTTGCAAATCTGCTTTTCAAAATTGTCATTTCTTCTTGGTATATTGAGCCCTTTTCTATATATATAGGTATATAAAATGCCCTTCCCTGTCTCTGGTTATCTTTGTTCTGAAGTCTACTTTATCTGATATTAATATAGTTACTCCTGCTTTTTTTGAATAATGTTTTCTTGCTATATTTCTTCCTCATTTTACTTTTAACCTGCTTATGTCATTATACTTGAAGTGGGTTTTATATAGAAATAATATAGTTGAATTATGCTCTTTAATTCATTCTTCTAATCTCTGTCTTTTTGTTGGCATATTTAGACTATTTACAATTTAATGTAATTGTTGACATGCTAGGGCTTAAGTCTGCCATTTTATTCTTTGTTTTCTGCTTTCCTTTAGTTGAAAATTTACTGATTGCTGATTTTTTTCCTGAATGATACTTCACTGGCTACAGAATTCTAGATTGACAGTTTTTTTTTTCTTTCAATGTGTGAGTGCTTAAAAAATGTTGTACCACTGTCTTCTGGACTCCATGGTTTCTGACGAGAAATCTGCTGTCATTTGAATTGTTTTTGACTTGTAGATAGGTGTCCTTTCTCATGGTTTCAAGACTTTCATTTTCAGAGCTTTGACTATTTATGTGTTCTGATATGTATTTCTTTGGATTTATTCTATTTGTTCTATTTATTTCTTACACCTGCATATTAATCTAAAGTTATCTCAACATATGAATCTTAATTTAAAATACCTTAATATTAAGAACAACTGCTCATCAAAATACACTATAAAGAAAGTTACTAGGCAGAGCTGAATCTATGAAAAGACACTTGTAATGCTAATGACTGACAAAGTGTTGTACCCAGAATACATAATGTATCAAATAAAAAGGAAAATGACTCAATAAAAAATTGACAGGAAGTACAAACAGACAATTCATGAATGAAACACTAAAGTCTAATAAACAAGGGAAAAGATGCGTAGGGTTATTAATATTAATGGTGCTAATTAATAATGAAAAGATGTAATTTAACATTGTAAGATTGTCAGCATTTAGCTTTCCTCATTATTAAGTGTTGGTGAGGATGTGAAGAAAGAGGAAGATCCATACATTGTAGGTAGGGATATAGTTAGCAATGCTTTGGAAAATAAATTGATATTACTTAATAAAGTTAAATATGCATGTACCCTACAACCCTAAAATTCCACTCATAGATAAATTCCCCAGAGGAACTCTTGTTCATGGTACCAGAAGGTATATACATGTTAACAGCAGAATTATAAGTAAAAACGAAAAAAGCAACTTCAGATAATCAAAATGTTTATTGACAGAACTAACAAATAAATTATTGTATATTCATATAATTGAATGCTGTGAAATGAACAAATGAACAAACTGCATACAACAATGTGGATGGATCTCAAAAATGTAATGTTGATTGAAATAAAAGTAACAGAAGAGTACATACTGTATGATTCCATCTTCAAAATCAGGCAAAACTAAATGATACATTGTTTAGGACTTACAGATATGGTAAAATTATAAGGAGAAGCAAGATGATAATTTATGCAAAATTTAAAAAGGAGAATGCGATCATGAGGAAAGAAATTGGTGTTTTAATACATTTTTAAACTTTTATCATTATTCTTTATCACTGTTCTTTAAACAGTCACAATTATTAACGGTTTAAAATAGTTAAAACATAGAAATTGCAGTTAATATCCTGAATATCAAGTGCAGACTAATTCTTAAAATTTGAGTTTTCTTGTGTCTTTTAATATTTTTGCTATTAGTTTTATTTAGATTTCTCAAAAAATCATTTTTATGTAGCCATGTGTGCATTCCTATTAATCAAAATTTCATCCTCCTTTAGCAATCTGTCATTTCTTTTTTGACTACAACAGATGAAATATCTTTTGACTGAATCACATTAGTGGAATGATCTCTGTGTGAAAATCTAACATATTTTCTATGGAGCTGTAATTCATCATTTTAAAAACAACTTTGTGACATGTGGAGTGGAGAGGTAAAATAAAAGCCAATTTTATCTTGGAAGATTTGAAATATATATTAGTATACTCCTTTAACTTTTAAAACATAGTTTCCTTTCCTTTTATACCGAATCATATCATAAAATCGAAATTTCACAAAGGACCAGAACATTAATTAGAACTTGGAAGAGTGTTATGTAGAGTATATCAAATACCTAAGCATGAAAGCATGAAAAAAAAGGGGCAATTTTTATGTTGTGTGTGTGCATGTATATGTATTTCAGTTTATTTGTTTGCCTGTTTGTTTTGTTGTTTTCTTGTTCATTTGTGTTTGGGCTTCTCAATAAATCTGTTGCTTGGTTTAGTTGATTAGTTTATTTCTTGAATTGCCCCAAAATATTTCCTCTTGTGAATAATGTCAACAGTGAAGTAGGAGAATTGAAACATTTTTACTTCCCTGTTTTTAATCAGGAAATTGCATGTTGTCACTCCGATCCTTCTAAAGTTTTCAAAACCTCTCTCAATGGTAGCTGAAAATCAGTATAAATATTAAATATGGATCCCATGATTAGTTCCTTCAGGTTACTAGAAATTAGTCCACATGTAGTGTTAATAAATAGTAGTACTGGGGAGAAGTAGGAGCCTTGTTTAATGTGCTTTTTCCCTCTGTGGATAGAAAGGACATGTAGATTTGAGATTTGGATCCTCATTTGCTCTTTTAAATGTACATTTTATGTTGTTGTATTGAAGTTTCTTAGACCTTGCTAAAAATCCTAACAGATATTCACGCTTACTCTATTTTTAAATAAAAATTTGAATGTTCACTAAACTTGCATTCCTGCAGAAAGAGTTTAGCTTCTAATACCTTAAAGCCTGCCTACTAATTTCTTACATTAGTTCTGACTTAAATTCAAAGTATATACATCATTTAAAGTGAGTTTTAAGAATCATTATCCTCCTACTAGCCTCTCAATAGTTACATTTGTAAATGTCCTTCTTTTTTCCTCAAATATTAAACTGATTTAAATAACTTTAAGTATGATTTTTTTTTACCTTCTCCCTATCCATTCAAGTATTTGATTATTGAGCATTTTCAAACCGTTCAGAAGTGCCTGTACCTCCCTAAGAGCCTTCACATCAACTCTGGTAGGATAGGGAGGTACTTGGACTTCTGCACACTTCCGGCATGGCCCTGAGTCTTGCTCCCTCACCCCACCTCTCACAGCTTCACCAGAATGACCACTGTGAGATCATCAACTAAAGTGATTATGTCAATTATGTCATTTACTCTGGGATACTTCAGTCATCTCAAGAAGTCAGACTCCCAGGTTACCTTCCTTTCTTAAAATCCCATCTCCTGATGTCTCTGTGTAAAAGGAGGCATCTCCCACTCCTCATCATCCACTCCCTATCCTCTTTGTTTGTATTATTTTTCTCTGTAATGTGTGTCACCCTCCACATTCTATGATTATCTTCTGACCCAACCCTCCATTGGAATGTGAGCTGCAATAGTGCAGAGATCTGTCTGTTTTGTTCCCTGTTCTATCACCAAAGCCTAGTAGAGTCCTAGACATATTGTAGGTGCTCAATAAATATTTGTTAGATGAAGGCATAAATGAATGAATATATGAAATATAGAGAGGAAATACTATGTTTCTTCAGCACCAATTTGAAATTAGATACCTTTTCTTCTAACCTATTTTAAATCAAGAAGACAATTATTATCTTATTTTCCTTGTTAAGGTCTTTAATGCTATTGACCCTTGATTTATGAGATTGCTTTCTAAGGATCAGTTTGTAATTTATCATTTATCATTTGGAATTTTCTTTAGACAACTCTAACAACTGTAAAACGACCAGTAATCTGCATTGCATTAAACCATATAAATATCCCCTACTGGTTCACAGGTGCGGGAATGAAAGTGGAAATTGAAGGGGAATTTGTCATATATGCATAAATGAATTACCACCCCCTTATACTCAGACAATAGTTGGACTTGATGTTGAATTATGACATTTTAGAACAATAAAGAATTTCCTAATTTTGAGATAAGAAAAGTAGTACAGAAAGTTTTAATAACAACCACAAGTGCTTAGGCAGATGGTAACAGATCTAGGGCTAGGATCTGTTTTCTTGACACATAGTTCTGTCTGTGGACCACAACTGCAGGCCTATTTAAAGGGCTTAAAAAGACTTGTAGGTGTAGGTTAAATCCTCCCCCTAGAAACTCCTCTTGATACCCAGCATGCTTTTACATGTCTCAAAATAAAGTCTTCTTGGGGCACAGACAACATTCCAAGCAGGAATTGCTTATATAGATTATAGGTTCACAGCTCATGTCCCTCAACTAGCTTTGAACAGACCAATAATCTTCCATGGTTTCCTGCCAGAGCCTTCTGTTTCTGATGCTGTCCAGGATCCTGACAAGCCCTTGACTCTGGCTTTTCTTTAGTCGATTCACTTCTTTCCTCTGGTCTAGCCTGAACTTATTCTCAGCTCTGTTTTCAGTGAACAGCTTCATGAGAAGCTTGCCTTCTTTCTTTTCTTATTCCTCACCCCACTTTTGAACCCATTGAGTTTCTGAAAGTTCCCAGTTTTGATCACTCTAGTGCTCAGATTACACTCACATTGTATAATTAAAAATACAAACCTTCTCTTCTTCTAGGCCTAGCCTTCTCAAAACCTCGCATAAACATCTCATCACAACATTCCAACTCCACTATGGGATCTCATCAATCAAATGTGATTTAGGAGAGACACACTGGAAAGTCTTCTTCAGGCAGTACGTAGGGAGGCCTAGAGTGCAGAATTTCACTTTAGTGTCACCTCTGCTCAAGCACCTATTTCAAAAGAGAGGGCCTTCTCATTGAATAATTGGTTCATATTAATCTATTATTGCTTATATAATTTTTTCTTCTTTGTTTTTGTTTTATGGGCCACTGTTTGGGGAAGGATGAGAGAAATCACAAGACACTAACACTACTATTAATGCTAAGACTGCAGGATCCCTTTTAGTGCAATAGTAAGTGCAGAATATGCCAAGAATGAGAATCAATCTTTAAACAAAGCCCAAATTCTATAATGGTGAGGGTTTGGGGTATGTATTCTGTGTCTCCTCATCTAGAAATGAAAGGTCTGAGTGAAAGGTCAGTTGGTAATGTTCACAAGGGGTCAAAAATAGGTCCTGTTGGCATTGTGCACATAGCTACATCCCATAACAAGTTGCTGTGGTCACCACAGAATGCCCAGAATTTCCTATACATGGTGTCATTCAGAGTTGGATGTAATGACTCAGAATAGCCTACAGCCACCTTTAAATAACATGACATTTTTATTTTCTGTGTAAAACCAGTAATTATGTCATTTTATCTAAGTATAACTCTGCAAGTTTTAGGAATTGATGTTCTTAAAGAAAAAATAGTATCTATCATAATGATGAACTAGGTACATATGCCTACTTATATATCCCCTTCAAATTGGTAGAACAAAAATCCAACATTCCTACTGAAATAACTTTTCTCCATTGATCTGCCCCTGAAACATTTTTTACATGTACTTTCCCAGTTTCAAACATCCGTGAAGTTAATATAACAGTTAAAGTAGTTCACAAGTACTTTGGTGGTCCCAAACAGTTGGTACACTCACCTTTGTCACATATTACATAGCTATTATTATCATCTTTATTTTACTAATAGAGGAACTAAGGTTTGGTGTGTGAATTTTCTGTGTCAACTTTACTGGGACACAGGATGCCCAGATATCTGGTTAAACATTTCTGGGTGTGTTTGTGAGGGTGTTTGCAGAAGAGATTAGCATCTGAATGGGTGAACTTAGCAAAGGAGATGGGCATCATCCAATCATTGAAGGCCCCAATAGAACACAAAAGTGGAAGACTGTTGAATTTCCTCTCTGCCTAACTGGCTTAACGAGAACATTGATTTTCTCCTGTGCTCTATGCTCCTGGTTCTCAGGACTTCAGACTTGGACTGGAATCATCAGCTCTCTGGTTCTCAGACTTTCAAACTACACTACCAGCTTTCCTGGGTCTCCAGCTTGCAGATGGCAGATTATGGGACTTCTTAGCCTCCATAATTGCATGAGCCAATATATTATAATAGAATCGCTTTTTAGATCTATCTATCTATCTATCTATCTATCTATCTATCTATCTATCTATCTATTCATCCATCTAGCCTATTGGTTCTCTTTCTCTGGAGAACCTTGACTAATATAGTGTGTATATTTTGGATACCTTCAACCCTCATGTGGAAATAGTGAGCATGGGTGAAAAAAGCATGTATGTGCATAGAATTCAGACATCATTTTTTTATTATTATTCTTAACCTGATGCTTAATACTTATTTCAGGTGGGAAAGATCTTGCTTATTTATTGCCAAAGGAGCTAAGAAATAATTAAGATAAATACCCCTCAGTATTCCCATGGTATTTTCATCCCAGTATATTTTTTCCATTAGAAGAACTACAAGGATAAGGAATTTCACAATAAATAACTATCAGAAAATAAATACACTGTGAACACAGCCAGTGAAAGTTTCTCTAAGCTACTAGTTCTGGGGAAATACGAAGTGTATGTCAGGCAGTTTGGTCTAATAGTGAGAGATTAAGTTAGAGAATGAGGTAGATCAAGACTCGAGTCTTGCCCCTCTCACTTATTAGTTATGTGGCATTTGGGCCATTTATTTATTTTCTCCTACCCTTACTTTCCTTTCCCAAGAAATGAGACCAAATGTTCCTAATATTTAGGATCTTTTTAAGGGTATTAAATATATCTTATTTATAATCCTTAAAAACCCATAGATTATTATTACAAGTATTATTACTAAATTAGATTTTGATTTACTTTGCATATCAGTCTTGTTTATTGCCAATACACAGTTTTAAGTTGTTTATTAATTTTTCTATGTTGATCCCATATATTCCATACAGTTCAGTGATGTTAAATACCAATATTAGAGGCTGAATGACAAAGCCAGTTTTATTTGATAATTAACAGATGCACCTCAAATCAACAAATCATCTTAAAGTGGTTGAATTTAAAGAAGTTGTTATTACCAAATTGCTATATTGAAATGAGCCTGAAACGTGCTATTGTATTCATTTTAAATTTCTGTATATAAGGGACATTTCATGACAAACTTGACTTGTAACTAATAGCTACAGAAATGAAGCTCAGTAAATCAAGCCCTTACTTTGTGCTCAACAAGCATTAGGATAAATGCCTTACATACTTTATCTCATTTAATTCTCAAGAAAAACTTTGTGAAATAGAAATAGCAAGATAAAATCTTGATGTATTTATCTTCATGCTTTCCTTGTTTCCAGAACTTTTAGCCCCTTTAAACATTGTCTAGAGAGGAATGCAATTAAAAAGAAACTACTGTTGGTCATGTTTAAAAAATCTAATTAGGCTCTTGAGAATCAAAGGACGTTGATAAAGAAGATTGAAATTAAAATCTCAGAAAGAATATACTGATGATACTCCTTTTCCCATTTCCTTCCTCAACAGATAGAAAATGAGGTAGATGAACTATAATAGTGAGGAGAAACAGGTATGGATACCAGTAGAGGCTCATTTCCTCTCCCTTTCAGAACCTGAGTAAAAATCTGTTTCAGCAGAAACAGATTGAGTTAGTTCAAGGAAACAATGACAGATTCCAGTTGCTGATCTCAGAGGCTCCACCTTTCAAACAAGCCCAGTTCCTCAACTAGGACCATTTATAATCTTGCAGGTGTTCCTTGTCACCTGTCCCTACAAGTCTGTGCAGCATCAAAATAGTCCCGCCCCAGGAGCCCTTTCCATGGTATGTCCATTACAAGGAAACCTCACCGATGCCTGCTGCTATGTTTGAAAATGAGAACTGGAGTGATGGTTAACACAAGGTTGCTTTTCTGATTGTACATATTTTCTTAATAAATTATATTTTACATTTACTCAACATGACTATAAAGATTTCTGTCTGTGCCCCATTTGCTTAACAAGAGAGGGAAAGGAAAAGAGTTTAACTTTGAAGAATAGGATGTGTTGGGAAGGGGATCTAAAGACCTGGTGGTGTTGCTAAGTGGAAAAGAAGGAATCAACTCTAAGAGCCCTGCAGGGAATGCTTGGAAGCCAATCATCTACCTATATACCAACCTCTGCTCTTTGAGTCTGATTTGCTGTCCTCCTCATTTGCAGGCTAGGAACTTCTAGAGCCATCAGTGGATCATTTCTGTCAATGTTTCAGGACTCTGTTGTATTCAAGACTGAGTTGTCCAGTGTTCATATACACTCTGTGCCTCTTCCTGAACCAAGATTGAACTCCTTGATGTGCAGAGAGGCCGTGATGGTGTGTGGGTTAGAGAAGATTCCAGCATCCTTGCTTTGGTAGTGGTGCATAGTATGGAAATCTACCATCATTGCTTGTCATTTAGCTATTATAGTTATTCTTCTTTTAATCAACAAATAAATTGAGGGCTGGGAAGGTTAAAATAACTTGCCTATGGGCTGTGTATAAGATCCATCAGAGCTAAGATTTACATTTACATTTGTGGGATTTGGGAAAAAAATACTTTAAAGAAACATACATTCTTAAGAAAATACAAACAACAATTTGTAAAGACTGAGTGTTTTATAAATTAATGATAATAGTGAAGAAATGGTTAAACTAAAGCTTTAGAATGTAGTAAAGTAATCCATAATTTGCCCACAGGTT
The DNA here is from genome assembly GCF_002837175.3 of Physeter macrocephalus. Lineage (NCBI taxonomy): Eukaryota > Metazoa > Chordata > Mammalia > Artiodactyla > Physeteridae > Physeter > Physeter macrocephalus. The sequence goes on from NC_041218.1 coordinate 40,107,877, forward strand.
TCTATTGCATGATTGTGGATTAGATGGACAATGATAGAAAGTTGTCTTTTACAGTGCGGATTTAACAGAGGCCTGCTTTATCTAACAGCTTCCTGGGCAGTCTGATAGGCCACTAGACTAATGCAATGTATCAATTGTTAGCTAAAGTGGACAGCAAACATATAACATTATATACATGTTTACATATTATATTCCAAGGAAGCATAATTTCACCAAAAATTTCCTGCTGTCAGTAAAGCTGAGGAAATAGGCCATAAAATACACTTGGATATATATGGAAAGCTTATGATAATCAACATGAAATTGAGCAATCATACTCAGTTAATACTCTTTAATATGAACCTTTTTGAAAAGATTCACAAAGCCTATGAGTATCATTGACTGCTACTGGCAGGCCTAAAAAGAAGCCACAGATGAGAGGATAAACATAATTTTTTTTAAAGAAGAAAGAAATGGAGAGATGTTACAGCAGCAGAGGATTAAAAAAAACAAAAAAAGGATGAAAACTAACAAGATACTGGTACATTCACTGTGGATGGGAAGTTTTCCAAAGACCTTAGTACCCCCCTGGATTCTAAGCCCATATGTCTGGCCTGTACTTCTGTTCTACAAGGGCTGGGGAGATAAGTTGTCCAGATTCTTCTTTGTGCTGTATGTGAACACAGGAATAATCTTGTGGCAGTGCAGCTGTGTATATTAAGTATCTAAGAAAGCCAAGCCAACTGTTTAAAGGTTTCATGTAAGTGTCTTCAAAACAATTAATTATTTTTGGCTATCGAGAATTGAAACCATTACATCAATTGTAGGGCAGTGTAGTAATTGAACAAATTCTTTTATTTTTCACTCTGTAACATTATTCTCTATAAAATTCAGAATGTTCTCCTAAAGGATGTTTTGAACTAGCTTTTTTTTTTTTTTTTTTTTTTGCGGTACGCGGGCCTCCCTCTGCCGTGGCCTCTCCCGTCGTGGAGCACAGGCTCCGGACGCGCAGGCCCAGCGGCCATGGCTCACGGGCCCAGCCGCTCCGCGGCATGTGGGATCCTCCCAGACCAGGGCGCGAACCCAGTTCCCCTGCATCGGCAGGCGGACGCGCAACCACTGCGCCACCAGGGAAGCCCTGAACTAGCTTTGAACATAGTTTGAACTAGCAGCCAATATATGATGCTGTTTCTCACAGAACTAGAATGCACAGGTCTGAGAATCAAGATCTAGGGCCTAGAAAATTACCTGTAGAATTGTTGATTATTCTTCTTACAATTTTGGACTCTGTTAGCTTGGAGGTCACTTTTAAAACTGGCATGAGTTGGTCATCCTATCCCTAGTTAAAGAGAGGAAAAAACTATTGATATGTTGGTAGTCAGTCACTAAACAGTGAGCTCTGTTGAGAACAGAGATGATGAGATTTTAGGTTTGATTGATGAGCACCCAGAATTGCACCTGACACATAGTAGTAGTTCAATAAATATGTATTAAATGAATGAATCCTACTCTAAACATAACTTTGTTCTGTTCATAATTTAAATCATCCTCAGATGATCTAGAGGTAATATTTAGCTCACAATTCTGAGGTGCTTATCTTGCTTTGCATCTGTTATGCAGTTTCACAGCCTAACTAATGTGCCCACATCGTATCACAGTGTTACCAATATGATTGCCCACTCAACTCTGTTTGTGTTAATATCTGGGAGCTGGTTTAGAAGCTGAATCTGCCATATGACATGCATATGATGTGCATACGTTCAGTGCCTTATTTTATCATATCCTCTAAAAATATACATTGAGAAAATTCTTGTTGACTAAATATTAATATCAAGTAGTCTCCTTTGAAATAAATTAGTTACAGTGATAAACATGACAACAAAAATATACATAGAGAAAGCTGAAAAAAAATATTTTTGTGAGAGAGATTGAATAGTTGCTACATTTCAAGTTTACCTCCTTCCAGCAGCTGTCATCATGGAGGGGAAGATGAGAATTTCAATAAATCATTTTTAATATGTATTAAATTTATATTTCTAGCCTATAATATACACTTGAGAGTACTTTCGGAATTTCCAAGAATTCTTTCAATTCATCATTTAGTGCAATAAAAAATAATTTATTAAGTGGTAGCTTATTTTACATACTCAAATTATCAGATATTTTATTAATGGTAATGTTTTTAGAAGCAAACTCTAATTCTTAGTAAAAATTTCATTGTCATTCCAAATGATGTAAACACCTTGGACTTCCCAGGTGGTCCGATGGTTAAGACTCTGTGCTTCCAATGCAGGGGGCACAGGTTCGATCCCTGGTCAGGGAATTAAGATCCCACATGCTGCACAGCCAAAAAATGAAAACCAAAAAAATACCCAAATGATGTAAACGCCTTAATTATTTTAAGATGCATGTATTAATCTATAGATTTTCTTTGAATTTTGAACAAAATATTTAAGGTTGCTTGGGGGCAATATTTAAAATTAAGATGTATTTTATTTTAAAACAGGGCTTATGGATGAAATACTTTTAATATTTCCCTATAGCTGAGGAAATTTAGTGTTGTGTAAATAGATACTCTTATTATTTTTATGCATTTTAATAAATGTTTTAATTGTACTTGTGCCCTAAGAAAGTATCATAGAGGATACTCTTGGAAGGAAAAAAAGAAAAACTAAATAAGAAATAAAATTACAGAAACATTTCTAGTAAAATTATTATATTACAGAAATTTTCCATTAATGTTCTTTTAATAGGCACTCGGTTTAAAGAACAATGGTAGTATGTTTGGTCTAATAAGACATAATTATTTCAGTAGAGGGGAACAAAATCCATATTACAGCAAATATAGGGAGTAAGGATGGTAAAGGAGAGATAACAGAAGCAGAATGAGGCTGCAAAGTTGAATGGGGTCCACTTGTATGAGCAGATGAGGATGCTGACCCAGACCAGAGGGAACAAATAGGCACTGAACCAGATTATGAGTGGAGATGAGAGCAGGATTGCCTCAGGGCATCCATCCTCTCATTTTGTTATCTCAAATTGTCACTTGGTTCTTTTATATCCCATTTGCCTTCTACTTTACTCTATATCCTTCCTGCTAACTTTGATAATTTTCTGTGTGTACACTTAAGTTCATTAATTCATTCAACACAAATGTACTGAGCATGTATGACACGTCAGACATTAAGCCAGGTTCTAGAGGTACAAATACAGAAAAGAAATATTCTCTTCCCTCAGGAAATTATAATACAAAGGGGGATGAATGCATAAATAGATGATACTGTATTGTTAACATTGCCATAATGGTAAATGACTAATTAAAGCAGAAGCTAATCCTTAGTGAGCACATACTATATGCTTGCTGCTATGCTAATTATGCACATTATTTCTTGTTTAACTTTCACAGGAATGAGGAAACTGATACTTTTATCATCCCTACTACACAGTTAAAAACAAAGACCTGGTGATAGAAAAAAACAAAACTGACCTCACCAAGGAATTGAAACAGTGATATTTATCAAGGTGTGGTTACACTCAATCATCATTTAAATTACCGCAAGTTCTTAAAATTCATATTCCTGTGCTCCAACATCAGACCTCCTGAATTCATCTCTCTGCGGAAGGGTCTAGGGAATTTGCCTCTTCTCACACAAATTTTCTTTCTTTAAATGAGACAGCAATTTTCAAGGCTAAAGTAGAAATTTTATTGGAAAATTTAATCTGTCTCTTTAGCTATACGTGTGTGCGTGTTTGTGTGTGTGTGTGTAGAGAGAGATTTAAAACCACAGAAATAGATGATCATGCATATTATTTAATAAACAATAGAGGGTTTCTTAGACTATATGGCTTTATTTATGCTTTTAAAATATAATTTAAAACTGCATATAAAGGAAAACAGAAATAGACTAAATTCGTTTACACTTACCCAATTGATTTCATTATTTAACAACCCACATTACATTATATTTTGTTCCAGTTATTAGGTTATCATCTAAAATTTAGGTTTGGCATTTGTACCCTTCCCTGATAACAAACTTTTTAGTATATTCTTGATTCATATATTCCATTTTCAATTAAAGTTTCCATCTTCCATTTAATATATTTTCCATTAAAGGATATATGGCAAATCTAATTGAATTCTCTATCTAGTTCTCATATCTTTTCATGTATGTGAGGATATATGCAGGCATTTCTTGCATCAAACTTTGTTTTCCCTAAAAGTTTTAAAGCAGCTTATGAAGTTAAACAGGTCAAATAAATAAAATTTTGGTAACAAAAATGAGGTGAAGAAAACATCCTATGGAGAATTAACTAGGAAGTAAGTTCCTTCAGTCAAGTGTAATAAAGCAAAATTAAAAATGGGATATATTTGAGACTAAAGAAAATAAATAACAATAAAAAAAGATAAATGATATCTTCACCCACTCTTCAAGTATTTATTAGGAACTACAGTAGCCACTTCAAAAATAAATATACATATATTATTCCATTTCAAATTGGAATGCAAACTAGATTTTGTGAGAAAACTGAGCAAGTAATTTACAATTTTTGTTACAATTTATGTTAGTTACAAATTTCCAAAAATAACAAAGAAAAGTTGGTATAATTTAACAGGTAACTAACACAAAAAACTATAAAGCCACTATAATCAAATCAAGACAGTGTTGACTTAGGATTAGCGGTACAGAAAAGAATTCAGCAACAGATTCCGTGATATACAAATTTATTAAATGACGTGGGTGGCATTTCAACTCAGTGGGATAAAAAGAGATTATATCATCAACAGTATTAGCACAACTGTCCAGGCATCTGGAAATAAAGCTCTGTAAAATATAAAATTTTAAAAAACTTCAAGAATGTATAGAAAAAATAGATGTTTAAAAATTAAAATGGAAATTTAGAATCTGTGTGGGAAAAGAGATACATATTTGATTACATCTTCTCTAGGAAGTCACACTAGCATTTACCATCTCAACACCAGTCTGAGCAATTTCCTGATATAACTTAATCTTTTAACAGCTATATGAGGTAGTTATTATCATTTCTGTTTTACAAATGAGGACATTAAGGTATAGATCACACAGCTAGGAACTTCTGTAGCAAAATAAATCATCAACAAAGTCTATAGACTAACAGTAGCTTTTGGGGAAATAGCTCACAAAACAAAGGACAGAGAGAGGGTTACTATCTGTGTAATACAAAGAGTTTGTACAAATTGTGAAACAAAAATGGTGAGGGGAAGCAAGTAGCATAACAGGACAGAAAGGACATAACTAGGTACTATATAGAATAACACATCTAAATGGTCAGCAAATATAAACAGAGACACTCTAATGTACTGGTAATTAGGGATTTTCCAGTTAAAGTGACCCTGAGATATCAATTATACCTATCCAAGCACTAAATGTAAATAAGACTCATAACACCAGTTGCTTTTACTTGTTATAGTTTCAAAGATTTATTCCCGCAGAGTTGAATTTTCTAGAAGTCAGGCATCATATTTATTTACCATTAATAAATTTCTACATAGAGATATAAATGGACAAAATATTTCAATAGAAAATCATTGGGTAAGCACACCTAGTGTATGTTTACATAGATTTGAGTACACGCCTGACAAATCAGTGTAGATAGTAACTGTACAACTCTTTATAGCTTCTATTCTTGGTGAGCATGTAACTCTGCTAGGTGTTACCCAGGCACTTTGTAGACCCTTTTTCATTTAATCTTCCCTATAAACTTTTAAGGTAGGGACTGTTTTAGATCCTATTTTACCTATGAAAAATATGAAGTTGAGAAGGATTGGGAACTTGCCCCATGTGTCACACAGCTAGGTGGCAGTCTCAGGATTTGAACCCTCCTCCACCTGACTCCTGGATACCAAGTTATACTTTTTGCATGAAACAAACTTCCATAAGCGGAATATATTTCTTTTTTAAACACTGTACACCTATACAAATCTATTTTTTTCTGTTACCAGTAAAGTTTTGGTCATATGTTTGCTGTCAAAAAATATTTGCCAATCCTGAGTTAAAAGCATCATCACTGTCTGAAATAGACATTTCTACAGTGTGTTGATGAATCTTAACTCTAAAGAGAGATTTCTCAAGGATGTCTATTATCTGACTATATGAAAATATATTTCTTCCAAATAGAAATCAGAGAATCAATAATAAAACTAGGGCTTCCCTGGTGGCGCAGTGGTTGCGCGTCCGCCTGCCGATGCAGGGGAACCGGGTTCGCGCCCCAGTCTGGGAGGATCCCACATGCCGCAGAGCGGCTGGGCCCGTGAGCCATGGCCGCTGAGCCTGCGCGTCTGGAGCCTGTGCTCCGCAACGGGAGAGGCCACAACAGTGAGAGGCCCGCATACCACAAAAAAAAAAAAAAAAAAAAATAATAATAATAATAATAATAATAAAACTAGATTTCCTGTCCTTAGGAAGATTTCAAGACTATAAACAGAAAATAAACAGGATAAAATGACTATGGCAATTTCTATATTTAGTAAAACCAGAGTACATTTTTAAGGTCCCTAGCACTGACAAAATTTTGAGATTAACTAGATAAAAGCCAGAAAGAATGTTTTAATTATGTAGTACGTTTGGTTTACCAGAATAAAATATCTTGGGCGATCACCGCAGTTTTGAAAAACCTGAATTTCCAAACAACTCAAAAGGGAACATTTTAATTTGGGCTGGATCATGGATGCAAATAAAAGTTTCCTTAGGTTAATGGAAAAAAATAACAGCAAAGGGAATGAAGTGTGACAGGGCAGAGGCGAACAGGAGAGCTGCGCTGGAAGCAGTCTATGCAGATAGAGAATGCCACAGTGGCGAAATAATCAACAAGCAATTATTTAAGAGGGACATGTTTACTAGTTGCTTTTAAAATGCAGATCCGCTGCCCGAGTGCCCTGCATGATTCTGTGTTGCTGCTGCCTGGTAGCTCCCAGTCCCATCCTGTCCTGCTCACTCCTGGGGGTTTCCAGAGCCCAGACCCCACCAGGGCCTGTGTCTTCAGGACCCCTCTGCACTCCGCGTGTGTTGGCAAACACAGTTAATAAAGCAATGTTTTCTATGAAAAAAATAAAAGTAAATAAATAAAATGCAGATCAAGTAATAATTTCAAGATGTCTCCAATAAAAGTTAAACTCAATAAAATACATTTTAATTTTCAAAATCCAATGTTTAAAATAAATGCAAAAGTCACAAAGAAGAGCCCCAGGCTAAGTATGAAAGTTACAGCTGTAGAAATTAATTTACATGAAAGAACCATCATGCCTCCTTTCAAAATGGCTTACTACTAGAAAACACAGTACAGCCCAAATATTCATAAAGGAATTCAAGAATTCAAGCAGTAGGCACTGACAGCTGCAGTCATTTATTTTTCAAACTCCTGGTCATGTTATGGCATGCCTGCTAGATATGAAGTAGGATGGTAAAAGGAAAAAAAAAAAAAAAAGTTGATGAAAGAAACAGCCAGAAGGTCTTTAACACCATTTCACAAACCTACTGTTCAGATGTCCTTGAATTTTAAATCAGAATCGTATCAATGGAAATTAATTTCATGTTATTAAATTCCCCCAATAAATATTCCCTTTGGTGTAGCCACATCACCTAATAAAACTTGTACAAAGAGAATTTTAAAGTTTTAATTAATTATAGGAAAGAAAGGGCTATTTAAAAAAAAGGGACTCTAATTTCATGGTACATTTGCAGAAGAACTCTAATGTTAAATCGTGCTAGCATAGGGCCCAGTTCTTTAATTCCACTTAAAAGTTATTAACTAAGACTCTAGTATGTTTTAGGGTTACGGTGGATACCTAAGTTGAGTAAACTGTAGTCCAAACTCTCAGATTGCTTGTTTTTGCCCTCATTCTTTTAATTTGCTATAACTGGACATTATATCAAAGGAATTGGTTGCTCAGATGAAGTCCTGATGGCCACACACTTCTTCACAGGAGAGCTTAAGGGTAGGCAGGTTAACCTGGGGAGTCCTGGACCACCATGTAAAATGGGCTTTTTACGTACAAACAGTCATAACTCTATACTTCAGGAGCATCTTTAAAAAATTCTGATATGTTATTTTTATTCTTCTTAGACTCATTTGGTACTAGATTCAGTTCTATTTTTTATTAATTTTTCATGACTCTTAAAAGCTCTGGAAACATTGACATAACATATACATAAACATATGTGGATATACATTCACACATATATGTATATACACATACACACATGTATAATTTTTAGACATGTGTCTATATGTTTAAAGAGTTTCAATATTTGTAAGTTATTTTTCCTGGTATTTTGCTATCCTTAAATCCTGGATTTCAGTTAATCTTCACCTGTTCTGAAATTTCAAATTATATATTCAGCAGAGTATCTATGTGGTAGATATTCTAAGACCGTGCTTATATAAGAATGATTTTTGTCTTCACTCATGAGTAAGTGCTGGCTGAATATAGTGCGTTAAAAATTTTAAAAGCTTATCTCTGCTTACTGTGTTTCCTGTTATTTCTTGTCTTCATTGCTAAGTCATTTAAATACAAATGATCTATACCCCTTCTCCCTTTCCTTGTTGCCCCAAATCTGTTTTGTCTTTTACCCCTCCATGGAGCCTGCAATGTTGGTCATCACAAATGATCTTATTAGTAAATCCCCTTCCTTTTATTCAGGCATCATTATCCATATGTATCTATGGTTCTGATATCCCATTCTGTATCTTCATCATTTTTCATTGTTGTGTCCCTTTGGATGATCCATTATGACCCAAAACTCAACTTTTGTAATGTAGATGTTCTTACCTCTCAAAACAAACATTTTCTTTATTAATAATGGAAGCACTTTTCAGTCACCCACGATTAAAACCTGAATTATTCTGTTTTATCCCCACCATGCTAAATCCTTTACCAAAACTTGCCAATTCTTCAAAAAACATCTGTTGAAAGTATTCGTTCCTTCCTTTTCATTTCTTCCACTTAATAATGACATATAGTTTAGGTTTTAATCACATCAGGTACAGAGTTTGAAATAGTCCCTGAGACATTTTTTTTTATCTCTAGTTTCTATTTTCCTGATACTAATTCTTGTATGACTGATCTTCATAAAATTTTCTCCAGAATAATTTATTTTGGAAAAAACATGCCATGGTTTCTCATTTCATATAAAATAATGCAACCAAAGATTCCTGAACTAGGAACACAAAACTCTCCAGAATCTGAATTTAATTTGCACTCCAAGTGAATCTTTCAATTCTTCCCTTTTTCCTGACAAGTCCAGTCTATTCTTGTCACTTCAAAATATTTTGGACACACACTATATATATATATTTTTTACCATTTTTATTTTAAATTTTTTAAATTTTTTAACATCCTTTTTAGAGTATAATTGCTTTACAATGGTGCGTCAGTTTCTGCTTTATAACAAAGTGAATGAGTTATACGTATACATATGTCCCCATATGTCTTCCCTCTTGCATCTCCCTCCTTCCCACCCCTCTAGGTGGTCATAAAGCACCGAGCTGATCTCCCTGTGGACACACTATATTTTAACCCATTTGTTTTCCAGATCTAGTGAAGTTCTGATTGTATTTGAAGTCTGTTCATTTTTAAGGCATAATCTAATTCCGATATTGTTTGTTAAGCTTATCCTAACCATTTCATTCCATGGTGAAATATGCATAATCTGACATACTGTTGCACTAGTGACTAATCCACTTATTTGGTCCTTAAAATGTTTTTTTGTGTTTGTGATTTTAGTGTCATACATGTATATGTATTAACACATTAGTCATATATACATTGCACATATTATATTGTTTATATATAATTTATATATAAAATAACTTCACAAATCAGTTTAAGCTCCTTGAAGAAAGTACTGTATTTCAAATTTCTGCATAGCTCTCCTGTTCATTAGAATAGCGTTGCATACAGTTGATGTTCGATGTATTACTACTAATGAATAAATGCTTTAAAATGTATAAAAATGAAACTAGACCATTAGACGGTATAGTTGATAAAATTGAAAGAAAAATGATTTACTGAATGGCTCTTTAGATAATACAAGAAAATATAAGAAAAAAATTACCTTGAATTCATATCAATATAAATTCTAATCTTATAGAAAATAGTTCTGTAGCAGAAAGCTTAGTTGTTGGTGTTTTATACTGACTAATTCTAGAGGGAGGAAAAGTTCCTGACTTCCTTCATGTGTGTTTGAAAAAAAAATTAAGGTGATTTTTTTTCATGCATTGATTCTAGCTATAAAAAAACTGGCTTAAATATGGTGCTGATGATTCTTGTTATCATTGTCAGCACAAGTCCTTAGAGTGACCTCTTTGATAATCTCAAAAAGACACTTGCCATTATTGCTTGAACTCCTGTCTCCAGTAATTTGGAAATGCTAATGTACATACACATACCTATAATGTGCATTTAGTTCAAAAATTTAGAATTGGAAAGAACCACACAGCTCATGTAGCCCAATATATATAACATTGAGGGATATAAATACACTCCCTTCAGTGGAAAATTGAATTCTATTTGCTTATTGGGTTATGTTTTAACAAAACTTTTTGAGGCTTGAGTGGGTTTGCTGGAGTAAACATCTGTCAAATCATCAGTGAATAAAGAGAGTATGCATTTGAATTTCACTTTTCTAGGTGCGACTGTGCACGTTGATACCTATAGAAATAAGGTGATCCATATTTTTAAGACTTCTCACTTCATGGCATAAGGTATAATGTAGAGTACTCCCATTAATTATGTCCTATTAAAGCAAGATTCTCAAAAGAGTGTTGCATCTAGTTTTGTCCACTTTTGCCCTTACATGGAGGGCTTTTTTGTTTTTTCTTTGATTCATCTGTACCATTTTTCTAGGTTCTACATATATGCGTTAATATACGATATTTTTCTTTTTCTGACTTCACTCTGTCTGACAGTCTCTAGATCCATCCACGTCTCTACAAATGACCCAATTTCATTTCTTTTTATGGCTAAGTAATATTCCATTGTATATATGTACCATATCTTCTTTATCCATTCGTCTGTCGATGGGCATTTAGGTTGCTTCCATGTCCTGGTTATTGTAAATAGTGCTGAAATGAACATTGTGGTACATGACTCTTTTTGAATCCCAGTAGTGGGATTGCTGGGTCATATGGTAGTTCTATTTTTAGTTTTTTAAGGAACCTCCATATTGTTCTCCGTAGTGGCTGTATCAATTTACATTCCCATCAACAGTGCTAGAGTTTTCCCTTTTCTCCACACCCTCTCCAGCATTTGTTGTTTGTAGCTTTTCTGAGGAGGGCTTTTTAAATTGAGAATTGTCACTAAAGAGCAAAACAAAATTTTGATAACAAGAACCAAATTTTATATATATAAAAGCTACATATATACGTAGTGGGAGAGAGAAACTTCTAATGCCTCCACGCTAATGAACTTTTGAAATGTTTTAAAGAACAAGTCTTTATTCTAATCTAGTTCATATTTCTCTTTTGTTTCTGTGGGGACAAGTGCATACCACGGAATATTCTGGCATTCTCTCTCTCTTGCTCTTTCTTTGTTTCTCTCTCACACACACGGCATACGCAAACACACATAAAATAACTTTGTTTTTTGCAGACAATTCTTGTTTTTTGTTTATGCATTTGCTCAGTGTTCATTCTGAGTTCCGAAATTTTATCAATTTTTTGCACATAGTGCTTCCTTACTTCCTTACTTCTGGCTCTCTGCTTGGCTTATTATTACTCTAGGATGATTCTTCTCTATATTTAGGAGAAGCCAAGAGTTTTGGCTTTCTCTCATCTTAGAGCTCTGTGTTATGGTCTATAGACTGCATTATGCATTCTCTAATCTGTCTTGAATCTTTGGTGAAGCAAGCTAACCTCCTGATTAAGTTCAAAGTTAAAAACTGATCTTCTCTTTTACTCCCATCTTACTGGCAGTATATTGTCTCTGTAGCTCGGGAGGATGTCATTAAGAGTCTTGTTTGGCTATAGCCTTATGCTGTTAGACATACAATTCAACCATTCTGTTCCTAATGTCATGAAGGCTACAGATGAGGACAATTGTTAAACAATAGTCTTTTAAACTCTCTAGGCTTTAAAGGACTTTTAAAGACCTGGTTCTTTCAAGAGGGAGTTAGATTCTTATGGGTCTGAAAACATGATTTTTATAGCCATCAGGTTATGATCATAGGTTGAATATATAGATATTGTCAAACCAAATACAGACAAGCAGTCTGTGTTTCAGGACCCTCATTGAAAAGTCTAATGTGGGAAGAAGGGACAGAACAAGGTGTCAAAACGGTGCTGTGTTGAAATGGTGAAAGCTCATCTGACAGGCTACTTTCATTGTACACAGGTGGTAAAAGGCTTTGTTTGAATATGAATCAACTGATACTTGGCCTCTCTCAGTTACTGCTGACCAGCAGGGGAGTTTCTCCAAGCTGTGGGTTTAGGCAGTAGCTCTGTCTGGTAGCTCCATCCTCAGGTAGCCTCTGGTGGAGATACTAGTGATTGTATTTGTCAGTATGAAAAGACTGAGCCGTATATTTTTCAAATCTGAATCAGTTTGCTGTACACCTGAAACTAACACAACATTGTTAATCAACTATACTCCAATATAAAATTTTTTTTAAAAGATTAAGAAAAAGATTGAGCCATACATAGTGATGAGACTAAGAACCACATATGCCATAACCCACATCCAAGTGCATAGAAACCTTTGATGTTCCAGGCATCAGAGATATAAAGGTCAATGACATCAGGCCTTGGTCCCAGAGGACCTTGGAATTTACTGGGGAAGAATGATATGGAATAGGAAAATTAAAAGCAAAGTGCTAAATGCTACCAACTAGATAAGAACAAAGTGCCAAAAGAAAACAGAAGATAAAACCACCATCTTTGCCTGACTGTAATGAGGTTGTGAAATTATTTTCTGACTAGAGATGGGAAACCCAGTCACTTTATGTAAAATCAGCTATTTACAATTGTGGGTGTAAGAAAGGTTGTTAGTGACTGTGCACAAAGTTTTTTGAGGGACTCTTCGTGAAGCTTGTGCCCTGAGAGTGTTGGAAATACGTGCTGATGGATGATTCAGGTAGAAGCTACAAATGGGGTTCCTACTGTGTGAATTGAATAAACTATGTCAAAACAGATTGTGTAAGAACAGGAGCCAGCTGAGGATACAGTCTTTGTAAAGTATTTTTACATATGATATCAGGTCTGTATTTCTCTATACCATTTATCTTCTATCAATTTTAATTTTCACTCACTTGCAGGTTAAAAGCCTATAATTTTCACTTTGTTCTGGGGGGCTCATTTCATTATAAAATATGAGCTGCTTCTTAGCAGCAATAGTCATGGGGAACCAAGAGAATGGATGTTAAAACAGTGGAATTGGAGGTCAAGAAGGAGGGCATGTTGGAAAAGAAAAAAAATAAAGACTTTATCCTTTGCACTCTCTCAAGGGTAAAAATGAAGGTATTTCATTAATGTGTACTTAGGTAATTTTACATTCTTATAGTGCAAATTTAAATTTGGATTTAAAAAAATTACCTACATCACAAGATTTTGCATCATCTAAAAGAATATTTTAATTGGTCCATCTGGCATCGAAATAATACTCTACTTATTTTAAAGCAGGTATTAGACACCTCTGAATATTCCATCCTTAATTAAAGCTTAAAGAAAGTAAAATTACATTTTCTATTTTAAAACTTAAAAATCTAAAGTTACTAGACATGAAAAACAAAACATATGTAATCATATGATTTTGCAGATTAGATAACTAGTGACTGGCTCTTGAAATTTAATTCTTGACATACTTTTGTTTTAAATTTGAGACATGTAATAGATAAGAATTAGTATTTGGAGACTGTTTATATTCAAACTTTGTTTATTTATCCTAACTGTGAAAGCCAAGTATACTCTTTAGTATCATATAGTTCAGCAAGCACTTACTTTTGAAATGGGATTTCACCATAGATTTGACGGTGGTTTTAGGAACTTTTTCAAAGAAAAATAATTTATCATTTGATGCCTCAAAGCCAAAATGCACTAAATATGTGTAGCCTGTATTAATAAAGAGGTGTTTTTTAAAGATTATCTTGGATTCATTTAAGCTCAGATTCTGTCAGTAGTTTGCCAGGATTTTGAAAATAATTTAGTGATCATTTGGAGAGTCTATATACTATCCCTATGAAAATGAAAATTAAGTTTGTTTGAATCTTCCTTAAAATCTGTATGGAGAAGATCATAAAGATTGAGAAAGATGATAGTACTGTTATTTGAGGTATACAACAGGTTAAACAGCAATACATAAAGAGGGTCTGTGAAACACATCTAGGAAGATTGAAACCACTAGTGGAAAGGTCTAGAGTTGTTTTTGTCTAACTCTATTCAAAACATCTATTAATGTTTAGCTAAATAAATGGAAAAGAAATTAAACAAGGACCCAGTTCCTATGTTGAAGAACAGTGTAAGCACCCCACTCTACTTGTATGCATGAATTCTCTCTATGATTAGGCTCTGCAAATGACAACAAGCATCAAAATAAAGGAGACATTCATCAAAATTTATGCAAGGAAATAGGCACATTCAATTACACTGAGATGGTATCTATTCTTTAGAATCTTATAACTCTAAAAAGGAACTGGAAGCTTACATCAGTGAATTTGTATGCAAGGAGAGAAATTTAAAAAATCAGTGCCCTGAGAAATAAAATAAACTGTGTATCAAATTTGTATATAATATTAAAATGCCATTGTTAATTGAGATAGATGATAAAATTAAGATTCAAAATAATTTCAATAAGGCTTCAAAATATAATAGACATGATTATACATTCTAAATAATGACAGCAAAAATACAGAATTAGGAAAGAAGTGGTTCAAAAAGCTTTTATGAACAATATCTGGAAAGGTTTAGGTCAGTTTGATTAGTTCGTAAGAATTAAACCAATATTTGTTGATAAGTAAAGCACTGTGCTAAGTGCCTTAAGAAATACAAAAAGGGCTTCCCTGGTGGCGCAGTGGTTGGGAGTCCGCCTGCCGATGCGGGAGACGTGGGTTCGTGCCCTGGTCTGGGAGGGTCCCACATGCCGCGGAGCGGCTGGGCCCGTGGGCCATGGCGGCTGGGCCTGCACGTCCAGAGCCTATGCTCTGCAGCGGGAGAGGCCGCAGCAGTGAGAGGCCCGCGTACCGCAAAAAAAAAAAAAAAAAAAGAAATACAAAGAGAAGAATGCACTGATCCTGTCTTGAAAGAATATACCTATGTGTGAATGGATTATATGCAGGGATATTCATAAGTAAAATACATAGCACCTGTCTTGTAATTGATTGAATGAACTAAAGTTAAAAGAAAAAATGAGGCACATGACAAAATTAATTCTACTTTGGGAGAATTTTCCACAGAAAGTTAGCTCTGAGATGGAACTTAAAGGAAAAAAAAAAAATTTCAAAAACGATTCAAAAACTATGAAAGAATGCTCCAAACCAGCTCTGTCCAGCAGAACTTTCTGTGATCATAGAAATGTTATATATCTATACTGTCTGTTATGGTAGCCACCAGCTACATATGGCTATTGAGAACTCGATGTTTTTTAACTGAAATTTTAAATTTATGTAATTTTTATTAATTTAGATTTAACGGCTATCATATTGAGCAATACAAGTTGTGGCAGAGAAACCAGCTTGAGTAGAAGCACTGAAGATTGAGAGCATGTAGGGGCTTTGTTTGGAGGCAGCCACTTCCCGGGACTGACCGGCATAAAGTTGGGTGATAAAAATGAAAGGTAAGATTAAAAGAAAACATCCAGGTAAGATTTTGGATGATTTTGCCTATTAGACCATTACAGAAAAGGCACTGAAAATTTATGAGCAGGTTTGAGTCAAGTCCAGCTCTAGGTTTTAGTAAGAAAACTGGTGACAGTGTGAGTCAGAACCAAAGAGATCAGAAAAGTGGTTACTGTGAAAGTTCAGGCAAGTGAAAGTAAGATATTAAGACAAAAGAAGAGAAAATTATAGGAAAAGGATAATCCAGAGATACATTTATCATACTGTATTAGTTTGGTTTCCCCAAATTAAGGAGGAAACATATGAGTAAAAATTACAAATGCAAGTGGCCATTTTAGAGAGTTGCTGGAGAAGTGGGAAAGTGATCAGGGAAAGGATGGCAGCCAATACTGAGTGTGTGACTAGGCCAGCTATCTAAGTGGGTGCCTGGAGTTTGTTCCCACGGGGAAACTCTGGGGGATGGTATAGAATGCATGCCTCAAAATTATTCCAACAAAAGAGCAAGGACACTAAGACATTTACATATACACAATTCCCATCAATCACTGGTTGAGGGCTGTTTCCAGGGGATGTTAATTCCCCAGGACTGTGGCCTGCAGTATGCTTGGATAGAATAGTCCTCCATAGTTTCAGGGAAAAAGCCCTCAGGAGAAGAGATGCAGATAATGGGATTTGGAAGCCCTCTGGAACATACTGAAATGGCTGCATTTAAACAGTTTAGTCAGGAATCTGACAGTGTCTCCTACACGTATGGAGTATCATGCTGGGTATGCCACACATCTTATAAAGTGATGTTGAAATATCTGTAGACATACTAACAGCTTTACTTCTTTTTTTTTAAACATCTTTATTGGAGTATAATTGCTTTACAATGGTGTGTTACTTTCTGCTTTATAACAAGGATAGCTAGTGGGAAACAGCTTTACTTCTTAAATATGAAGGTAGATAGTATTCAAGTAAAAAACCAAGAACAATAAAAAATACATTC
The DNA here is from genome assembly GCF_002837175.3 of Physeter macrocephalus. Classification (NCBI taxonomy): domain Eukaryota; kingdom Metazoa; phylum Chordata; class Mammalia; order Artiodactyla; family Physeteridae; genus Physeter; species Physeter macrocephalus. The sequence continues at coordinate 40,124,644 of NC_041218.1, forward strand.
ATATTGGAAACCAAATATGTTTATAGAGTACTAATATATTAATTTAGTCAGAAGAATGTAGATTAGATTATAGACCATTCACAGTGGAAGCAAACTATGCTGTTTTTGGAGCTAGTGGTTGTCAGAAAGTTTTCTGTGGCTCTTTGGCTCTACCAAAGCTTCATAGTGTGCACCATTTTTGATGAATATGTGAAGCTTATTATTGCTAAAGTTGAGTATATATTCTGTTATATGACAATATCTGATGAGCTAAAATATGAGCGATGAGGCATAGAAGCCAGATACTTGAAAATGTGTTTATTAGAACGTATGATCCTCTGCCCCATGAGCATAGGCTGTAATTTGGTCAGTGAAGTAAAGACTTTAACTTAAACTCTGTCACAGTGAAAGATAATCAAGCTTAATAAATAGGCAACTGGAGATGCTTTTATAGACACCAGGAGTTATTGTTGTACTGTGGTGAGGACAGTATTTTAGTTATTCCTGACATTTTTGTGTGGTTTTAATCCCTTTATTGCTTTAAGTTTGTCACCAGAACTATAATATACTAGAGTGCACTGATAAACAAACAAAAACAAAAACAGTTTGAGAAATACAGGCTACAGTGGGGAATGTGTGTGTGTGTTGTGCTGATACATCAAGTTGTAAATTTTTTTATGAATATGAAGAATTTAAAATATTTTTTTTATTGTTGAGTGTATGGTAAGTAAAGCAGAATTTTAAAAAAAAATTTTGTTACTATTGATTTTTCCAACAGACACGGAAATGTTACTAAGGTGTATTCATTACAAATTAGTTGTAGAATGATGTCCAGTAGCAGGCTTAGACTATCAAAAGTATACACTTAATAACCAGGACATACCTCTTGCAAGCAGTATATTTTCTAGTGACTCAAAGAAGTTATTTTGCTAAAAGTTAGGCGATAAATGGGTGTTTTATTATAATTCATGAGTCATGATTCATAATTACTTATCAATACTGCTTTAACGTATATGTTTCCAAGCTAAAATAATTGAGGCAATTCAGGGATAGAATTCTGCCCTTAGTCACCCATTCTTCTCTGTGTTATATCAAGGACTAAGTAATATTTGGAAAAAAATTATATGGCGCTGTGGCACTTTTTGTATCAACTCTTTGTGAAAGTGGGTAGTCTTCTATTGATACTAGGTGTTTCATTTTTCTGTATAAATTTCTTCACAATTCATTGACTATTAACGCATGTTTCTGCCTTTAACATGGAACATTGAAAAAGTGCACTTCAAAAAATATCATCTCAAACTTGCTACGTATCAGTGAACACTAAAAGTTTAATCGGTTTAAATACTATGTATGAGAGGTTGTTTCAAGGATGAGTACTTCTCCATGTTGTCTAAATGTCAGTCAATTGTTTACACATTCACATTTTTGCCATATCCAGCTACCACTCATGCCTAATATACTTATTCACAATGGCTCAGTTTATTTATATGAATGTATTTTAAAAGAGAATTTATGTCACCACTGAAAATGGATCATGGAAATAATTTACTAGATAAAAAGTAACATAAAAATGAACATGATAAATATAAAACACTGTTACTTTATTTAAAATAAATGTAGGACTTCCCTGGTGGCAGAGTAGTTAAGAATCCACCTGCCAATGCAGGGGACACAGGTTCAAGCCCTGGTCCGGGAAGATTCCACATGCCGTGGAGCAACTAAGCCTGTGCACCACAACTACTGAGCCTGCGCTCTAGAGCCCGCGAGCCACAACTACTGAGCCCATGTGCCACAACTACGGAAGCCTGCACGCCTAGAGCCCATGCTCCGCAACAAGAGAAGCCACTGCAATGAGAAGCCCGTGCACCGCAAAGAAGAGTAGCCCCCGCTCACCGCAACTAGAGAAAGCCCGTGTGCAGCAACAAAGACCCAACGCAGCCAAAAATAAGTAAATAAATAATAAATAAATAAATAAATAAATGTAAAAATAAATTTCATAGAAATAAAAAATATATTCAAGCTATAAAATTAAGTACCTGAAAATATGTACCTCACTGGGAAGAATGCAGTTATTTATGATCAGTCAGTAGTAAGTGAGATGTTCCATCTGATGTGCTTAGATTAAGAACAAAATATAATCTATTCAATATAGACTATTTGTCTTTTTTGTTTGTTGTTAAGCAGTGTTGAGAATCGTATGTCTATGTCGTTGAATAAGACAAAGAAATTAACTGCCTTCTCTAATGTTATTAGATGCTGAGAATTAATTCCTGAACAAACTTATACCCTTTTGATTTAAGAAACCATCCAAAGTGATCTTCAGAATCTTTTTTCTACATGTGTCAGGTTGTTAGGAAATTCCAGCAAAATAAGGGGAAAACATAGCTCACCTATTCAGCACTACCATCTAGTTTGGAAATATACTAAGAAATTTTAGTATTATTTTTATCAAGTATTTCAGAAATCTCTTTTAATGTTCAAAATCTTTTTAGTGATTTTTTTTCTGGGGAATTATCCAAACAAGAAAATGATCCAAATTCTCAGAGTCAAATGAATTCCTAAGGCAGATAGTTTTTCCTCTTTACATATTATTTTCATTTTATTCAACAGTTTATCTCCCAAATGATAGCTGTATGTATGGTGTGCAGTGTAGGACCTATATTTCCAGGCCTTCTTTGTAGCTAGATTTTCTATTTGCTCTGCTCAATGGGATCCGTGTAGAAAAAAAATAGTGTTTAACTTCCAGAAAATATACTTAAAGAGGGGAGAAATGTCCTTCTCCTATCTTTTTTCTCCTTCCTTCTGGCTGGAAGGCAGATGTGATAGTTTGAGCTACACTAGCTATCTTGGACTATGAGATGGAAACCATGATTCAAAGATGGCAGATCATTAAGAAAAAGAGTGTATATCTTTCTTATTTATAATCATGGAGTTCACACTCTAACAGTTTCTGCTTTCATTTATACATGAGTAAAGAAAGCGTTTATTTTTAGTCAATATTATTTTGGTGTTTTCTGTCACTAAAATTAAGTCAAACTTAATCTTAAGAGGAACTCATTATAAATTATTTTCTACACATAGTTGTGTTCTTGGAATGTTGATATTAACTTGCCTTAAAGGGTAGAGTTAGATCTTACAAATGACCAAATTATATCTGAAATAAATGCTTATGTCAAGGACTCTACCGTTTATGTGAGTGGTCATATAGATTCAAGATTTCATCTAAAAAATCATAAAGACCTTCTTACAACTTGAATAGGTACATCAGAACATTTTCCATGGAAAAACAAAGAACTTCAGTATGAAAAAAATATTTGTTCAGTCTTACTTCTTATATTTCTACAGCGCTAAGGAAAAAAGGCTGAAAATTCAGGAGCCTTCCCTTTATGTTACTGGAAAATTTTGCAGTTTTATTATGTACTGAGAAATTTCTATTAACTCTTCATGCGGAGTTTACATTGTGAGAGTTTCTTGCATATACAATAAGGAGTAGATTTTTGTAGATTCAGATGCAAGATCTTAAATACATAGGACTGATCCTAACAGTGGTTTTACAATGAATACCGCTTGACCAATAAATCACTCCCAGGCTATTCTATTGTTTGTTATGATACTATCAATACCATAATTTACTGATATTCTGGGTATAACCAAGATGGAATATGGTGTCATTCAGGAAAAAAATAGTATTGAATGAGGTAAAATAATATTCTTAGAGTTCCGTGGCCACAGGGACTTTCTGAGTCTTTCTCTTTAGGTTCCAGCATGCTAAAATTTTGCTCTGGCTCATTCTCTCTAATCAGATGCAGTAATAAAGCAACCTGTTCAGTGACTTAAAGCAAAGAGTTTAATTCTTTGTCACTCTACATGTCTATCACGTCGTTTTCACTTGGAACCAAGGATAACAGTGTAACCTTTATCTGGGACACTTATGTTCTCTTGGCAGAGGAAAAGAGATAAATGGCAAACCACAAGCTGGTATTAAAACTTTACACGGAAGTGACACATTTCACTTTCACACACATTTTATTTACCAAAGCAAAGTACATGGACAGTCCTGAATTCAGTGACATAGGGAAATATAATTCTCCCCAAAAATCAGTATTGTAAATATGGAAGAACGTATTAAAGAATCTAGCCTGTGATTTAATCATTCTGTTTAACAAGGGGAAGTTTCTAGTCATATCTTCTTGACAACATGATAACTAAATCTCTGGGTAAATACACTAATGATATTTGCTAGGATGGGAGTCATTAACTAGGGAAAGTTCTTAATGGGGTGCCCCTGGCTAAAGATGGCTTATAGTAAATAAAAACAGAATCTATGGATTTATGAGGTATGGCTTCTTGGAAAATATCACATGAGCTGGTGGTAAATTGGAGATAATTCATAAACAAAACGTTCACTGATGTTTGGGATAATAATGTATGTACCTCACTTAGACATCTTATCTATTCTTGGCCAAGAGTGCATGTTCAATGCGGGAAGGAAGGACCTGGGAGCTGCTCAGCATGTCCCAGAACTCTCTCTGCTTTATCCGAGTCACTTGATTATTTGTATCCTTGAAATTATTATAGAGCTTGATACTGGGTACAGTGTCTGACTCACTTGAGTTTGATTTCACAATTCAGTTCTTTGTGTTACTCAACAAACCATATGGCCAAGCTTGTGAGAAGGGGAAGCAAATATTTTGAACAATAATGTAATCTACCATGCTTATTATGTTTATTGATATATTTAGATTTATTGTTGGTCTCTTATTCTGTGTTCTTTAAAATTCCTTTTCTTTTTGTTTTTTGTTTTTTTTCCTATTTGATCATTGATGATCTTCTTTATTCCTGTTCATAGTCTTTATTACTTTGGGATTTACATTTTATTTCTGGTTTTTTAGTAATTCCACTTAAATTTTTAGTATGCTTCCTTGACATGACAAAATATAAGTGTAATCAATTTCTTTCTTTATCTTAAACTATTTGAACTCTGGTATCTCCAGTCTAGTTTTTGTTTTTTTACGTCAACATTTTTCAGGGGTTTTGTTTTATAACAACTTGTTTTATAACAACTCTCTCCCTCATATTTAGTCATAGGTAATCCTTATTTAATTTTACTAATTCAAGTTATTTCTCCTGAAACATATTCTTTAATTTTTTAGCAACAAAAAATTCTGAGTAGTTAACTCATTCTTTGTATCACTGAAAAATATTATTAATTAATCCTTAATCTTAAGTGATAACTTTTATAGTTGTAGAATGTTTAGGTTGGCTATTATTATTCCTCAGTTTTTTAAAAGTTATACAGTTGTCTTTGGACTCTTGCTAATATTCTTTCTAATATGATTGTGCTTTCAATTTGATTGTTGTTTCATTGTACATAATCTGTGTCTGTCTGTCTGTCTCTTTCTAGCTTTGAGTGTGATCCTTCAACATCAGTGGTCAGTATGCTCCTCTTTATTCCTGATCATTTTCCTTGCTCTGAAGTCTGCTTTGTCTGAGATGAATATAGCTACTCTGGCTTTTGTTTGTTTAGTGTTAGCATGGTGTATCTTTTTCCATTCCTTGGCTTTTAATCTATCTGTGTGTTTATATTTTAACTGGGTTTCTGGTGGATAATCTTTTTTGTTTTAGTGTATTTAGACCATTGATGTTTAAAGTAATCATTGATATAGTTGGATTAATATCTGTCATACTTGTTACTGTTTTCTATTTAGTTGCCTTTTTTTTTCCTATTCTTTTTCTGTCTTCTCTGCATTAATAAACATTTTTTATGATTCCATTTTATTTTCTCTCTTACATATCAATTATCTTCTTTATAAACTTGTTTTAATCATTGCCCTCAAGTTTGCAATATACATTTACAACTAACCCAAGTCCTCTTTTAAATAATGCCATTTGACATAGCTCTCATTCATTTCACTTATCCATTAGCTGTAATCACAGAATACATTGTGGCTATTATAAGTGTGAATAAATTGTTATCTATTAGATCAGTTAAGAAAATAAGGAAAAGAATATATTTTATCTTACCTTTATTTGTTTCTTCTCTAACAATCCTCCTTTTCTGGTCTGATAATTACAAAATAATTGCCATTTTTGTTTCTTCAAACTGTGTTTTTTGTCTTTTAGTATGCCTCGTATTTTTTTTTTTTTTTAATGAAATCGGGACATGATGTACTGGGAAAAAGGCACTGAAATAAATAGGCTTTTAGTGTAAAGTTTTATGTTTATCTCTCCAGGAGTTGTCATATCTTTCTTCTTTTTTCCTTTGCCTCCTCTTTCACCTCCTCTGCATCCTCCTCTTTTTTTCCTCCCCCTCCCCCTCCATATTCTTCTGCTTTTGTTGCTCTCATTTTGGATTCTTAAATTGCACACTAAGTTCTTTTGTTTTCATTCTTTCTTATTTTTTGATAAATGTATTTAAGAGCATGAAGTTTCTGTTATGCACTGCTTTGATTCACAAATTTGGTTGGTAGTTATTTTATTGTCACTTAATTTAAAATATATTTTTTATATTATTTTATGTGTAAAATAGATTTGTGTTATGTCCTTTAGCTTCCAGGATTTTTTAAACTTTCTTTTGTTATATTTTTATTGTTTGTTTTAAATTTTGTTACACTGCATAATGTTGATTCATTCTAGTTATTATGGCTCGTATGATGGCCTTTATACATAGCTGACTTCTGTGAATATTTCATGTGTTCTCAAGTGTGACCTTTCTTCTCTGCAACATATATGATATCTGTATTTATGTGCAGTATATATGTTGCATATATATGACATATATAGTATATGTTGCATATATATGTATATATTATATATGCATCATATATAATCTCCATAAAAGATATATATGGGTGTATATTGTTTATTTCTCATGGTATTTGCTTTCTAAATCTCTACTTATTCCTTATTTCCTTGCTTATCTGTATCACTTTGCTTGTGTTTCTTTTCATTTGACCAGCAGGTTTTCAGGTGCATGTGAAATATCCAACTAAAATTATAGATCTGTCTATTTTTCTATTTCTGTTAATGTGTTGAAATAGTACAAGGCTATAATGTTGGTTGCATATGTATTTATGATTTGGTATCTTCTTGAATTACTGTTCCTTTTTTTCTAGTAAATAGGCTTTTATATTTTTCATTTTACAATATGTTTTCATTGATATGACAGTGATCATTTATACTATGACATTTCTCCACATGTGCACATTACATCTGCCTTTTGTTTTCTCAGGTGTTTTTAAAAATAGTTTTTATGTTAAATTTAGGATATCAAATTCCCTCTAGTTTTATTTTTTTACAGGATTGGACTTAGAGAAGGTAGAAAGGACCCCATGCAATTTTTTCAACCTAACAAGTATTAGAAGAGAATAATTCAGTAATTCTCTTTTCATTTATATGATCCATTTTACAACCTATCATGCATTTTTTTCCCAAAATTTCAGTGACACTAAATGCATTAGCCAGAGTTCTCCAGAGAAACAGAACTAATAGGATATATCTATAAATCTACATCTACATCTATATCTATATCTTTCATATGAGAGAGAATATGAGAATTATATATATAAGTTACTGGTTTGTTTATTATAATGCATTGTAAAGAGATTTGTTATGAAGTATTGGCTCATGAAATTATGGAGGCTGACAAGTCCCATGATCTGCAATCTGCCAGCTGGAGACTCAGGAAGGCTGGTGATATAGTTTATTTATTAGGAAGCATTGGAAGAGTAGAGAAACTATCCAGACCAAAAATTGGCTTTCTATCCAGCTGTAGAACCATTTGATATTCTCAATTCTCAAACCTCTGGGACAGGCGTAAAGGTTGCCTTTACCATAAGAGTGGTATACAATTTGGAACCTTTGGGGCTGGTTCAGATTGTTGCATCTATGCTAGGTGATTTGCACATATTTTCTCACGTAATGATAAGTTAATGGGCATGTATTATTAGCCCTGCATGTTTGCTGAGGAAGCTGAAACTTGGGAATATTAAGGACTTGCTCAGGTTTTTAGATCGAAGTTTGCCCCAGCATTTCTTCTTTCCACCATGCCTCCCCCTGTGCATTTGTGAGCACTTTAAGAATTAGTAGAAGGTTTCTGTTTCACCTAATGAAAACATAATGTAAACATGTGATAATTAATACTGACAGTTATTTGGTAAACAGGGTCATCTTTTTTACTGAAGTCACTTTTATTTCAGTTATTCCTTGCCTTTTCTCCTGCAGACTCACTGTTGTATGCATTCATATATCTAAACTCCTAAAGCAAGCAATCTATACTTGTCACAAACTATTTCTTTGCCACTCCTTTCTTATTCCTCAAATTTCATTTCCAGCTCCAATGATTTCCTCAAATAGTGACCTTTTCTTCATCCTTGCCCTGCTTGACTTTTCTGTAACATTAACTTATTGATCATCCACTCCTATTTTTAGCTGCCTTTATTTGCATGACCCTGAATAGCTCCTATAATTGTCAAATGTGTTTTTGATCACTGACCATCCATGCATTCCCTCCACATTGTTTGGTGTGACTTCACTGACCCCACTCTCTCCAGTCATCTCCTCATTTTAAGTAGGACTCCCAAAGCTTAATCTTAAACCAGAAACTCTTCTCTCTTTTCTGTGTGCTTCAGTTACATTGTCACTTAAGTGGTATTCATTGAGTCACTGCTGTGTAGAAACTCTATTGCTGTCGTAATAAATTACTACGGGTTTAGGTGCTTAAAGTAACACACATTATTATCTAAGAGTTCTGTAGGTCAGAAGTCTAGGCACAAAGTAGTTAAGCTGGTTCTTTGTTCTTGGCTTCATGAAATCACTGTGTCAACAGGACTGCATTTTTTTCCTGGAAGCTCTGTGTTGAACCTTTTTCCAAGCTGACTTAACATATCGTCAGAATTCACTTCCAAGCAGTTGTAGCACTGAGGTTCCCATTTCCCTGCTAGTTGTTAACCAGGGATCATTTTCAGCTTTTAGAGACATCTTCCATTCCTTGGAACATGGCCTCCATTCTCTATATGCAAAGTCAGCGACAGTGGGTTGAGTCATTCTCATGCTTCAAATCTCTCTGACTTTACCTTTGCCTCATCTCTCCTTTGCCTCTCTCTTAAGTTGCATCTTTCTGTGACTGACTCTTCTGACTCATGTGATAAAACTGGGCCCACCTGAGTAATCCAGAATATTTTTCTTAAACTGAATCGATAGTAATTTTAATTCCATCTGCAAAATCTCTTCACCACAGTACCTAGATTACTATTTCATTAAATACCCAGGCATCAGGAATCTTTGGATAGAGGGCATCTTTAGAAATCTGACCAAAGCAGCTACATACATCTTTAGCTCAACACTCAAATATTTTTAGTTTTTAATAGAATATTTCCATTTGAGTATTCTCTCAAAAGTCCATATTTCCAAGGCAAACTAATTATCTTTCATGTAAAATTGGCTCGCTCTTTTTTTTTTTTTTAACTGGTTTCCCATTCTGCCAACACGACCATTCTGAGATACAGTCTCTCAGACTCTGGAAGTAGAATTAATTTTTTCTTTTTCATTTTTTTCCTTTTTTCTGGCATCTCAATCTCATGAACCAGAACTAGCTAATTTTTCTCTATGATAGCTCTCAGCTTAGCCCCATCTTTATGCATGATATCATTCTTTCTCATGTTATCATTGATTGCCTAAATGAATTTAGTGCAAATGCTGTCATCAAAGCTCAATCTATTATAATATGCTGGCAAATAAAAACGTCCTTAAATAGTTACTGTTTAAAACTTGAGAACATTAGTACAAAGTTGATCTTACAGTCATAATGCTTAACCACGTTTTTAATTTGCCTGAACACATACATCCTTGTACTTATTTCCTTTTGAAAATCTGACCCAGTGTCTTTTAAGTTACCGATGAGATTTATTTGCCTTCTAAAATTGTCTTTTTCCATTTTTCTACTAAATAAGTAAATAAATGTTCCTTCTGAAAGATGACCGTAAAGTCCCTAAAGATAGTAGAGTCTTAGTCTTCCCTTGAATTGGACTAAACATTGATTAATTCAATGTAAACTCTACATATTTAATTATTTCTATGAAACAAGTACTGATTTAGGACTAGGTATAGGATAGTGAATGTCCCAGTTCTTGTGGAGATTATAGTCAATCAAAGGAGACAAATGGTAAAACGACTTTCAAATATTAACAAACAAACCAAACCAAAACAAAAACACACACGTGACTTTTTAGGCTGTAAGAACAGAGACTGGATTTTATTCTTTGTGTGATAAGAAGTAACAAGGGGGGGGTGTTACTTAAAAAAAAAAAGAATATAAGAATGAGTAAATATATGAGGAAGTGTCTAGGTATAAAAATATTTCCAAAGATGGGCTATGTATTCCCAGAAAACATGCTTCTGATTTGTTACAACAGTTAGAGTATTGACATACAGAGGTGAAAAAGCAAGGGAAAACATTGCTTTAGGCAAGATGTTAGTAGTTTGGTGGTATCACCTCAGAATCCCGGTCTAATCCTCTGCTCACCCAAAGTGATTGCAAACTGAAGGTTTGACTGAGGTCAATGACACTAACTTGTGATCAATTATAATTAGAATTCTAACTTATTAATTCATCATGATAAATGTGTTTCACTTGAGCACCAAGGAATACCAAAGGCCACTTCCATGTAGGGGGGAAATCAAACCAAGATTTAAATTGTGCAAGCTAATGCAGTGAGCAAATTATAGGTATAAATGGAATTAAATGTATTCAGGGAGCAGTTTGATATTTTTAAATGGCTGAAGGTGCTGTGCTATTCATTTTTCTATTTATACAGTCACAATTGTATCTTCTACATTGATCCCTGGAATATTCACAATTGAAGCCCTGAACTACTATATTAGAAGTCTTACTATTCTGAAACTGCCATGCTGTGAGGAAGCCAAGCCACAAAAATACTACATGCACATCTTCTGAACAGCAATCCTAGTGTTCCTGTTAGCCCAGGCTAATGCCAGATATGGAAATGAATGAGCTGCAAATGGTTCTAGGCCCACTCATCAAGTTTCTCACAGTTTTAGAGTCTCTCTGGTTGAGATCTCATCTACCATAGAGCAAAAAAAATATACTTCTACTATGCCCTATTTGAGTTCCTGAGCCACAGGATCTGTGAATATAATGGGTTGTTTCAAGCCATTATGTTTTCAATAATTTGGTATATAATGAAAGTTAGGGAAAAAGGTGTAATAAGGATTGTTTCAATTTTTTTTTTCATGAATCATAATGACTGTATTATGGCAATAGGAGATGCATTTTCATACTGACTTGTGTTTATAAAGACATCTACCAAATAAAGAGAATAGAGTAAAATGCTTGTATAATTCATTAGAAATCTCTTTATCAAAAATATTTTATTATAACTGCTTTTGCCTTGAATAGCTTGCATAATTATCTCATGTTTCTTTTATTTTCAGAATACCTAGTACAGGGCATGGCACATGGTGGAAGCTCAGTACATATTTGAGTATTCTTTTTTTAAATTGGCTTTTCCATTCATGTGGTGGATGCCACAAAATAGAGCCAGAACTTGAAAGGTAAAGCTTACAGAAAATTGGTTTCTACATTTGGAAATTATTGAGAAACCTCTTTAATGGAATAGATAATTAATTTTTTCAGGTATTAACTAAGGTATCATCTACATCTCTCCCCATTACAAAAGTGTCACTGAGCTATAATTACACTGATTTTCCATCTTTGTTTGAAAATGAAGAGAAAAGCCTTATACTATCTGAAAGGAAATCAACTGTGAGCATACTAATCTAATTTGCAATCAGAATAAAGAGAAAACATTTCTGAGTGCTTAATATTAGGACAAAAGCAAATTATACTTTTAAGTTCAATTGAATTTATATGCAAGGTTAATATGCAGTAAGGAGAAAGATGGTTCAGTCCCTTTGAATATTGTATGTGATTTTCCTTTGACAGTATTCTTTAAACTATATCATGCTCATTCTTTAAGGTATATTAGCTGTACTGTAAGTATTGTAGACAGGCTTATTCTAAGGCAACAGCAACCTTAATTAAGAAACTCTTGATCAGACTCCTAGTTAATATTTGCATCATCTTGAAACTATTCTAAGTAGTTCTCTTTTTCTTTTTCATGAATAACTGTGACTGTTACAGAAGAAGCAAGTGAGTAGGTTAAAATGGGGAAGATGTTGCTTTTATTGTGTCTATGGATAAGTTAAAAATGTGATATTCAATTAATTGGTCAAACACATTATTCTTGGTCATTCAGCTTCCAAGTTGATACCTGCAATTAGTGACACTTTACCTATGTCTAATAAGGTTAGTCAGGGTTGTAAATCAAGTAAAAGTGAAGTTGGGCAGAAAACCTCCTTATCCCCTCTTGTTTACTATAAGATAAATAGTAGAGATCAGTCAACTAGCTATTGCACACCTGGCATCATACCCCAGGAGAGTCAACTTTTGATTGTTGTAGTGACAACATGATGAATTTCAGTATGAAATGTCAGTCACACCTCATTACTTTATCTCATCCTTTTGCCCAGCTTTTTGAAGGCAGTCTTTCCTCTAGATGCATTTGCTGTTTTGACAGCTTACATTCATGCCGACGTTTGAGGACTACTCTTTCCTCTCCGCTTAGAAATAGCACTTATGCCATAAAGCATGTGGTGAATTACTTTTTTGGATTGCTACTACTATCTCATTTAAGTGTTTTTATCAGATCTTGATAGTTTTCAAAGAACTTTGGAAACTTGCTCTCTCTCACACACATACACACGAACATTCCTTCACATTTCACTTAAACAATACTCTGAGAGAAAAGTAAACTGTTTCCCTGTTTAAAGTTTTGGTAAAATGTGCTTAAATTAATTCTGCAGTGCTGGTGAAAAGGAAAAATAAAAACACAGAAACAAGGGCTTTGATTTAGCATATTCTTTTAGTGTTGAAGAATAATTTGCAATTAAGCATCTTAAAAGAAACTAATTCTGCTAAGCACTATTATCAAGAACGAGTCTCATTAATTGCCAGCAGCACTCTAGATTTAAACCCTTTCTTCTAGAATGAACAAAAGACCGTGAGTATTAAAAAAAAAGGGGGATGCATGCAATCTGTCCTGAAATATCTTTCACTTGTTTACATGGATTTTAAAAGGTAAGGAAATGGCGAGAGAGTTTACTAAAAAGGCTGCAAAATTGCCTCACTCTGCTGGTAATAACTATGTTTATTGCAATAGTAATATAAGTTGCACTTGCTTAAAAAATTAGTCATTCACTTGTGGATCTTATCTGAACTCAATGTGCCATGCTTGAATTCCTGGATTTATGAGAGTTATTGGAATGCATAGTATCTCATAAAACTATCACAACTAAAAATGCGCCCCCCCTTGCTCAAAATTCTATTTTCTTTTCACAACTTGCATAGAATTCCTCTCTGTATTTATTATATTAATCCATAGATCTATAATGAAAATAGAGAAATGGTTTTACTTAAAATATCACCTTTTGGCATATTAAGAAAGTAATATTCAATAAGCCAAGTCCCAACTATTGATACAGAGTTCCTTTTTTTCAGCACCATTCTTTTTTAGGAGATGGCAGTGGACCAAAAAAATAAAATGAAATGAAATGGGAGGGGGAGAGAGAGAGAGAGAGAGAGAGAGAGAAGGAGCAAACAGCAGTTAAGATTAAAAATTTTGCTTGGTGAAAATGATGATGAGACTATGTTGTGTTAACTCAAATATTAGAGTTTTATTATGTTTTCTGGAAATAACCATAGGGTAATATTACTAGATGGCCTCAAATTAAATAATAAGTATCCTTTAAGGGGATAAAGAAAACATTACTTGCATACATAACATTAGGATGGTAGCCCAAATTTTGAGAGACATAAGAAATATAATTGCCCTATATGATTCTAACTTCATAACTTTTGCAGTATAAATCAGTTTAGTTACAAGAAAGATGTCTCAATTGTGTTGAGCTTTTAAAAACAACTTTAAAGTCAAAAATGATATACTTCATGATCTTTTTCTATGTCTAGGAGTATAATAGGTTTGTAGTAAATGTTCTAATATGAATATTATCAGAGGCTCAAAGTATTTTTTAGAAGATCTCATGACTTCGTGCTTGATTAAACAGCATTAGGATTTAACTTCGCTTTCTTTGCTAAGCTCTCCCTGAGTTTTTTTGTACTATAATTTTTAATTAGCCCAAATCATGTTGTAAACAACAGCTCCAGTGCACAATCCCTTCTCTTAACATACTTGTATGTCTTGAATCTGGTGGGAAAGCTTTCAGTGCCAGGTGGGAAACAAAGCTGTGTGTAAGCTTCTCCCACTGGCCCAGCTGCCGCAGGCTCTGTTCAGGTGGCCAGGGAAGAAACACATTCTGTACGGTTAAGGCCTGTTGAAAGCTTCTGAACTGCCTTTCCTCAGTTCATGTTTGAATGCACTCAGGGCTGCTTTACCCAGTGCAGTGCTTAAACAGTTCCATGATGCCATTCATTTATCATCAAGACAAGGATGGGTCTAATGGTTATATGGATATCTATCTTTATGAGGCAGGGAAAAGTTATGTATGTTTACTTAAATGATGAAAGTTGAGCCTCCTTAATTCACAATGATGTATTTCTTTACTAAGGAGTATAAGGCAAACTTGAATGAATATATCCCCAAGCCACACCCTCAAAAATTGGCATAGACAGTATTTTAAAACATACTAACTCTGTTATAATAGTTGTGGGGTATATAAATTGTAGTTGGAAAGTTCAAGATTTGTGAAGTGAGGCTATATTCATTAAGAGTTAATTACACTGAGGGCTTCCCTGGTGGCGCAGTGGTTGAGAGTCCGCCTGCCGATGCAGGGGACACGGGTTCGTGCCCCGGTCCGGGAAGATGCCACATGCCGCGGAGCAGCTGGGCCGGTGAGGCTGAGCCTGCACGTCCGGAGCCTGTGCTCCGCAACGGGAGAGGCCACAAGGGTGAGAGGCCCGCGTACCGCAAAAAAAAAAAAAAAAAAAAAAAAAAAAGTGTTAATTACACTGAGATTGATTTGTTTGGAAAATTAATAAAATCTAATGATAGCTTTGTCCTAAAACTTTGAATATAAAATATATTTTATGCTCTTTATTAAAATGAATTAGGCTAATATAATGTGCACATAAAATTCTCATGGTAAAATTGCTCAGAATTTCCATGGTGTGCTTTCAATTTTACATGTACATAAGGCATTGTTGATTAATGCAAAGCATAAGCTCACTCTAGTCAATTTAGTATTTGGGGCTGTCTCTCCAGCTGATTCAAATGCCTCATAGCTGAGTCAATCAATTATGCATAAAATGACCATTAATAGGATTAAATGTCATCATTGTGTTGCAACTAATTTGGTCATTTCTTAAAAATAGGGCCTAAGTTAACTGTCAGTCATTTAGAATGATGCCTTGCCTGTTATCTGTACTACTCTGTGACAGTGGTTCTGAACCAGGGATGATTTCACTCTCCCTACCCCCAGTGGTTATTTTAAAATGTCGGGAGAAATTTTTGTCACGTGGGATTTGTGGGGAGAGGGGTGCTATTGGCATGTAGTGGCATATAGTGGGTAGAGGCATATAGTGGGTAGAAGCCTGTGATGCACAGGACCCCTCCTGACAACGAAGAATTATCCAGCCCAAAATATCAAGAGTGCCACTATTGAGAAACGGTGGCCCACAGCAAGCATTACTTTGTGGAAGGAAACATGTTACTTACAGGGTGACTTTTCTGAATCTCCATTTCATTATTTGCAGGATGAAGCTAGGAATTACCTCAAAGGGTGTTTGGGCAAATTTTAATAACAATTATAATAATCAATTCTTTGTTTCTTGTTGTTTCTCAAATATTCTAGGCATAGTCTCACATCAGAACATCAAGGGTTAACTTTTCCCTCTATCTGGAATGCACTTCTCACAGATTTTGTTAGGTCTTCCCTCCTCAGCCAATTCATGTTTTGTGCAAACATAACTGTCTTAAAGCGGCCTCCTGTGATTTGCTCATTGACAATTGTGATCTACCCCTCTTGCCTCCTATAGTCCCTGTCCTCTGTCCTCTTTTCTTACTTTTTCTCTATAGAACTCATTACCATCTGGGGAAAACTGTTTTTTTATTTTTATTTTTTTATTAAAAAAAAAAATTTTTTTTGCGGTACGCGGGCCTCTCACTGTTGTGGCCTCTCCCGTTGCGGAGCACAGGCTCCGGACGCGCAGGCTCAGCGGCCATGGCTCACGGGCCCAGCCGCTCCGCGACATGTGGGATCTTCCTGGCCCGGGGCAGGAACCCGTGTCCCCTGCATCGGCAGGCGGACTCTCAACCACTACACCACCAGGGAAGCCCTTTTTTTCTTTTTAAATCCCAGCACTTAGCAACTTAGCACAGAACCTGGAATATACTTTTGCTTATAATTCAATAAATTAAAGTACTGTGGAGTGCCTCCTCTATCTGGCATTGTATAGCACTAGGAAGGAAAAAAAAAACCTCCTTCTTCTTATGGAGCTTACATTTTAGTGGGGAGTCGTAAAATAAACACTCCAGTGTGACTTCCACCTCATCTACCTCTCTCTGCAAGACAGATTCCACAACATGGCATTCATGTTGTAGAATCTGTTGGAATCATTTCAGTAGTGTTCAATTGTTGATTAACTCTTCTTTCTAGAAACCCTCTCTTAGCTTCTATAAAACCAAACTTTTTTGTGGACACTCTTTCTCTTTTCTGGACATTCCCTAGATGTACAAATTTCTGGAATCTGGCACTCATAATTAAATCTTACTACAGCACTTCATCTAATGATATCCAAGGTCAAGTTGGTATTGAAAGTCTACTGTATAATTGTATTCTTCCTAGCACAGACAAATGTAAAAACTATTACCTACCACATGTAGTATTTCATTTTTAAGTTAAAAATACCTTGAGAGTAATGTCCTAAGGAAATAGATGTAAGAATATGACTATTTCACTTATTCATGCTATACATATTTTTTATGTTGAAAAGATTTTCTTTAGAGCTCAGAAAATGATCAGCAGATGAACAGCATCTGAAAGCTTGTTGTGTGTAAGATTCTCTGCTAAGTTATAGATGACCCACAAAAACAGTAACTTTGAGTACTGAATGTATAATTCCTCTCTACTAATACTCTAGTTGAGAAAATTACGTATACATACCTACTCATACCTATCTACCTAAATACACACACACATACATACATAGCACAAGTAAAGGCAAAAGCAATACTATATATTAGCATGGTTTGTAACACTGCATTTGATGTGTGCAATATGAATATGTATGTATCCGCATTCCAGTTAAGCATGCTTTATTAGAAAAAACATAGACGTTAGAATATAGATTTGAATCCCAGTTCACTTCCTGCTAACTGTGTGACTTAGGGCAAGTCTTTTAGCTTCTCTGAGTGTTGATTTTCTCATCTGTAAAATAATAATTCTTACTTTCAAGGGTTCAGAGATGAGAGACAAAGTATGTTTGACATCTAGAAGATTCTGAAAAACTGTGGCTGCTATTTTTAGTATATAACATAAAAATACCTTACCACCCTGAACAGCATAGGAAGTATCAGTTTATAATTGCTTTATTTTTATAATTTGCTTGCTTTTTAATTATCAGTTCATTCCCACACTGAGCTATGCAGAAAAACTGAAAACATTCCTTTAAACATGGCCAAATATGTTATTTACTCTGTTATTTCCATTTGTATTATTGGGGAGCTCTCTCCTTAAAGTCCTTAATGCTTCAATCTAGACTTGTTCTTAACAAGTATCATCCTGTTTTCTTTTGCCGTCACCCTGGGAATCCCTTCCACCTCTCTTCTGGGATTGAGACTTATGTTTTCTTGATCCCATGTTGTCTTGCTTTCTCAGTTTACCTTCTTGTTTTAGTGGAACATATTCACCAGTAGCTTTGTCAAAAGAGGGCAATGGAGACATACTTTTGGAGAACTTGCAGTTCTGAAGATGCTTTAAAAAATTCACACAATTAATGCATAATGAGAATATGAAGTATTGACTTCAAGATTTTCATTCAGAATTTTTAAGACATTGACTATCACTGTTGGTCTTAAGATATCTGATGTGTTCTAGTTCTTATTCCTCTATGTATGATATTTTTTTTTCTCTGAAAACTATTAAGGTCCCCTTTTTATAGCTGAGACTTAAAATTACAGGATAATTTGTATTGGTGGATGGCTTTTATTATTGGTATTTTTTCCTTGGTAATTTTTCTCTCTTTCAAGTTCTCTTTTCTTGGAAATTTTATTAGAATAGTTGATCTTGTGATATTAGTTTATCCTGTGATATTCCTAGTTTTTCTTTCCTATTTTCTTTGTCTGTTTAATCTTTCTTTTCTGGACCATGTCATCAAATGTATCTTCCAAACATTTACTGATATTAAAAAATTAAGTAATTTTATGTTTAAGTACCAAGATCTTATCTTTTTTATGATTCC
Source organism: Physeter macrocephalus (assembly GCF_002837175.3). Taxonomy (NCBI): domain Eukaryota; kingdom Metazoa; phylum Chordata; class Mammalia; order Artiodactyla; family Physeteridae; genus Physeter; species Physeter macrocephalus. Next base: position 40,143,116 of record NC_041218.1, read on the forward strand.
ATTTTTAAACCTTCCCTTCTTATCTCATGTGCACAATATCTTCTCTCATCTCTTTAATAATATCAATTGTAGTTTGTTTTTGTTTTTTCCTTTTTGAGGTTGCTCTTCTTTCTGTATGGCTATTTCCCTTGAGTTCATTTTCTTTTTCAGTTTCTTTTGGTCTCTGTCTTTCATATTGGAGCCTCCATCAAATATTTGGTGACCCTCAGCTCTCTTTATGTTTAAGAGTGAAGTATTAAGGACACCCTCAATGTTAGGTGACTTTGTCAACTGGTTGGCTTCTCTGTTCATTGATAGAGTCTTTCACCATCCAAATACTCTTGGCAGCCATTTTCTTGGAGACAACAAATATCAGCCTCTGAAGATCTTTTCTCTTGGGTCAGTTTCTTCTGAAAGAATCCTTTAATCTCCCTTTCGGGGTTATAAGTCTGGCTGCTAGCATCCTGATAATGACTAGGGTAAGATGGGCTCCCCATTCAACCTGTAGACTGTCACTTAATTCCTGTTTTTAGAATGGAAACTCATCAGCTATGGCTGATGTCTTTTATAACAGATACTAGAGTCTGTGGTTTAGTTTCTTCAAAGAATAAGCTTGCTGCTGCAGAGTAGAAGCAACAGCATGTTGTGTGGATGGGGAGACTAAGTATGTTCAAATGATGATTTGGTGCATTTTGTTGCTTTCCTAAGCCACTGTATTTAAAATATACTACCTGAAACACACTGTTCAGAGAAACGTTAAATAAAAGAAAAAGGAGAAAAAAGCATTTAGCTATATTCCCAAGGTAATGGGGCATGAAAGATTCTGGCTGGAGGCCTGACTGATGGCTGAACTGACGACTTCTCTAATCATTAATGCTACATGGCTATGGCGTCAGGATGCAATGATCTTTGGACCATTGATTAGAATTTCCCCCTTGTTTGGATTGAACTGAAAATAGAGATAATACAATAGCAACTCAATGATCTTATGAAATAAATAAATGATCCTATGCCAATGGGGAAAACGAACAGAACCTCTGAATAGTGAACAAAGTGGGAAAATATGCTCTCAAAATAAGCAATTTCAATGTATATTTCAAGAAAACATTTCTGTCACCAAACCAGATGTATAATAAATCCCTGAGCTGAAGCTTTTTAGAAGACTGAGCTCTTGATTGTATTATAAGCCTTGATTTTCTTTCTATTATGAGGGAAAGAAAAACTGGAGGGCCTCAGGAAATCTGCACTGCCTCTTGACACTGAAGAGAATAGCCAAAGTCGAGTCTCTGAGTCTCTGATCCCAAAGAAGAAAGATACTTTCACTGTAAAGGTCATGCATTTGAAAATTTATTGTCTTCTATTGTACTTAAAATTGTCAACCTAGCTGTTTTTTGGGTTGTTTGTTTGTTTTATTTTGTTTTTTATTGAGGACATGAATTTAACACTTAAACCTTTGCATTCATGTTAATTAATATGTCTCTTAGTAAGCCTTTAAGGTGGACCAAGTACAGTTGTGATATTTTTATTATAGAGGAGGAGACTAAGACAAGTGTAAGTAATTCACTCAAGGTAGAGCTAGAAAAGAACCCTAGACAGGTTTAGTATAGTTGTACAGTATTTTATGTAGTTTGATTTTGGAATAACTTTGAACATTAAAGTGATAGAATTTGCAATGAAAATACAAAATGAGTTCCCCTTCTAATTTCTTCCAGTGTAATCCCAGTACTGACTTCCTCTGTATGCCCAAGAGATGGCAAAACCTTATTGATAGGATATTAGACGAGCTGTATTTAAAAGAAAGAAAGTTTTCTAGTTAGAGGTAAAAACACTGGATCATAAATGACCCTGAGAGAGCATGCTTATGTGATCCCAGCAAAGGTAAATATTTAGGTATAAGAATTATGATTAGATTAGATTATATTTATACCTGACACAATTTATGCCTAATCTAATAATTCAATTAGAATCATATCTGAGAAGAAGCTACTCTAGGAGAACATTCAGACATAACAAAGCTAAAGATTCTTATGGGAGAGAAACTCCAGTGGTATCGTGGCCATATAAACAATCTGGATATCTAGGGAAGATGTGTTTAGGGAAATGGTTTTTAGCTCCTCTAACATTATCACTGGTATTGCCTCATTTTCTTAAAATATTTTCTCTGTATTTGGTTTCAAATACAAATGCAATTAATGCTCATCTCTTTCTGCTTCTTTTTGATTAACTTGTTAAATAAAGCCTAGTTTGATAATCCCTTTAATGTTTGTGACCAGCAATCAAAAAATAATGTGGGATTTTTTTTGTTCATCCTGTTTCAGTTCATTTAGCTCTCCTATCAGCTTTTTAATTTGACATCTCATAAAGAAATGAATGCAATTCTTTATTCAGTTTCATTTACATTGTATATAAATGGAACTTTCCTTAGCTCCCATATTATTTATCCTATTAAGTCAATGATGAGGAAAGAAATTTGTCTGGTAATTTAGTTTAGATACATATTGTTTGGGATTTTTATATGTGATAAGAAATATTTTATATCAAAGCTGTAGCTGTCTATGGTTGGAGGATGCTACAGCTGTCTGCATATCTGCAGAATAGTTCTCCCATCATTTGCCTCATTTTTCTCGCAACAGTGATGTTGCCTGTTGCAGGGGGTCACAAGTTAGATTTCTTAGGAAACAGACTCTGAGGCAGAGATTTGCAGGAAGTTTATTGTCCAGAATAGGGGATTAAAAGAAGCACTATTGAGCAGGGGTTGAGTGTGCCTCACTGCTCAGCTGATAGCACGGAGAGCCCATTTGCTGGGATGTCTCTTCTGAGTTATCTGAAATTAAGGAAAGGAGGAAAGCTTTTATGCCCTACAGTGGCCAGTCATTAAGGTTCTGGCTGCCCCAGGAAGAGAAATTTACCCTGGGTGAAGTGTTCTCTTCGGCTGTGGCTGAACTCAGGTGAGAACTCTCAGCTTCTAATACTCCCAGTAGCTGGGAGAATGAATGTTTCAGTCCTGGGAATGGTGCAAATAATCTGCATGGCTCACCAGAGCATCTGCTACCATCCATTCCTTGTGCTGTGCAGTTCCATGTGCATCATGTAAGTTCTTGGAGAGTTCCTTTAGGATTTTGGTGTGCCACTTTTCCTGGGAAGCACACAAAAGGAAAAGTGATCAGATAAACTGCAGACCGTCTAGCTGCAGCCCAATGCAGTTTGTTCTGAAGCTGCAAATGATAGTCTTTGTCTCCCTCCTCTATCACCCGTTATAGATTCCCCTCACTCTTTCTGCCATCTCTGCTGATCTACATGTCTTAACTAGTGAGATGACACAGAATTTTACATTTATGGGATCTGAGCCACTGATCACTATGATCTGCTTAAGCCATGGCTGCTGCATTTGACTACTTATTGGCAAAGTTGGACAAGCATCATTGCAAGGGATCACTTAGATGCCAAACATATTTTTCTTTGCCCTGCCTCCTCCTGACAGTCAGCATCAATAAACCTTTCTAAATGGTGACTCCTTTCCTTGCCTGGTGGCCGTTTGGCATGAGGATCTTGAGAAAAACATGTTGCAGCCATAGCTTAAAATATAATGGGAAACTCAGTGTCCTTTTGTGGAAGTGTTCACTCTCTGTAAACCTGGACCCCTAAGCAACCCACAGAACTCAGTTTCAGGGATGATAAGCAAAAATAACTCAAGTGGATCCCTAGAAGTGTTGGTAAATGGAGGCATTTGTATTTTTATTTCTTTGTTTCTGGACCCATGTATTCTACCTCAAAAGGGACACAACACCATGTTATAGGTCATTGATTTAGTGTGTGTACCACATTTTAGAACTATGTACTTTATCCTTTTAGGATATCATCTCCAAGGTGGTGTTTCAATTGTACTTTCCATAGAATGTTTCATTGTTCTACTAGGCCAGCAGCTTCTGGTTGATGTGGTATGTGATGGAATCATTGGATTCTATGGTCAGTGTGTGGCTACCACCACACATCTTTTGCTATAGATTGCTCTTATGCAATATTATATGGGATCCTGTGTCAGTGGGTAAAATACTGTGTAAATCCTTGAATAGTGATACCAGCAGAGGTCCTATGAGCATAATAGGCAAACCCTTACTTTGAATACGTGTGTGTTAATTTTAATTAAGGTGAATAACTGCCCTGTCCAGGTTGAAGGGGCCCAATGGAATCAAACTGCCATCAAACTGCTGGTTGGACTCCTCAAAAGATGTTGCCATTTGCAGAGCTGAGCTTAAGTCTCTGTTGTTTGAAAGTTGAACATCTGGTAGCAGCATTAGCTTGAATAAACTTCAGTGGTCCCCAGACTAGTGTAGTAGACTCAGGCAGAGCCTTTGTCCCTGTCACCATACTGTTCTGTTTATCTATCCATTGCTCCATTCATGGACAAATTATAGTCTGTCTGACATCAACTAGCTGACTCCATCAGAGATCTTCACAATTGTTCCCAGGGATTTGTCCATATGCTTCTTCCTTGGACCTTCTTATGCCTGATCTACCAATACTTCTCCTTCTAAGCACTTGACTAAAGGACCAGATCATTATCCACTCCTCTAGGATACATAACAATTCTACCACAGGCTACTTCTCTTTCCACAAAGAGTAGATTATTCGGAGCACCACCCATACTTCTTCCATTGAGAAAATGTATCTGAACCAAATCTCATCCCTGAACTAAATGTTGTCTTTTTCTTCCTCCATCAGCTGCATTAGATATCCCCATATGGTCATAGGCATGAGCTGAAGGAAAGGTAGTGCTTCAAGAGTGGAGGCTCACGGGGATCTGCACCACTTAATCACCCTACTTACTTATGCCTGCACCTCTTGGTGACCCTGTTCATGTCTGATCTGTTGTTTCCCTTGAACTTGTAACTTGATGTGTCTGACAGAATACAGTACTTGACGAGCAATTTGGGCTTCATGGTCACTTGATGTCCCATGGTTAAGTGCTCCATTTTTTTCAAGACCCAGTAGCTCCCAAGAAGCTGTTTTTCAAAAAGTTTGTCATTCTCCACTGTGAGAGACCCTATATCCTGAACCCTATGGGTTTATGTTGTGATTCTTTTATGGGAGTTTGTCATAAACTTAAAACTCTATCCTTTCTAGCTTTATGTTCCACATGTTAGACCTGCTGCAGAGACCTTTCCTGCTCTGGGTCCTGTAAAGCTGGAAGCCTTTCTTATTATTTGTAGTATAGGTTGGAGAAGCATTCCCAAATGAGAAATATGCTGCCTCTAGTATCTGAAGAGACTTAGCAAGTATTGTCCTTTCATAATGGTGGGAGGTTTCTTTTGAATTTGGCATAACATTTTTAATTTGTTATTTAATATTCTAAAGTAAAAAATTGATTTAAAATTCGTGCCGCGGAGCTGCTGGGCCCGTGAGCCATGGCCGCTGGGCCTGCGCGTCCGGAGCCTGTGCTCCGCAACGGGAGAGGCCACAGCAGTGAGAGGCCCGCGTACCGCAAAAAAAAAAAAAAAAAAGTGAATATAAGGGCATTTACTCTTATGCAGAATCATCAAAATGACACAATTAGCATTTTATAACTCATACATGCATATACATTTTATTCTTGCCAGCATAGCAGAAATGCTCCATAAAACTAATTCAACTATTTTTATTTCACTTCTTGATATGCACACATTCTACCAACACTCTATCTTAAAGTTACTGATGAGTAAGGAAGGACTGAAGGAAAAGGAACATAGGTTGCTCTATCTTTCTAAGTCATTTTCAGCATTAGTGGTTGGCTAATACAGGCAAGTAACAAGAGTAAGAAAGGATGTGATAGAATTCCCGGGTCATTTGTGTTTCTTGGAATGTAACTGCCTTCTTCCTGAGTTCAGTTCTTTCTGAGCAAGTTGTGGTTAAATTGGAAAGTGTGGCCCTTCAGGGACTCTGCTTACCTAGTCATAAGTGTAACATGATAGTACTCACTCTGTGAGTCTCACTGAATTCTCCAGCTTCATGGGTCTGCCAGAATTCTGTTGTCACGGGGCATTACAACACTATGCAAATGGAATAGCAAGAGTAGGAGGGCACACAGATTGTGCATATCCAACCTGCTCACATACAGGCTCTTTTGTTACAACAGACTTCACTTGCAAATCTCAAGTTCAATGACAGAATTATTAAGACTTTCAAGATGGTAACAGCAGAGCGCTGAACCAAGGACAGGGCCCTTCTGAGTGATGAGGAAGATCACAGGCCCATGAAGCTTGCCCTGCCCATAGGTCATTTTTGGGAAAATTTGGGGAAGTTATTACACAGCCACTTGCTGCAGTGTTGCGGGGTCCTTCCTTTTCAGGACCTGGCTTCTCTTTAGGCCACTGGTTTCCAGATCTGAGATTTGGCTCAGATCCTGGAACTGAACAATATACTGTGACATTTTATTGAGATGGCTGCTCTTATGTTCCAAATCATCCATTCCTGATTTTTAAAATTTATTTTGTTATTACAGATGATAAATGACCTTTGTTGTCTGCCCATTTATCTTGCCCCTAAGAACTCCATAGCTTTCTGCAGGTTAGGATCCCCTGGCTACCACTCTGATTGTGCTGTTTATTATAATAATTGTGCACACATTCCTTCTAATAGCTAACGATTGACACAGTCTCTTGGGATCCTATAATCCCTATTGCTATCAAGGGACCCAGTTTTATAAGAACATTTCAACCATTTATCCTGTCCTACAAAAGATAGCCACCACTGAGCTTCTCAGTGATGTTGGTGCCCTTCTCATCAGTGTATACCATATCACTGGTAAATTGAGTGTCCTCTGGGTTTTCACATGTAACATAGTCATCTGCTGCCTTCATAGCATATCCCGCTAGCATGCCCGCGTCTCTGAACTTTTTATTCCCCCTTTCACTATCTTTTACAAAAGTTCCAGCACTTCTGTTTCACATAGTATGAGCCGTCACTTTCTGAAGCTTCTAAGAGCCATCCTAGTAGTATGTGATCATTGTTTTCTGGGTCCTAACTAGGGTGTGAAATTCTGTATAATAGAAGAGTACCCCAATATAAACTGTTTTTTTTTTAAATCCAAACAATGTTTTCATCTCTCCTTGATTCTGCACTCTTAGGATTCAGTGTCATGCATCTTCTACAGAGTCCTACTCGTACATACTGGTTAACTTCTGTAGCTTCTTTGAGGCTGGTTTCTTTCTGCTTTAATAGACCCGGCACTTTCCTGGACAGGTTATATTGGGACATACTGGTGACCAGAAGAGCAGGTGGCAACAAATTTTGATGAAGTCTGTATTTTCTTACAAGGAAAACTTGTTTGCATCATATTTGGGAAGTGAGATATTTCTGAAGGTCAAAAAATGCATTTGAATCAAAGTTTTCAAATGCATCAACACAGATATCTCTATTCCAAGTCCCAGGATTTCACTCCTTCCTAATCAAGGCTGTCACCTTGACATAGAAGATCTTTCAGAATTGAGAATCCAACCTGCTATCAAGCCTTTTTAAGTGTTAAGATATGACCTCATCCTCAGCTTCATCAGTGCTTCAGCTGTGGGAGATGAGAGTCTCTTTATACGCTGCCAAGGTTTTCACGCTTAATGTTTAATTGGTGATTAATCAACCTCAATCCTGCATTGTTTTTCTCCAGCACACTGAATAACCCATTTAATTCTATAATCCTTGAAATTACTACCTCAGCCTGAAACATTGCACCTGCCAGTGAATTTCCTCCCACCTGTGAACATTTTAACAATCACACCACCACAGCATACCAGGGACTATTAGTGCTCCACATACCGTCAGTAATGATTCCTCACTGCCTGCCAGCCAGTCGGAGGGCCATTCAGCTCCAGTGTCTCCTTTCAGTACCTGTTTTCCTTGAACCCTTTTTGGCACCAAGTTTATAGGTCAGCTTCCTGGGGAAAGAGAAACCGGTGTGGAGATTTGCCTGCAGGAAAGGTGTTAGTGACTACTTTTGAAATCAACATCTAGGAACATTGAAAGAGACAGAAAAGAAGTGAAAGGAGGAAGTTCAACTCTGATGCAATTGCAACAGAAGTGTCAGCTGATAACCATGCCAAGGTCTAGAGCTCAGCGAGCCTCCGACAATTGTTCCAATATGAGCAGGGGTCTTCACTGACCATTCATCGGATGTGGCCTGCCCTTGAGGAGTGGTCCTGACCTTAGACAAGGCAGCTGTCTTCAACACAGGGAAATCCCAAGCTAAGAGGCTGCCCACACTTCCTGCAACTGGGGAATTAGTGCTCCAGTTCAGGGAGGTTAAGCATGGAGTCAGTGTGAGCTGTGTCACATAACATTCACTGCCTAGGGTTCCAAAAAACTATTCTGGGGAATGTCATCAAGAAAAGATTCTAACCAATTCTGGTGTTCTTTAGTTTCTTTGTTTGGTCATTTGTAAGAGTGAAATGTATAAAGTGAAATGAAGATATGATATTACTTTCCAGAAAACCTAATTTAGAAAGACCAAATTATTTAGATTCTCAAATATCAGTACTTTTTGCATAGTAAAGCAATGGTACTATCTACACAGCCTTAAGTACTAATGTAAAGCCAACGACGGTTTGAAGCCATAATCGTCTTACTAACTTAAATAACAAGATTTGCCTTGTTTAATTTTTCTTAATGACCTCACTGTATTAGCCAGTAAATTAGAGTTTCTAGCTTGGTAGGCAAATCAGCTTGGCCCCAAACAGTCAATTTACTTTGGCATTTAGAGATAGTATTTGAGCACTTCAGCTTGTCTTTAAAAAAAATTTTTTTTAAATACAGTGTACTAGGTTTAACCTATATTAAGCCATTTTTAAATTTTATTTTTTATTTACATGAAGTAAAATTCACTCTTTTTGGTGTACATTTCTATTAGTTTTCAAAAATATATAGTCATGTAATCAGCACCACAAGAAAGAACTCTTAGATCACCTTCAAAAAATTCTTTTATGCAAAAGGGGGTCATGCTACGCCCCCCCTTTTTTGTGATCAATTCCTGTTTATTTTAGCAGCATAAATGGAAGAACTAGGAAGGAATAATGAGAACACCGGCCCCCTTGACAGGGCCAGATCTAGCACAGGCCGTGTGTGTGTGTGTGTGTGTGTGTGTGTGTGTGTGCGCGCGCGCGTGTGCGTGTGCGTGTGCGTGTGTGTGTGTGTGTGTGATATCAAGGCTGACCCACCAGCCCTAACCAGTCTTTTCTTCTGAGGAGAGGATGGGAGGACAGCCTGAGCAGAAGTGGATCTTCCATGAAGGTGGGGTGGTGGTGTAACTTGGCTCTGGATCCCCCTGGACCAGGTGACAAAAGCCAGAACGAAGATTTACATTTTATATGGGCAAATCTTTAGGAATGGGATTGCTGGATTATATGGTGAGAATATGTTTAAACTTATAATTAACTGTTGAACTGTTTTTAAGAGGGTATCCCCATTGGTAGTTTATGAAAATTCTACTTGCACATGCCCTTTAGTTCTTGGTACTGTGAAGTTTATTGTTGTTGTTTTAGCAGGCAATAAATCTTTTTGGTTTAGACTACAAGTTCTCTTAAATCTTCTTTAGGTTACAGTAGTCGTTATATTTTAAAACTTTTGTTATGCTGTTTGGTTCTGTGGCTGGTATGCTCCTCTCAGGTGTTAGTCTGTGACTTAGGTGGTGATTTGTATTGTAGTTCAGTTCTCAAAGGCTTCATTATACTTCTTGGGTGCATTAAATGTGTACACAGTTTGGAGGTGGGCCTGGGACATACAGGTTCATACCCAGAATTAGGGGACCCCCTTCTCTATACCTTGCCTCTCAAGCATTTTCTTTACACTTGTAGGCTCCCAGTAGTCTTTTTCCCAGTTTCTCTGGCAAGTACATGTTCTTTTAGCACTTTTATCTTCCACACTATTGCATAGTTCTACCTGCTGAATGAACTCATCCTTGGCTAAGTGTTGAAAGAAAAGGAGAAAAAAATAAACAAATATTTCTTCCAATAGTATTTGCACCAAAAGGGCTTTTTTCACATTTCCTCTCTGCAGAGAAATGATTTTTCTCTTGAGTTTTAGGTGCCAAAGCCACCACTGAAATCATGCAGATTCATGGCCTTGAGGCAGAAACGGTAGAGAGAAGAGAGCATGAGAGAGACAGACCGTCAGAAACAACAAGAATTTCTACCACACTTTCCAGCTCATGGGGGCTTCTTTACCCAGTTCTTCAGCCAGGAGGATGGGTTTCCCCTGGATGCAGTTTATTTTTAGGGTTGCTTTGTGTATCTTATCCCAAGTGAGCAGTAGTGTCCTTCCTCCATTCTAGCCACCACTGGAAGTTCTGGATCCTCTGTCCAAACAAGTTCATTGCAGGCAGCATTTCACTGCTACAGTCCCAGCAGCTATGGCACAGCATGGCATCTAGAGCTATGGAGAAGTGCAAGTAGAGCCCCAGGGAAAAGTTTGAGCATCTCAACTCTTGGTGTGGAAAGCAATTTTTTTTTTCTATCTCACCTGCTCTGCTTAGGCTCTGGAAGTCAGTTCCTGTGCCCTCATTCAGCCGTTTTTAAGACACCTTTAAATCTTTTTTTCCCCTTTAATTTTAAAAGTAACTTTTAAATGTTGAACAATTAGTTATCTTTCATGTGATATCAACCATAATTATATATATTTTAAAGTTGGATAAAAAAGTAACTAAATTTATTGACCAACATGATATTATAGTTATTTAGAAAATATGTCTTATAGTATCACTCCTAAATAAAGAATATGCAATTAAATTAGTTTGCAAATGTCACCATTACTGAGAATGTGTCATGAGCTAAAGGTGAATGCATGATAAATGAGCTTAGATGAGGCATTTAATTTCCTGCCAAACTTTTCTGAGAAGTTCTCAAAAGTGTCTTCCATCACATCATTTCCTTTTATCATATGAGGTGTTATGCTTTATTCTAAATGAAACTATTTATTTCCTCTTTTAACCTGAAGTCTTTAATCCAAAAATAAATAGACCTTACTCTTTGAAAAGATGGTTTTAAAATCTTGGTTCAAGAGTGTTTAGAAAGAAAAGCTTCATTCGTGTCAGAGAAAGAATAGCCTCCCTGCCCTTATTCCTTGTTGCAAATAACAGCACGTAATTCATCTACATAGACAAAATTAGAGGTGTACACTGTGGAATTTTCACCATAATACCTGGTACAGCTGACATAACCAATAACACGCAGAAGAAACATGGTAACAGTAGACATACTAGGATAATCTCAAATAAACTAAAGCATAAGACAACAACAAAAAAGTCCTTTTTGAGTTTAGTCACTGAACCAATACCACAGGTAAAGCTCTACTCAAAGTGGTAGGGTGGCTACTGTATCTCTGCAGTCTCTTGTTAATATCCCAATGCACCCATTGCCCTCTTATTTTCTGTTCACTGTCCAGGAAGATGTACTGTGATGTCCTCTGTCAGCAGTAGCACTTCAAGCTATTAAATTGCTAATACTTTGATAGTGCCTCAAGCAATATATTGTAGTTTAAATCTTTGTTCAGTGTTTATTTGGTGAAGGGGCTAAAAGACACATGGAGGAGAGGTAGAGAAAATGAAAATCTCTTATTAGTGGAGTTTGGTTCTTTTCTGTTATGTACCCAAGGAATGTAGATCTGATCCCATTTTTTATCCCCACTAGAGAACCCCAAATCACTTCAGGCTATAGGAGTCATCTGTGGTAATTTTGAGGATTTCAAAGTTGATCAAAAAAGAGATAGGCGCATAAGAGGTGATAATATACAAGCTTTATTGGACAGTATTTAGACAGGATTAAAAGAGAGTTCAAGTCCCTCCTCCTAGAAGAGAACTTTCAGAGATAGTAAGGCAAGGTGGGCAGCTTCTGGGCAGATAGCCCCAAAGGGCAGCAGCGGTTTGGGGTCTTTTATAGCTACAGTGTCTGTCTTAGTTATGGGTAGCAGATTTGGGAGCAGTTTCACAGGCTGTGTGAACTAGGTAGGCTCTAAATGGCTGAATTTTGTTTATTTGGACTATGTTTGAAGCAATTGGATGGTAAGAATTTGAGTTTGGCACCAGTGTACTTTGGGTTAATGTTTCTAGCTTGCTGTGAAGATGTAAACAACACAGGGGCCATTTGAGGCCATTACACAGGGACCATCTTAGCCTATTTACATAACATTATTCTCCTAAGAATTCACTTAAGAGCAAATTTTTTGAAAGTGTCTCTTCTCTGCCTTCACCCTCCACCCTAAGACCCAGACAGCTTTTAAAAGTACTCCTTCCAAGCACACACGGTATTGTATTGCAAAGAATTCTGGTAAGTGCATTTTCCCACAGTGATGTTTTGAGATCTTAGATACACTCTGGGCAATCTCTTCTCTGTCTCACCACTGACTCCAGCCCTTATCAGATTCCCTCATCCCCATCTTCATCTCCCTAAGGTCTTCCTAATTGACTGCTGTTAGAGTATATTAGGAGTCATTGCTGAGATAAGGGAGATAAGGTCTGGCATTCATAATCAGGGCAACTTTAGAGAGGAGTTAACTAATAAAAAAACAAAAATAAACAAAAGGTCAACCTATTTAGTGAATGAAAATCAGAACTTTACAGATGGAGCTAAGACTGGGTTAGCATAGCCATAAAGAAAATACATTTAAGTTTTACTTGGAGAGGAAGGGTGCAATGGGGAAGAAAACCTGATATTATATATTTTATGTGAAAATATTATGTAATATAGAAATATTTTGAAGGGCAATTTTCTATACATAATTCAGAGGTTTAAAAAATGTGTTTTTGAGTGTGAAGATTAGGATATATCCTGTCAGAGATTAATATGTTAAACTAATCATTGAGAATCTTTTTTAATATAATGAAATTGTTAATATTGATTTTTAAGAATATAGCATAACCTATTTTCATAGCTTGCTTTCACTCTTAGAGAACAACAACGACAAAAGTTTGCCACTCCATTTATGTATTTAAACAGATCTTTGTTGCACAAAAGTACACTATCTTTTGAAGTGGAAAAGTTATGGCAGAAATGTTAATGACCGTTAGCCGCATCATTTTAATAACCATTGGCACCAGCATATCCTGATGTCTGGAAGAAACCACCTGTCCTCCAGTTGAATGACTTTCTGGAAATCATACGTGTGATCTTGGACAAGTCACTTAATGTCTCTGAGTCTCAGCTTCTTCATCTTAGAGAGAAGATAATTTTGATTATAATGGTACCTACCCACAAGGTTATTAGGATTAAATGAGATAATTCATGAAAAAGACTTAGCACATTTCCTGGCACTGTAAACATTAACTATTATATTTGAGTGAACAGAATATACTGAGCAAACTCCAAGTTATGCTCTCAAAGCCTCAGAGAATTCTATCACCATGTTATAGACAGAAGCAGCAAGTTGGCAAGACAATAAGTACACAAGTTCCTGATGACTCATAATCACCACACTCACACCACTCATGAGGAACTGTGTGTTCTCTGTTTCTTTGATGATGGAGATTCTAAGATCTTCAGGAAAAGTAGATTTTTTTTGTATTCTGAATACCAAGTCCTGTTTTGGTTTTCTAATTTATAGTCAAATTTTCTAAGAATAATAGGCAGTAATTTCATTTTTACCTTTCATTTAGCAAAGAAGTTGTTTAGTATTTTCTAGAGTAGACAAATAAGTTGATGGACTGAATTTTGCAGTAAAACTGCTAGAAAGAAAAGATTAAATTTTGTTTGCCACTTAAAAAAATATAAACTTTTTTATTTTTTAAAAAAGTTTTCTTTTTGTTCCAGACTCACTGAAAACCTGATACCTGATCTACTTTTCTGTTTTAAATAAACAGATTTATGTGTGTGTGTGTGTGTGTGTGTGTGTGTACAACTTTGTAATTATCTTAATGTGGTTTAGTATGATTTGTAATGTGTCAAGACTAAAAAGAAACAGTCAGTGGCCTGTCTTAATTCTTTATGAAATTCAGCACTGTACTTCACTGAACAACTATTAATTAAGATAATTGCTCAGTTGGAATGTTTCAGCTACCAGTAAGATATGCAATTAAGCAAAATGTGCTATTTCCTTAATTAATATTGTAAGCAAGAAATGTTTTTCTCTTAGTTAATTCACTACGTAATGAATAGGATAATATAGCAATATTTTAAAATAGATTGTGGAAGAATTCTACTTATACATGCATGCATATGATATTTTTATAGTACATAATACTTTATATAATACTGTGGAATGTTGAATTCAAAATTACATGGAAAAAGAACATTTGTTGAGAATAAGAACAAAAGGAGCTCATGGGGCTTGTGACAATCAGGCAAACAAAAAGTATCACTCCAGAAAAATAAAAATTCCAGCTAGTGCAGAGCTAAGAAACATTCAAACAAAAGAAACAAATATTGTATGATTCCTCTTATATGAAATATCTAGAATGGGCAAATTCACAGAGACAGAAAAGGTTAAAGGTTACCAGAGGCTAAGGAAAGGGGTAATGGGTAGCTTTTGCTTAATGGTTATAGTTTTTGTTTGGGGTTATGAAAAAGCCCTGGAAATAGATAATGGTAATGGTTGCACAACATTGTGAATATCATTAATGCCACTTGAAGTGTACACTTAAAAATGGTTAAAGTGGCAAATTTTATTACACACACACATAAATTTTTAAAAATCACACACTAATATGGCCCCTGGGGATTATAAGAGTTGTAAGGCCTGTTGGGTGCTTTATCTGTGACATGTTACCTATTACAACAATCTTTGGAGTAAGAGTAGCTGAAGGAGATGAACAGGGCAAATAGTAGACATTAGGGAAAACTCGCTTTCTCTCTTTGAAATAAGGGAAGTAGTAGGGGTTCCACTTTGAATATAAGTACTTCCCCTTTTTCAAAGTTTTGAAAAATTGTTGAGACCAGGCCCCTTTTCCACAAACTGAATATTTGGGGGAGGAAGAGTAAACTGTAGCAATAAATGACCATGTTATCATGTATTGTGTTTTGTGGTAATAACTTGTTGTAACAGGTAGAATAGTTTTGCACATATTAAACTTAAGTATTTTAATTTTGGCCTTTAAGCCAGTGGTTTTTGACCTTGGTTGCATAAATGGAATCACCTTGAGTGTTTTGAATAAATCCTGATGTACAGGTTGTACCACAAACCAATGACATCAGAATCTCTAGAGTAGAGCTCAGGTATCAGGATCTTTAAAATTTCTCCAGGTAATTCCATTATGCAGGAAAGGATGAAAAGCACTCCTTAAATCATGTTGTATTACAGGCTTTTAATCTTAAGGGGTATTTAAGTAAATACAAATGAGGATGAATATATTTATAGATTTTCAGCCAAAAAAAGAAAAAAAATGCCTTGAAAGGGAAGAACTATGGAGAGAGGGCGTTTGCTAAATTATTTTATCTCTTTAGTATATCAAGTGCCAAACTTGAAGAACTCAGCCCATAGAGTTACTCTGTATGGTGGAGATTCTGATAGAAACCTTGCGCACTAGTATAATCCAGCTGAAACTGGGAAGAAAGAGAGTAAGTAAAAAAAAAGGTGGGATATATACACCCCAGAAGTTACACAAAATAATCTGATTTGGGTGTGGGAATAAAATACTAGATCCTATATTTAAATTTAATATTTATCTAAAAAAATTAGAATACTATAGTTTACTAATATTTAACATATAGATTTTAAAAGGTGCCCTAATTCTGTCCCTTATGATAGAGGGTCAGTTGTCACCTGTTTCATGAGCTACTCAGAGGATCTCGTAGGGGCTCCATAATAATAAGTGATGATGTCCTCATCAGTTGGCTTATCTTAACATATTGTGACATACTGCAGTAATATGTATCTGATAAATGGATGTACAGATTATACCGTCTCATCTCAATCACATGCAATCCTTACAAAATGGATAAGTTGCTTAAATAGTTTATGCAACGAAGCTGTGCATTGAAGGTAATACCCACAATCAAGTACATGTAGACCAGCAAACAGACAAGAAATTGATGGCATAGATATTTCTGTTTCTTGTATGAAGGCACACTTGAACATATTATGAAATAAAGAAGTGACAATCTGACAAAAAGTTGGAAAAAATGACTGTCTTAAAAATTGATATTATTTTCAGTCCCTAACACCTGACCTGATCTTTAGGTTTCTTGTACTTTGAAATAATAGTCATTGATATCATGGTACTGTTATGATCGACAAAGTATTTTTTAAAAGTCAATTCATTTTATATTTATCTGATTTATTATTATCTATTTTTGAGTCACTTTATATATTTAAAAGTTACCTTTTAACTACTATATTTACTAACATAATTTCTAAAAAGTAAAATAGACATTATCCTGGAATGGACAATGGCCATTTCATACTGGTAGTAGTTGGTGAGCATACAACTATATATTCTAGTGGTACTACTGTAGATACTCCCTTTTCTAACAAATATTAAGAAGGGTCTAAAGTAAGCCTATGAGGCATAATTGTAATATAGAGAGTAGCCAACTATTAGGTTTTTCTGAACTCACATTATATGATTTGTTGGAATGTTATATTTATTACTTGTATGCCAGCTTAGCTTTAAAAGGTTCGTTTCTGACTGCCCAATTGTCTTAGTTGCCTTTTATCAGTTTTTGATATGTTAGATGACTTTTGGGAAGTACCTGAAAAAAAAATAATCCTTTTGGGCTGATTTCTATACAATTTTGTCTGATTGTTTTTAAAGCAGTGTGGTGAACTGAGAATGAGAATTTGCTTTTTTCATTACCCCTCCTCTACCTCAAAAAGCAGTTTTTCAAAGCTCCATGAATTTCATAAATGCCAATAATAAATCTTAAACTTTTTGTGCGTAAAGTATACTCCAAATCCAAATCTTTTTTATGTCTTTTCTTGTTTCCCAACCATAACATACATTGTGGGATGTAGTGGATTCTGTTGGTGCCAATGAAATCCCCTTGGATTCCTTTCATTATTTTTAGATTCCCCAGCTTCTGTCTATATTTTCTTTCAATGGTGCACACGTGTGGTTCTCTTTGGATGGCTGCAGCTGGAGCTTCTTTCCCTGCTGGCACTCAGAGCTAGAAGTCTTGGGAGTTTATCTTCCCACCGCCCCATTCCCCAAGGAGCCCTTAGCCAATGACTAATCAAGGCAGAAATAGGAAAACTCAGCTTCTCTCCCTTAAGCTAGGACAAACTCTTGAGGCATAATTTATACTTAGGGTTTCTCTTAAGACTCAGACTAACACTATATGCCTAAGACTGCCTGAAGTTGCACTTTTGGCTGGCCCCTTTCTCTTTTCTGTTCTGCTTCACCCATTCTGTAATCATTTTTTTCCCCTTGAGTACATTTCCTTAATAAGTCATTTGCATGTGAATTCTCAACATGATTTTTACTTGGAAGAGTATTAGATCAAAAAATTTAGAGACTATTGGGGTAGAGGAGAGAAACCAGTTAACTATTAAGGCTGAGATAGAGCAAGAAGAATAGTAAAACAAAATAAAGCAAAAGGCACCACCAACAAAAACCCTCTAGAGTTAATCATCAGCACCACCTCGACCATAATTGCACAGTCATATTTATAGCCTCTAGAGATGTGGAAAGAAAAGAAGAGAGGTAGATAGTAGTGTGAAAAAAGCTGACCTGTGTCCCAATTTTTCCTCTTTGGCTTTCAAATAAAAGAAACTATTTTGCTTATCTGTTGCTGCAGAGCATATCCCCGCAAAGCCTATTGGCTTACAACAATGAGTAAAAATTATCTTGTTTGGGTTGCAGCTCAGGTTGATGGTTCTCTCTTGTGGTTGCAATCAAATGAAGGCTGAGACTAAAGTATTTGAAAGGCGTCTTCCACTACGTGTTTGGGTACCTGATTTCCAATGGCTGGAAGAGCTAGAGCTGGTTGAGTATTTTTTTCCATGTGTCACTCAACATGGCCAGCTTGGGCTTCCTCACTGGGCATTTTCAGTGTATTCAGATTTCTCACATGGTGGCTTGCATTCTGAGAAAGCATTCTAAAGGACTAGGGTGGAAGCTGTGGTGCTTCTTCTGGCTTAGACTCAGGAGACTTGCAGTGTCACTTCTGCCACTGGTAAGTGAGTCATATGGCCAACCCAAACTGAATACTCTGGGGTGTAGTTCACTGGGGGCCATTTTTGGATATGTGTTTAATAAAATTAAGGGATTACAGAAAGCATAGAGCACTCACCTTCTTCTCAGAGGAGACTCTGAGCAGAGGCCCCACTACAAGATGGGGTAACGTATACTGGTTAAGAGGGTAGAGCACAATCGCCAGGCCCTAGCTGGGACATCTGAATTGCCTTCAGTTCCCTTCAGATGTAGGTTCTGAATTGAGAGCCCGTGGGTCTGTCAGGGGCCCTGCTGTGTGGAGCTAAGTGGTTTTAAAACAGAGATGGAAGGTAGGCAATTTTAGCAGAGCCAGGCGGAGGATATACCAACCCTCAGATGTCTGATTCCCCTTGTCAAGGGGAACCTAATTCTTCAAAGCGGGATGACCGATGCTCCCCCCAAGAACATAGTATAAGGCAAATGACAGCATAAGAGGCAGGTAAGGAGTACAGGGACACAGCAGCCAAGAGACATCACCTTGGACATGTGGAATAGCCAGCTAGTGAATACATAAAAGCAACTTAGAGGCCCAAGGACCTCATTTTTCAATGTAATGAGCTCTTATAAGCCATATATTTCTCCCCTCTATACGTACTTTACCCCTCACGGATTTGGGAATTTAACACCCTGATTTCTATGCTCAGTAAACTATTTTTGTCTCTTACTGTATCAAAAATGGGTTTTTTAAAATTACTCTGTATAGTCTGGATTTAGTGAGAAAGGAATTATATTTTATATACAGAAAATTTGAGGCTCAAGGAGGTTAACTACTCCATCAAATTCACATAACCAGTAGTGGAAAGGATCTGGTTGTCAGATTCAACTCTGCTGCCTCATCCTATGTTCTTTCCACTTTACCATCCTATCTCCAATATTTACTTCACTGAAAGGTACAATTGAAATACAGTTCTCAGAAATTCATCATGTTGTAATCTTCACTTTTCACCAACAAATTCATTTTCTGGTTGTGATAACTGCAATCTGAAAACTGCTACATATTAATAAAAAGTGACACTGATATGTTTTTAGGTGTTCATTTATGCAGTGTGAATGAAGTCAGCTGTGTAAAAGTGACAGGAGAGAGAATTTCTTATGGCTCATTAGTAGAACATACAGCAGCTAAAAGTGACAGGAGAATTTCTTATGGCTCATTAGTAGAACATACAGCAGCAATCAATTGTTGTATTTAATAGTCACCACACACACAAGATAAAGATTTATTTCAGCAAAGGAATTAAACTTGATAAAAAACAGGCAGCAAACAAAGGATTGGAGATGGTCATAGAAGTGATTGCAAAAAGAATCAAACTTACACCAAGTTACATGGATTCTTTCAGTTTTAAAATTAAATGTATGTCTAAGTTGAACCAGAAGTATTTTCCATCATCTTCCTGTTTTCTCCACTTTCTAAATCCTTCTGTCTCAATATAATTCTAATAATGTAAAGTGTCAAAGATATTAATCACAAAATTGATTTTAGGGATACACTTTCAATACAACAACAACATAAAAATATAATAGCTAGCCCTTATTTAGTACTTTCTGTGTACCACACGTCATACAGATCTCTTTACAGTAATTAATTCATTTAATTTTAACAATACTTTTATGAACTTAGTTACTAATATTTCTGTGATGAGAAAATGAGGCACAGAGAGGTTAAATAAGTAGTATAAGATGGCACACATCTGCTGAGTATTGGCGCTGAGATGTGAACTCAGATAGCCTGGCCTCAGAGTCCACTCTATTAACCCACTGAGATGCACTTCCTTTCTATCTAGACTATTGTATTAGTCTCTGCAATATTTCAGTGGTTTTCTCCTTAAATATGATCAACATATTCATATGCACAAATATAAAGAGATTTTAAGTAAATTTTTTGCCACTTAAAATAATTACTATGCATTACAAAATAAAGTTTTGGGTAATCAGAGTGACTTGGACCAGAGAGCAGACAGGATGCATACACAGATATGTCAGTGAATATCCCACATCTTCTATAAGATCTGGAAAGCCAAAAAGCACTCGTTACTGTTTTTGGACAGGAAGTCTGTGAACGTAAAGGAAATGGCCTTAGAATGTGTGGTAACAATTTTGACAGGCTTCAAGCCAGGCATTCTTTTCTGGCCACCAAATAGGTTCTTTATAGAAACTGTAGCACCTACTCTCGAAAGACTCTTTAAGGAAGGAAATTGTGATGCCCAAGAAAATAGAAAGGTGTGGTGTTGGATTTTCATGAAGATAAGCTCTGCTAGTAGTATCTCAAGAACTATTTGTGATAGAAAGAAGAGATGAACTCACAGTAACTATTTGTTTTGGTGTAGTTGAAACTACCATTGAATTGCATTTTCACAAATTATTATTCATATAAGGTCTTAGGGCTGCTGAAGTGGGACTGTCCCTCATTTCACTTGTATTAAGGACCACTGCAACTCCATGAATTATTAAGAGAACATTTGAAAACAAAAATCCTCAATCTTCAAACCCCTAATTCATTTATTCATTCAGTACATAGTTACTGGACAACTACTTTGTGCCAAGCAATGTTCTTTGTGCTGGGAAATTTCTGCTCTCATCAAGTTTATATTCTAGTGGGAAGAGAAAGACCATCCTAATGAAATTGTACTTTAGAATGACAAGTGTATGAAAAATAATAAGGGAGAGTAAGGTAATTGGGTGTGCTGAGAGTAGGAGTAGAGGGAATGTAAAACAGAGTGGTCAAAGTAGGTTTCACTCAGTAAGTGATGCTGAGGCAGGTAAGGCTGGACCAGAGTGAGCAAGTGGAAGTAGGAGAAGTTGGGGAAGGAATGGGAAGCCAGATCATAATAAATCTTTGGAGAATTATAGGACCCTTGGTTTTCACTCTGAGTGAAGTGGAGTCATTGGAGTGTAAGGACAGAAGAGTGACTTAAACCCATAAAACTCCTACAAGAAACATGGGGTAAAAGTTTCTTGACATTGGTCTTGGCAATGACTTCTTGGATAGGACATGAAAAGCACAGACAACAAAGGCAAAAATAGACAAGCAGAACTACACAAAACTAAAAAGCTTTTGCACAGCAAAGGAAACAATCAACAAAATGAAAAGGCAACCTATGGAATGGGAGAAAATATTGGCAAGCCATATATCTGGTAAAGGGTTAATATCCAAAATATATAGGGAACTCCTTCAATAGCCAAAAAAATAATAACTCAATTAAAGAATGGGGAAAGAAGCTCAATAGACATTTCTCCCAAGAAAACATACAAATGGCTAACGGGTATATGGAAAAGGTGCTCAACATCACTAATCATCAAGGAAATATAAATTAAAACCCCCATGAGATATCATGTCACACCATTTAAGATAGCCATTATTTTAAAAAATGTATATAACCAATATTGATGAAGACGTAAAGAAAAGGGAACCCTTGTGCACTGTTGGTGGGACTGTAAATTGGCGCAGCCACTATGGAAAACAGTACAGAGGCCCCTCAAAAAATTAAAAATAGAACTACCATATGATTCAGCAATCACACCTCTGCTTATAGTCAAAGGAATTGAAATCTTGAAGTGATGTCTGTACTGCCATGTTTATTGCAGCATTACTTATAATGGCCAAGATGTGTAGGCAACCTAAATGTCCATTAATTGATAAAGAAAATGTGATATATTAATACAAAAGAATACAATTCAGCCTTAAGAAAAAAAAGAAAATCCTGCCATTTGCAAAAACAGGAATAAACCTGGAAAGCATGCTAAGTGAAATATGTCAGATACAGAGGAAAATACTACATTATACCAATTATATGAGAAATCTAAAATATTCAAACTCATAAAAGCGGAGAATAGAGTGGTAGTTGCCAGAAGCTGAGAGGAGGAGGAAACAGGAAGGTATTAGTCAAAGGGTACAAAGTGTCAGTTACATAAAATGAATAGTTCCTAGAGATCTACTGTACAGCCCATTGTCTGTACTTAATTATACTATATTGTATACCTAAAATTTTGCTAAGAGAGTAGATCTTATGCTGTGTCCTTATCACAAAAAAGTAACAACAATAAATAAAGAGGGCAGGAGGAAACATTTGGAGTTGATGAATATGGCTGTGTTTATGGCATAAATTGTGGTAATGGTTTCATGGATATATACTTATCTCCAAACTCATCAAGTTAGGTACATCAAATATGTGCAGACTTTTGTACATCACTAATGCCTCAATAAAAGGTTTTTTAAAAAACGATAATGGTATGTTGCCTACAGTTAAAAAAATGACTCTGTCCTCTGTGTTGACGATAACCCAAAGGTCCTAAGAGTGGAAACAGAATACTAAAAAAGCTATTTTAATAATCAAGAATGAAGGTGATGATGCTTGGTTAGATGATAAGAGTTGAGAAATTGTTAGTTCTATATACATTCTGAAAGTGAAATATTAGAATTTTCAGAAGTATTGAGTTGGAGTTTATGACAGAACAAAGAGTCAAAAATGATTCTCATACAACTCAACATCAAAAAACCAAATAACCCGATTAAAAAATGGGCAGAGGACCTGAATAGACATTTTTCCAAAGAAGACATACAGATGGCCAACAGGCACATGAAAAGATGCTTAACGTCACTAATCATCATGGAAATACAAATCAAAACCACAATGAGATATCACCTCACACCTATCAGAATTGGCTATTATCAAAAAAACAACAAATGACAAGTTTTGGCAAAGATGTACAGTAAAGGGAACTCTCATACTCAGTTGGTGGGAATGCAAATTGGTGCAGCCGCTATGAAAAGAATATGGAGTTTCCTCACAAAATTAAACATAGAACTACTACACAATTCAGCAATCCCACTTCTGGGTATTTATCCAAAGAAAACAAAAACACTAATTCAAAAAGATATATGAACCCTATGTTCATTGCAATATTATTTACAGTAGCCAAGATACAGAAGCAACCTAAGTGCCCATTGATAGAAGAATGGATAAAGAAGGTGTGATATATATAATATATTGCATGATTTCCCTACTTTCAACCCCTTCTGTTTTGTTAGTCAAGGTCCTGAAAGGAAATTAATGTCACACTCAAATTTGGAATTTTAAGAGAATTTAACAAGATAACTGTTTACAAACTTATTGGTATGGTTTGAGAAAAGCAACAGAAAAAGCTGCAGTGGTTGGGGGCTAGTAATAGCCAGTAGCTATTACCACACTTTGGCTTAGCGGATCCAGGAGAGGGAGCGGTTACCAGAATCAGGAGAGGGCTATAACAAGATCTATAGCTTTGGGGAATGTTGGGGAAATATAATTAAAAACAAAATCCCCTGCCAACCCAGAAAACCTCACCACAAATGTAGGAAAGGAAGAAAACAGTTTTATTATTAAATAAGCATTAAACTAGAATTTGATGTGTATCACAGGCAATCTGCTATGAGATTGCAAAGACAGAGATGAATCTCACCCTTTTATAGCCAAACAGAAACAATCAATTATGTGCATGTTCTTAAGGTACAAGATAAACAGTAACTAGTCCTCAAGTAAAAGGACTTGACAGCACCATTTGTCACAAATAGTTCATCCTAAATTCACCTGATAATTAAGGTTATCATCTGTGCTAATTAATTGGCTTTATCCAGAGAAAAAGTGAACTTCTTACATCTTTATAACAGGAGGTAATTTTGCGACTTGAGCACAGAGCCCCCTGAAGTTAGGCTCCTATGCTCCCACAGAAACCAGGAGATAGGGGCATTATCTTCCTTGATTACATTTCAACGAGATGGCTCGAAGGTCCTTGAGAAAGACACGCTTGGGTTGTAAAGCCGGCAAGAGGCTTATTTAGCTCTTAAAAAGATTTACATACATTTCAGAGACAGAAAAAGAAGTTACAATTACAAGTTTCTAAAGCACATAGGAAAAGGGAAGGAAGGGAAGTCTCTTTGCTTATTTTCACTGGGGAGAATTAAGCCTCTTATTTTTATTTTTGCATTTGCCCTTACTATAGGAGGATTGAGTACACGCACAGTGACTTGGCAGGTAAGTCAAAGAAATAGATATCTTGACCTCACTCTCCTCACAACTTCTAGATCTCCTATCAGTCCCTCCCTACCGGTGTCTTAGCCTGGGCTTTCCTAAAAGCAAAGACTGAAACAATTACTCATATGCAGGTAGATCATTCAGAAGGTTATACAGGGAATGTGAGAGAGGAATAGGAAATAATGAAATAAGACAAGACAGAAAAGTCAGTACAAGTATATATTACTGAGTTTGATTCCCTCCAGAGACAGCTGAAGTTTGAGCCTTCTTGGACCTTCTCAGAAACATACAGAATACTTTTAGATGTGTCAACCAAAAATTAACAGAGGAAAGCATTTTCCATTTTGTCTCATTCCATATTGTTTGAAGGTTAGTCCAAGGGCCTTACAGATAAGTGAGACAAAGCCAGTAGGTGAGTGTTCAGCTGCAGCTGAAAAGGAAAATGTAAATCTGGACTCAGAAGGTATCTGATGCTCCTCTATTGGCCATATCCAATTAGAAGCTGGAAGAAAGGAAGTCAGTTGACATTCATATGGAGTGACCTCCTGGGGCACAGGGTAGGGTGGAGAAAGATGGAGAATAAATTTGGAGTTGCAAATGAAAGGTGTTCACTATACCACTTTGAAAGGCTATTCTCGAAACAGTAGCCAAAATGATCTTTTTAAAATCTAAGCCAGATCTTATTTCTCTGGTCAAAACCCTCCCTATTTCCCTTACTCCACTTAATGCTTTTTTTCTGTATCATAAATTGAAACCAAGTTTGTTAAGGAAGGAGATAAGTTTTCATTTGGCAATACACAGAGAATAATTGTGCTATGCTAAGCTAAAATATTGTATAAATATTTGAAGCATGAATGTCACACTGAAAAGCACATTTGAGCGTAGAATTATGTTGCAAACTGTTACTATGTAGTTTTATATGTTTGAAAGCTTGAAAGTATTAATCAGCTCTGGAATGCTAGATTAAGCAGATATTAAATAATAAAAATGACAGAGTACAATTCTTAGATTAAAACTAATAGAAACTGTGATGTCTTCTTATTAATAACATTTACCTTGACTGTAATGACCTTTCTTTTTATATTGACTTGTTTAAAGACTATTTATAACCCTTTCATTTTGAATCTTTGTTTAATATAGCATTCTTACTAGAGGTGACTAAATTATTTTCAAATATTTGTGTAAATGTCTACTGTATAAAAAGTGATTCCATTATTCATTCCACAGATATTTGTTCATCACCATGATAGATAACAGATTTCAAAAATACAAAGATGGAAAATAATTCCGTCTCTCAGTGAGCACTCAGTACAGTATAAGTTATGTATTCTGATAAATATTAAAATGCAGGTAAAAGCTGGTCTAATATAAATACATAAGGCAGAAAATCTAATTCATTCTTCTGGAATCATATTTTGCTTCCAAAAAGAGATTATTATTAACATGGATCTTGAAATTCTGGCAGGATATAGCAGAGGGAAAGGTGAATACACAAGTGTAGAGATTTTAGAGATAATGGTTTAGTCTAGAAGGTACTGTTAGTACAGCAGAATGTTGACATTTATGTTGGCGATGTGGCCACATAGACAGTAAAAATCAGATTCCTTGAGTTTTAGTTGTCCCCTTAAATAGTTTACTCTTTATCCTGAAGGTAATGACTAGCTGCTGAAGGCTTTTCAGCAGGAAGCTAATAATGCCAAATTTATCCTTAAAATTAAAAAAAAAAAATCCCTGACACAAAGTATTAGTCTGACTAAAAGTTCACCTGGAGCTAGGAAAATCAGTTAGAAGGCTATTGCCATCTCTTGGATGAGAGATCTAACTGCCTGAGTTAAATTTCTGGCTATGGAGATGGAAGGATTTCATGAGCTACCTAGTAGGTAAAATCTGTCAAACTTGGTATATCCAGGAAACTGGGGTGAGAGGGTTGGAGAAATCTAAGAAACTTCCAGGCTTCCAACATATGTGACTGGATGCTTGGCCGTAACAGGGAATGTAGGAAAAATTTCGATTAGGTAGAAAAGCCAAGAGACAAGAAGTTAGTGTTTTAGTTACCTGTCATTGTAGAATAAACCCATTCTCGTTAAGTGGCAGAAGACAACCACCGTTCTTTTATGGTCATGGATTTTGTGGGTGAAGAATTCAGAAAGAGCACAGCATGAATGGCCTGTGTCTGCTCCATGATGTCTGTGGCCTCAACTGGAAAGATCTGAATGGCTGGGATGATTGGAACAACTGGTGCCTGCAATTGTCTGGAACAATCTTTTTTGTCTCGGAATACTTTCACATGTTTAAAAATGATTCAGGACCTCAAAGGGTCTTTGTTTAAGTGGACTATATCCATTGATATTTACCATATTAAAAATTAAAAGAGATTTTTAAAATATTTATTTTAATTTAAAATAGTTATCATAATCCCTTTAATTTTTTTTTTTTTTTTTTTTTTTTTTGTGGTATGCGGGCCTCCCCCTGCTGGGGCCTCTCCCGTTGCGGAGGACAGGCTCCGGACGCGCAGGCTCAGCGGCCATGGCTCACGGGCCCAGCCACTCCGCGGCATGTGGGATCCTCCCAGACCGGGGCGCGAACCCGGTTCCCCTGCATCGGCAGGCGGACGCGCAACCGCTGCGCCACCAGGGAAGCCCAATCCCTTTAATTTATATCATATATAATTTTTAAAATAAAAAGCTATATTTTCCAAAACAAAAAAAAATTGTAAACAGAGTGGCATTGTTTTCTTTGTTGTTTTTTTGTTTTGTTTTTGCAAAACCCCTTAATTTCGGACTTACTAGAAAACATGCAGTTTCTCATATTTCTGTGCCCTGTGCTACAATATGTTGTTTTGATTGAAGTGTATGAAGAAAATCTGACCTTAAACAAACGTAAAGTTGGGAAAAAGGAGGAATATTTTAATAGCTTCTAGAGATCATTGTGAATATTTTCCTTCAATACTGCACAAAAACTTGACAAGAGGTATTTTCTTAAAGTTCAGTTTCAACAGGGAATCTGAAACTGTACTAGTGAACTTTTTGCACTCTGTAACATTAAAATCCATCCTTA
Organism: Physeter macrocephalus; assembly: GCF_002837175.3. NCBI lineage: Eukaryota > Metazoa > Chordata > Mammalia > Artiodactyla > Physeteridae > Physeter > Physeter macrocephalus. The sequence goes on from NC_041218.1 coordinate 40,170,254, forward strand.
TATCTTGCACTTTGAGTGGATCTTTTACCCATGAATGATTTTTATAATGTGCACAGATCATTAGGAAAATATTGTTTCACTCTGCAGATCTTGCAAATGTTGATACATTTCATTATAAAAATAAAAGAATGACATTTATTAAAGTCATCACCCATCTTACTGGAAAAGTCTTGGTAAGCTATTAAGCTGATAGTAGCAGATAAAAACTTAAAATTTATCATTGACAGTCAATACTGTCAAATTTTTTCTTTGAAACACTTTCTTCTTTTCCAAGAAAATATTTTCCAAATACCTAATGATGAATTACTATAGTTTTTCAGTCATTCTTTCATGTAAAAATGGTGTTCCATAAAAGAAGCACCTAGTTCAGCCCACAAATCAATTGCACAAGTGCTTTTTCTTAAGGCAAGGATCATACTTTCGTATGCAGCAATGCACTTCATACGTATTTCCCATCTTGATACATAGGATATTAAAAAGATGAGTACTAAAGAATTTTTATTTGATAAAATTAATATTTTTCTGCATCACTAAGAATATTCTTAAGTGAAAATGACATTTTATGACTTCTTTCTTCTGCAAGTGTATGGTGGTAAAGAATTTAAAGAATGTTAGTACAGCATGGTGTATCTGCCCTGATTTACGCTAAGGCTTCTGCAGTTTTTTTGCACCACTTCAAATATCAACACAGGGCAAAAGGCAAATAATGTGTTAGCATTATTTAGAAAATAGTTTTGACCTCACGGACTCTTTGAAAGAATTTCAGTAGCTCTTACAGGTCCATGGACTAAACTTCGTGAAGCATTGATCTTCATGTATACTATTCGGTGATCTGAAGACTGGCTCAGCTGAATGTCTTCAGTTGGCTTCCCCATATAGCTGGGTTTCCTTATAGCATGACAGCTTCAGGGTAGCTGGACATCTTAAATGGTATGTTAGTGAATGTCACAGCAAGTAAGGCAGAAGCTGAATGGCTTTTTATGACTTAGCCTTTGCAGTGACATAGCATAATTTTTAAAATCATATTCTATTGTTTAGTAACAAGCTCAAGGGGAGAAGGCATATATGCCTGTCTCTCAATGAGATGAATACTCAAGAATTTGCAGCAATGTTTTAAAATTTCCACAGACTGATAGTGGCTATAAATTATTTACATTCTTCCACTATGCAAAATATAGTCACCCCTTCAAAGAACTTTTTCAAAATCTCATCGTGTTAGAGAACCAGGGTCAAGATTCAGATTTGTTATCTAAATCAGGTCTAGGTGTGAATGAGAATCCTTGGGTTTGGATCCTCGGTATGATTCCTCTTGATTTGAAGACTTATGGTCTAAAGAGATCAGTTATCTGCTTCACAATCACCCAGTATTCAATAATTGTCAGGTATAGGATGACATAATTGACATTGCAGTTTAAAAAGAGGAGAAATGGGAGGCACACAGCAGTCACTTATCATTAATAATTGTAAAATTTGACAGAATTCCTCTCACCAGTTCCTTGATTAAGGTCCAGTCCTGCTCCCTGCCCTACTTCTGGCTACTAGTCTGCCCGTTGGATTTTAGATGTGCCAAGTCGTCTTTCCTTTTACACAGGAGATGGCCTGTATTTGCAGGTAGGTAGTTTGCCCTGCCTCTTCCTGTCCATAGAGATTTGGGTGTTCAAAGGCCTTTTTAAACTTTATCCTGAGTCTGGGTTTTCAGCTTTTCAATTATTATTATTAATAATAATCATCAATTATTGATGATTCAATGGAATTAGCAAGTTTGTACTAGTAAATGCAATCCTAGGCCCACTATTTATTGAGTGCTTAGTATGTGAAGGCAATGTTAGCCACTGGAATACAGAAATTAATAGGATAGGCATGGTTTCAACCTTTATGGAGACTAGAATCTAATTTGAGAGCCTTCACCATTGAGATTCAGGCCATGAAAGGAAAATAGAGGTCACTACAGCAAGTAGATCAGAAGAATAGACCTCTTCTGGAGGTTGGTCAAAGAAGGTTTAAGGAAGTGACATTTAAGCTAAACTCTGAAGGATAAGTAAAAATTGACTTTAAAGTGTGCACTATTCCTGTATTGATGCTATATATATTTGGGCATTAAATTGATGCCTTCTGATAGCTCAAAATGGCATTTTTAATTTTTAATATAAAAATAAAACAACCTAAAAGGTACGTGCCTTCACCCTAATCTCATGTATCTAGCAAATGTATAGGGGAGAGATTTCCTTCCGTTTCTGTTGCAGAAGTAGTCATTATTATAATTTCATCCTTACACAACTAAATCTATATGCAGCAATACTGCCATGATGGTATTGGTAAGCACACATATATTCACATGAGTGGTTATCCCTCATCATTTTATCTCTTCCATAAAAAGAATAAAAGTTACTGTTGAAATAAATAAGAATGAGGAACATAGCTTATGGTTATGGGCCTATGCCTATGATTAAATATTTAACAAGTTTCCATTGGAAGCCTGCATTTTCAGGGATTTATTGTTCTGATATAAAATTCATTGGGATTAAACTAGGCAGGTAGCAACTTTTTATTTTCCAAATCTAGTTTAAATTGGTTTGCCTGTTTTATGTTATGGGGGTTTAAAGGGAGAAAAAAGCATATTTCTTTAGTCTTCAATTACATCTGAGCTCCTTTTACTGAGCGCCTGTCTGAATTTAAAAAAGTAATAATAACAACATAAAAAGATAGGCTTGTAGACATTCATTTTATGATAGAAGACAAGAGTATGAGATAGGTTTCTGGTAATTGAGTGCGTTTCAACTAATAGTATTTTCTTCTTTTTCGCAAAGAATTGTGTGCCGTGTGTAAACTGAGGCTTACTGTGTGGTATATTTAGTACCATTTCTGCTCCCCATCAATTGATTTTATCTTCACAAGTAGGTTGACTGATCTTTCTTCTTTTGGATACTTGCAACCCCTGGCTTTTAATTTGGCTTAACATTAGAATAGACATTTGTAACAGTATGAGTTTTGTTTTGTTTTGCCCATAAATTTAACACTTTTTATGTAGTATCCTTTTAAAATAACTAATTCCAGTAGCTCTGAGCTTAGAAAACAATTCTCTCCCTTTGTTTTTAGTAAAAAGTATATATTAGGACAATGAAAGAACATTTTTGACATTTTATTATCTATAAAACAAGGGATCAAATACAAGGAAATCAAGAACAATATGATTGGAGTATATAGAACTTGTCACCAATTCTTGCTTACCAGAGCTAAGATGCCCACCATGATGTTTGGAAGTGTAAATTTAGTATGTAATATTAATTCCTCACAGAGTAACAATTGTTATGAAGCTCAATAGGACTAGAAATTTTTTCAGAAAAAGAAATTAGGAAGCTGAAAAAGATTAAATAAAGGTGGATCATTGGGGGTTAATGAAGAGAAAGAAACAGAGTGAAAGGAATCAAACTCACTCTGAAAGTTGGAACTTAAATACCCATTAAGACAGTGGTGAAAGATAAGTTATATAGTAAAAGAAAGGAAGCAGACATCCCGATGGGGAGGGAAGTGGTGGATGGAATTAGATTACCAGGAAGACTATCCTGTGCATCCCACATGTAGTTGGAAAGCTGAGATTGAAACTTGGAAGAGGTCAAAACTGAAGAAAAAGAGTTGGAAGTTGCCTGCACAGAGGTGACTTTAGATAAGGTGACCCAGGAACTAAGGAATTAAAGACAGAGCAGAGCAGCACCAAGAACTTGTTCACTGTGGAATTTCTATATTAAAGGGAAGGAAGGAGTAAGAGGAGCTGGAAAAGTTAGAAAATAAGTTAATTAAAGAAAGAGAGGAGTTGAGAAAATAAATAACTTGTTCAAGTGTTTGCCCAATATAGAGAGATGAGAAAATTCAGTCCCTTATTTAAAGAAGCTGGTAATGACAAACAGAGTTATAAAGCAGAGATTTTCTAGGTATAATCTTTTTATAGAAATCATTTGATGAAGACAACATCAGATAGTGGGGGAAATAATAGATTTGAGATGAGTAAGGGTTTTTTCTTTTTTAAATGCACATGATTCGTAAACCTGTTTTTCTTATAGCAGATGTGAATTTCATATACAATTTTCTGAGTCAAAGCATTTTTCCAATTGGCTTTAGGGAATATAATTGAATGCAAAGATGAGCTGAACTCTGGAGGCCATTAACATCTGATTTAAATTTAGTCTTCCATGGAGCTTGGGTGATTAGACTACCACTTAGAAGAATATATCCTTTGGATATCCAAGTGGCATGCACACCTGTTATCACCATAGCTGGTTTGTAAATGTCACTGCTGCTTCATATAAATAAAGCAGTGAAATGGATAAACAGCATTTCAGAAGCATATTATGATATCATTGTAGGGTGTTTTGATGATTTGTGCATTTCTCCATAAATTAATACAGTATATTTGTTAAAATGGTATAGTAACATTTAAAGAAAACATATGTTCGGCAAGTAATTGAGTCATTATGGAATGTGACATTCATCTGCAAATTAAAGTGTTTTTCCTCATTCTGGATATAAAACCTCTGTCTTAGAGAAAATGAGTAAAAAGGCTGGAAAATGAATAGTACAAACGAATATAGATGTTACTGATAAAAGTGATGCCAAAAATATAGAAAATTGATCCCTTTTAAAAAACAGATATGAAATTTAAAAGGCAAGGTATCAAGTCATATATTTTCATCTTTTTTATGTTCTGGCTGAATTATGATAGGGCATAGTCTGTATAATAAATGTTTCTTATGAGGGCCAAGGGAACTATTTTGTTAAAACTATCATTTTTATAGGATGTAGGGAAAGCTATTGATAAACTATGTTAAGGATGATAAGATTATCATCAAAGACACATATAAGAATATACATCCAACAATAGCTGTTTTACACTATTTTGTGTGTACTGTACTGTCACATGAATATGCTTTAAGACATTAAACTATGATTATACGATAAAGTAGAAATAAAAAATAAAGCATAGAGGCATATTTCAGAGGTATTGTGGGTTTGGTTCCAGACCATTACAGTAAAGCAAATATCACAATAAAGTGAGTCACATGAATTTTTTGGTTTCCCAGTGAATATAAAAATTATGTCTGAACTCAGCTCCACTGAAACAAAAGACTATAGCGTTTTTAAGTGTTTGGATGAGGGGAAGATCATAGACCAATTATGTTTGCCAACTCAGTTTATCCAAAGGAAAAGTAAACTTTATTCTATCTTTATGACACAAAATAATCACTTGAAGCAAGAAGCCCTCCAGAAGTTAGGTTCCTACTGTCCCACAAACTGAGAAATAGGGGTACTATCTTCCTTACTGATTACATTTCAAATAGATGGTTCCCAGGTTCTTGAGAAAGACATTCCTGGTCTGTACAACTGACAAGAGGTGTTAAAAAGATTTGCCTCTTAAAGGAACAGAGAAGGATTTATAATTACAAGTTTTCTAAAGTAAGTGCTCGAAAGAAAGGGAGGTCAGGGGCCTAGAGTCAGGAAGAAACCTGTCTAAAAGTTAGTGAAGCCAAGGGGAATGTTTCAAAGCCTTCTTAATCATCAGGAACCACATGTTCATAAGGACTCAGCACCTCAAATGTTCTTAAAGGGAACATTTCTTGAATGAATGGATCAAAAACATAATATCAATTCAGTAATGCTCCTATGATATAAAGCAGTGTTTCTCACCTTTTTTCTCCTATTATGACCCTCGCAGAAAATGCTAATATTTGAGTGACTCTATGGATTAAGTCAGCTCAGTCAAATTAGACCTGCTCAGCCTCCATCAACCTCACCCAACTGCCCTGAGGGGTAATATCTCTGCACCCCAACAATTTCTTCTAGAAAGTTCTGAGAGAGAGCTAATTTTAGATGAGTGAATAGTGGAAGCAACCTTGGAAGTTAATTGAAATAACACGTTATTTTTCTTATCACTATTTCTCTTTCGCAGGTAGAACGATGCTCTAACTTTCCATCTCGTTGTTGAATCTCATCCTCCCTCCCCCAGTCTGACTTGTTCCTATCTATCGAAACATCTCTTCTGTTCCTCTCTTGGTACACACTGTAGGTTCCAGCTAGACACAGATCTCAGTTTGTGCTTTCACACAGTCTTGATCTCAGGGCTTTATCTTTCCTAAAACATTTTGCCCTTTCCTTAGCCTATCCAAATGCCAACCGTAACTTAACACCCAGTCTCACCTCCTTCATTAGGCTTTCTTTTTTTATTCCATCCTTCAGTGATCTCTCCCACTGGAATGTTTTTTGGCTTTTACTGTCTGTAGAATTTGTTTTAGCACTTCATTAAGTAGTGACACAAGGCAGATTATGATTGTTGTTTCATAGGTTTACGTCATGTCTGCAAAATAAGATTGTTTTCTTCTAGAAGGCTTTAATGTTTCTCTGCCTTTATTCTCATCACAGGTAGATTTTGATGATTACCTGTTGACTTAAAAACAAACAAGAAAAGTAAATGACATGTTTACTTTAAAAACATTTAGCAATAATAGTACTATAACGAATAGCCTCAAGTAAAAAGATAAAGTGATCTTTCTATTCAGCAAAGGGCTATGTTCAAACACAATTGATGTATTTTTTAATTAGGTGCCCTGATTAATAAAACAATCTAGGTAGTCAAATCAAGTGTAACTACAAAGTAGTAATTCAGTGAACCTAATGACATTCTGTGGAGACGTAGCCAGAATTTCCTCTTCAACATCAGTCTCCTCTTCAACATTTATCCATTTGTTATGTGTCATTATTATTTTCTTCCTATTAATGCAAAGTATGTTCTTTCCCTTGTTGACAATGATGTCAGATGCTTGACCATAAATTTAAGTATGACACCTCTGACTGCTATCCATTTGGAGATGCTCAAAAGAATAAGATATAAGGAGATAGCCCAGTCTATCTCTGTTCTCACCTCTTTCAATGACTGAGTAAAGCTGAGTTTTGCTCCCTGATACCAATGACTTATAGTATATTTTGGGGATTGCAAATGAATGCACATCTAATATCTTACTATCAATTTCCCATCCATATTAAACCCACCGTGATTTGGTGTAGCTGTTATACTCCCTTTAAAATTAATTTCAAATTATATGTTATCTATCCACACTGTAGCTTTTAAAGGAAATCATTTTTTAATTATGCTAGATAAATGATTGCAATATTTCCTGGTTAAGAATTTCATTTACTCAGAATGGAAATTAAACTATGTGTTAAAATGAACAGCTTGTGTTTTATAGAGAAAAGGAATCCAAGTTTGGTAACATTACTTTCTGTGGTGTACTGAAAGACCTTATAACAAACACTGAATATTAAAATGTGCTCTTATTATATTAACATCGCTGTTATTACTGTTTTTACTATCATTATGACATTTAAGAACTTCCCTAATAAATTTGCAAATGTTCCAATCTATCAAAATTATAAGTTTTCATGATAATATTTAATGTGTTCTTAAACATTTTTGAATTTTACTGTTTGCAATTGGAATGGAAATATTATAAAAGAAATACTCCCCTGATTATTCTTGCTCAAACTGAGCCTGCATCTTAATACAGTGAGATCAAAGTGTATAGAAATGGTCACTTGGTGATAAGTTAACAATTTCCAGTGGTATAAAACAAAGATATGTCATAACCCATTTCTCTTAAACTTGTACCTTAATGGCTCATAACTGCTCCTGAAAGATTTGGATCCATGTGCTCCTGTTTTGAATAGAGGCTGCTATATATTTTTTTCATACTAATGATATGATTTAATTGTCTCTTAATAGATACAACTTCAAAGTGTCTAGCCACAAAATATTGTCAGAACAATGGTTAAAAGAAATTATTCAATAAAGACGCAGACGTAGAGAATGGACTTGAGGACACGGGGAGGGGGAAGGGTAAGCTGGGACGAAGTGAGAGCGTGGCATGGACATATATACACTACCAAATGTAAAATAGATAGCTAGTGGGAAGCAGCTGCATAGCACAGGGAGATCAGCTCGGTGCTTTGTGACCACCTAGAGGGGTGGGATAGGGAGGGTGGGAGGGAGGGAGACGCAAGAGGAAAGAGATATGGGGATATATGTGTATGTATAGCTGATTCACTTTGTTATAAAGCAGAAACTAACACACCATTGTAAAGCAATTATACTCCAATAAAGATGTTAAAAAAGATAATAAGAATTGATAAAATAAATGTTAGTGCAATAGGAAAAGAGCGATTTGGTCATAGAATGAGGTTAGCTAATATTTAATAAGCTCATGATTCCCTAAGGTGTGCCAGGCTCTTTATGAAAGTTATTAGGTTTAATAAAGGTGTTAAAACTAAAAAAAAAAAAAGAAAGTAAAAAGAAATTATTCTAAAATTAAATCATGTTGTGCATACAACAATAATATCTAACCAGCTTATTTCCAACTTCTTTTTACAGAGGTCATTTGTAATTAATCTAAATGAAAGTATGATCCAAGAATCCATATTAATGAATAGTAAATACTGGTGGGGTGCTTTACTGAGAGTTTTTAAATGTTAATTTGTCAATTGGTAATATTTACTTTGACATTTTACTAGACAAAAATAATTGAGATTGATCTACGGGCAAATACTTTGGCCATTTTATCTGTATTGTAATAGACTTGACCATTTTCTGAAGAAAACCTCAAACATGTCTGAGGCTTAGTGCAGAGACTGTGTAGACTATTTCATCAGATATCAGATCACATTTTGCATATACAAGGGTGTCACTGTTTTCTTTACTCACAGATTATGGTTTTGCTCTCTGTTGGCAGCAGAATTTAGCTGCACTCCAGTTTTTAGCACAAACTAGAACCTCTGACTCTGAATGTTTGAAGTCATTATCAGTGAGGGTGTCCACTCATTTCACTAGGTCATCTTATAATTGTTTAATTATTTAATTGGTTGTTTTAGTTTTCCTGAACCATCAGGAAGGCTTGTGGAAAATTTCTTTGGCTGAATTGTGTGACTATGTTATCACCTTGCATTTAAGAAAATGCTGTCGCGTTTTACACAGAAGTGTCCTTTTTCAAACACATAGAAAATATTTTTTAGGTCTCAGTACTAGAAAAAAAAATATTACTTTAACAGGTAACTAAGCTTGTTCACCTTTTTACTTTGGCTTCTAAGAAACTAAGAGAAAATTACTTACCAATTTCCAGCAGCAACCTATGGGATGGATTACTTATATGTTCTAATAGTTCCTGATTTAGTTTTGCTTTCACACCCTCAGTTTTACTTTGACCTGATTTCCACACGTTTGCTTTCTCCAAATTCTTTGGAAACAAGGCATCATCCAAAAGAATAATTATACTTCAGAAACTCCAAAGTGGATCAAAACTTACCTTAGAAAAGAAGGAAGAATCAGTACCAATGAAGAGGAAAAGAAGAGGAGCAAAGATATCTGAAGTTCAAACCATGTCGGGCATTCTTCTAAACATTTCCTAAATAGTCTCATTTAATCATCATAACAGCCATGTAAACTATTATGATACTAGGTATTATTACTGGACACTTATTTTTCCCAAGTATTTGTTTAATCCTCCACATATATTTAAAAATTTAACCCAGTGTTCTTCTAAGGTAGGTACTAGGATTATTCATGAGGTTCAAATAGGGTAAATACCTTGGCTGAGAACACACAACTAGTGTGTGGAGAAATAAGAATCCAAACCCAGGTGTTCCAGCTCTAGATCCTCTAATCTTAACATACCATGCTTTTCCTTATTGTCCTCATTTAACCAGTAAGGAAACTGTGGACCTCCAAATCTGTAAATAATTTCATATAGGTAGCATGTGTTGGAGCCTAGTTTCAGAGCCATTGTGTTGGCAATAGAATCTGCTTTCGTCCTCTATATCACTCTATCTTCCAAAACACATTTTATGTTCCAGGAATTACTCTATGCCAATGTTTCAAAAATACCTTTCCATGAAACTTTAGTTAATACAGGTATTTGGGTAGAAGCTTCCCAAGGTAAAATAAGTTTGGGAAGTAGTACTGAGTTAAAATTAAATAGTTATCTATCCCTAGAAATATCTCAGAATATTTAGTGTTTTAATGCATTTTCTAAATTTACTTGATAATGAGCCATTATTAATTCTTTTACCTGAGGTAAAAGGTAATTCTTTTACCTCTCAATTCTTTTACTCCCAAGATGAGTAACCTATGGACCACAGTTTTGAAAACACTTATCTGTGCTATATTTCAGATTATTTTATGTTTCTTTATGATTTAATGAATCCTCAGTGGCTTCATGAGGATTGTACACAAAACGCAATGTTTTGGAATGTGTAAAAATTAATCAGATGTCATGATTAAGTCAATTGGATTATCTGTTTATATAAGATAATTTCCTGATATTTATTTAGTCGTTAAAATGACCAGATTGGAATACATTTTAAAGATTAAGTTAGGTCAATTTTCCTGTATGGTAAAAGGACAAAAACAAATGACACAATTCTCAAAGGGTGTAATAAAGGTTCTCTAGAGAAATACACTGTCATATTACATGAAATATAGAGACAACTATCCTGATTATGTGAGCCAAATTGTGTGGAACAAGGGAGTAAATTTCCCCTGAATCATTAAAATTGTCTTTTACTTTGTCCTTAATTTTAAATCACTGTCCTTTAGCCAGCCTTCTTATGATGCTATACTGATTATCTCAACTCTTAAAAAATCTTCCTTCCTAAGAACTCGTTTACTTAGAAATATTAAATGCACAAAAAAGATCTAATTTAAATTCCACATAATATACTTGATTCTAAATAAAGAGCAAAAGAAAAAGAAGAACACTGGATGAATTTAAATTATAAGATATTTTAGAAGAAAGTTTATGACTTTCTGGCTTACTAGTTTCAACAACTAAAATATAAATTAGTGTTAGTAAAATGAACTGAGTTAATAAAAAAAAGTTCAAGTAGCTAACACTGTAGAATTAATGTCTCATAATATTATTGGTTGAGCCAAAAGGTTTGTACATTTTTTTCCATAAGTTGGCTCTAGTAGCACTTAGTTGTCTTTAACTTCATTCGAAACAATTTTGTTAGACTGTATGTGACAGCTGTCATATCAGCGTGCATTTAAAAAAAGACATCAAAATTGGTGAATTTTTGTGTAGCCATTTTAATATTGAAGATGGAAGAAAAAAAGCAACATTTTTGGCATATTATGCTTTACTATTTCAGGAAAGGTAAAAATGCAACTGAAATGCACAAAAAGATTTGTGCAGTGTATGGAGAAGGTGCTGTGACTGATCGAACGTGTCAAAAGTGGTTTGCAAAGTTTCATGCTGGAGATTTCTCATTGTAATGAAAAGGTTCCTTTTTTAAAACAAATTGTGACGGGTGATGAAAAGTGGATACTGTACAGCAATGTGGAATGGAAGAGACTGTGGGGCAAGCAAAATGAACAACCACCAGCCACACCAAGGGCCGGTCTTCATCCAAAGAAGGTGATGTTGTGTATATGGTGGGATTGGAAGGAAGTCCTCTATTATAAGCTCCTTCTGGAAAACCAAACAATTAATTCCAACAAGTACTGCTCCCAATTAGAGCAACTGAAAGCGCAACTCGACAAAAAGTGTCCAGAATTAATCAACAGAAAATGCATAATCTTCTATCAGGATAACACAAGACGACGTTTCTTTGATGACCAGGCAAAAACTGTTGTTACAGCTTGGCTGGGAAGTTCTGATTCATCCACCGTATTCGCCAGACATTGCACCTTAGGATATTCATTTATTTCAGTCTTTACAAAATTCTCTTAATGGAAAAAAATTCAATTCCTTGGAAGACTGTAAAAGGCACCTGGAACAGTTCTTTGCTCAAAAGATAAAAAGTTTTGGGAAGATGGAATTATGAAGTTGCTTGAAAAATGGCAGAAGGTAGTGGAACAAAAGGGTGACTGCATTGTTCAATATAGTTCTTGGTGAAAATGAAAAATGTGTCTTTTATTTTTACTTAAAAAACCGAAGGCACTTTTTGGCCCACCCAATAAATTTCCAGGTTACTTTCTTGATTTTAAACTTTATGCACAATGAGAAGCATACAAAAAATGTCTAACTCACCATATACTCTGAATCGACAGGGTTCAAACTAATTTTTCTCTAGAAATGTTTTAGCTCTAATATTCCCTAGGCAAAATCTTTTGGTAGAAAACTAAATAGATATCCAATTTGACCCCTTGGTAGCTTAGAATGATAGAACAAGCTCATTCTAGTATTCAGTTTCTATATGGATTTGATTATAACTTTCCTGGGCCTCAGTTCCCTCGGTTATGAAATGGTTTATAATGGCACCTGCTTAGAAAAATTTGAGAATTGTATTAGAATTCTATTGCTGTGTAACAAATTACCACAAACTCAGTGGCCATCTATTATCTCACAGTTCTGTAGGTCACAAGTCTGGGCACAGCATGGCTCAACGGGTTAGGGCCTTACAAGGGCAAAATCAAGGTGTCAACTGGCCTAGGCAACTGCTAGAGGCTCTGGTTAAGAATCCACTTCCAAGCTCATTCAGGTTGTTAACAAAACTCAGTTCTTGACAGTTGTAGGATTTCATAATTTTAGGCCCCCCTTGTTCCTTTCATCTACAGAACCAGCAACAGTGTGTTGAGTTCTTCTTACATGATTTAAATCTCTTTTTTTCTTCATCTTCCTTCTTCTCCTCTTTCTTCCTCCTCCTCCTCTTCTTCTTCCTTTTCTTTAAATTAATAGACAAATTTTTAGTAACTATTATATTTATTTATCTGTATTTATACCTCTAAAAAAATCCCCTGTACTTCACCTATTCATCCTTCTTTCCCTCCAACTACTGTCCCCATAGTTTTGCCTTTTTCAGAATGTTATATAGTTGAAATGATACAGTGTGTAGCCTTTTCAAATTGGCTGCTTTCACTTAGTAATATATATTTAAAGTCCCTCCATGTCTTTCATGGCTTGCTAGTACATTTCTTTTTAGTGATAAATCATATTCCATTTAATGGATATAAAAAAATTTTTTATCCGTTTACCTACTGAAGGACATCTTGGTTGCTTCCAACTTTTAGCAATTATAAATAAAACTGCTATAGTCATCTGTCTGTCTGTAAGTTTTGGTGTAGACATAAGTTTTCAACTCATTTAGGTAAGTAATAAGGAGCGTGATTGCTGGATCCTGTGGTAATTATGTTAACTTAGTAAGAAACCACCAAACTGTCTTCCAAAGTAACTGTACCATTTTGCATCCCTACCAGCAATAATGAGAGTTCCCGTTGCTTCACATACTTACTAGCATTTGATGTTATCAGTGTTCTGGATTTTGGCCATTCTAATAAATGTGTAGTGGTATGTCATTTTTGTTTTAATTTGTATTTTCCTGACAACACATAATGGGAACAGTTTTTCATATGCTTATTTGCCATCTGTATATCTTCTTTGTTGAGGTGTCTGCTAAGACCTTTGGCCCATTTTTTAATCAGGTTGTTTGTTTTCTTATTGTTGAGTTTTAAGAGATATTTGTATATTTTGGATAATAGTCATTTACCAGATATGTCTTTTGCAAAGATTTTTCTCCCGGTCTGTGGCTTGTCATTTCATTTTCTTGAGTATCTTTCACAGAGAAGATATTTTTAGTTTTAACAAAGTCCAGCTTATCAATTATTTCTCTGATGGATCGCACTTTTGATGTTGTATCTAAAAGTTATCACTGTGACTAAGGTCATATATGTTTTCTCTTATGTTATTTTCCATGTATTCCTAGTTTCCTGAGAGATTTTATCATGAATGGATGTTGGATTTTATCAAATGTTTTTTCTTCATCTATTGATATGATGATGTGATTTTTCTTTTTTAGCCTATTGATGTGATTTTTTTAAATTCACATTTCTTTATTTTGTAAGTTCACATCTATAATTTTGTAAACTGTTAAAATGATATTCAGAACTAGGTGCTTTGAGACACACATCAGAAATCTGGGGTTGGAGATAGCAGCTGCAAACTGACCAACAGCAGCATTTAATTCTGCCTCTTGTTTTGATGGCATAGAATCAATAAAATTCCGATTCACACAGAAAATAACTTCTTAACCCCTGCTCACGATCTTCATGGTTAATGTAGGGCCATACACACCCCAAAGCTATCTATGACACATTATCACATCTGAAGGCTACATCAACTGCTTTTTGAATGTTGAACCAACCTTGTATACTGGAATAAATCCCAATTGTTCTTGTGTAAAATAATTTTTATCCATTATTGGCTTCTATTTGTTATATCTTGTTGAGGATTTTTGCATCTGTGTTCATGAGAGATATTGGTTTGTAGTTTTCTTTCATTGTAATAACATGGACTGGTTTTAGTATTAGGGTGATACAGGTCTCAAAGAATGAGTTAGGAAGTAAGTATTCTCTCTTTTATCCTCTGAAAGATATGGTAGAGCACTGGTATAATTTCTTCTTTAAATGTTTGGTAGAATTCACCAGTGAACCCATGTGGGCCTTATGCTTTCTGTTTTGGAAGGTTATTAATTATTAATTCACTTCTTTAATAGATATAGACCTATTCAGATCATCTGTTTCTTCTCGTATGAGTTTTTGCATTGAATCTTTCAAAGAATTTATCCATTTTGTCTGGATTGTCAAATTTGTGAGCATAAAGTTGTTCATAGTAGTTTTTTGTTATCCTTTTAAAGTCTTTTGGGTCTGAAGTGATGTCCCCTCTTCACTTATGAGATTAGTGATTTGTGTCCTCTCTCTATTTTTTCTTAGTTATTCTAGTTTCTGAAGGTGGAAACTTAGATTATTGATTTTATATCTAACTTCTTTTTGACTATATGCACTCAATGCTATAAATTTTCCCCTGAGCACTGCTTTCACTGCAGCCCACTAATTTTGATGTGTCTTATGTTTGTTTAGTTCTCATTAAATATTCTTGATATTTCTTCTTTGACCAATTGTTATTTAGAAGTGTGCTGTTTAGTCTCTATATATTTTGAGATTTTTCCAGTTATCTTTCTATTATTGATTTCTAGTTTTATTCCTTTGTGTACTGTGAACCGATGTTGTATGATTTTTATTCCTTTAAATTCATTAATATGTGTTTAATGGCCCAGAATGTGGTCTGTCTTGGTGAATGTTCCATGTGAATTTGAGAAGAATGTGTATTCTGCTGTTAGTGGTTGGAGCATTCTATAGTTGTTAATATATCTAGTTAATTGATGGTGCTGTTGAATTCAACTATGCTGTGGTTTTAAAAAATCTCAACTCATTCTGACTGAACAGGTAGTTGAGAACCACTGCACTAAGGTTATTGCTATTTTTATTTAACATCAAGAGGAAGAATTCAGAAAAAGCAGTTAGTTACACAAGAGTTAAGTTTATCAATCTTCAACTGTCTGGACCAACAAATTTCTCACATCTGTTGTAATTTGGCGCCAATGGTGTTGAATTCATGGGATTTTATTCTAAAAGGCTTGAATTAATGTGTCTGTTATTTCTTGTATTATTCTCTTTATCATTTAATACTAAAGAAACCATGTAAAATAGTTAAGGCATTATCTCCTTTCCTACACAGTATTCCTATAAAGAGAGTGGCAAGATATTTTAAAGTATGCTTTAACATGGCTGTAGTGCTAAAGATTCCAAAATCTCAGCATTGAGAACTTTCTTCTCCCTTAACTGGGAAGAAAGTTTAGGGACTAAACATCCATACGAAGTTCTACAAAACCTTGTGGCATCTAGGAATGCAATGAAAGCATCATGTTTTTTCTTAGTAATAAAAGCATGAACTGAGAACCAGTTTAAGTGCAAGGTGAACTTTAAAATGATTGGCCATATCCTCCCCTCTTTAATATGAACTAGAGACAAAGATAGCTATGCTTAGGGTAAAATACTACTGAAACCTAATTTAATCCAAGTCACACTCAGTAGTGGATATATTTGGGGACATTGCTTAGATTGAATTGTAATGTAACCTAGTACCTGAAGAGTAATACTACGAGGACCGCATCTTGAGTTTGATTAATCTTATCTTCCAATATCTATGAGTTCCAAATTCCAGACTTACAGTTATCTAACCAGTGTATTTCAGATCTGACAAAAGGCTCTGAATGAGATGGAGATGGTGGATATATACTTATTATAACAATCTCCTAATGCAGATGTATAAGTTGCTAATTTATGATGGACTTTGTATGTGAAATCGTATAAAATGAAGATTGAATTAGCCATGAAAATAGTACATGTTAGCAATGGATAGGCAATTTAAAATACACCTTATATTTCTAGAATATTTAAGAGTTGGCCAAGTGTTTCACCTATATCATCTGAGTTGATCTTTAAGTGAAACTACAATATAACTACAATAACTACAAATATCCGCTATAGGAGGTTAATAATGGTCACTGAAGACAAGTCCTAACCTCTGGAACTTGTAAATATTACCTTATTTGGACAAAAGTGTATGCATTCACAGATGTGATTCAGTTAAAAATCTTGCAGTGTGGACATTACTCTGGATTATTCTGATGGACCATAACTGCAATAACAAATAAATGTTAATTCTGTTATTTATTATTCATATTATTTACATATCGTTTACATGTGTAAGTAACACGTTTTATAAGATAGAGGCAGAGGGAGCATTCATATAGAGGAGGAGAAGGAGAAGGCAATGTGCTCATGGAGATAGAGATTGGAGGGAAGTGGCCACAAGTCAAATAATGCCAATAGTTAGCAACAGCTGGAAGAGGCAAAGAACAGATTCTCTCCTGCAACCTCCAAAGGGCATGTGGTCCATACAAAAATGCATGAGACCCACAGAAGATTGTCTCCCAACAACATCCATCCTTCATTTTTTACAGTGTGTTGGCTTCAGGAGAATTTTTCCATAAGTAAAGCATCCTATCTGCCACTGCATTATGTGACCAGTAGAGACTAGGACCAAACCCATTCTATTTGTCTCATTGGTATTTGGTTAAGGATACTATCAACAGACTCCAAGCAGCAGAATGAAGCCAGTCTATGATACTGACCTCAACTATGTCCTCCTAGGCCCCAGACCAGCCAGCTGAATAAAATCTATACATTATTAGAGTCTACTTTAGAAAGCTGGGTGGCTTTCTACTTGTTTCTGTGTTAATATTTCAATGCAGAGAAATGTCAAATAAATAAAGAATCGGTTATCCTTCCACGAATCTACCTTGAATAACCAAGGACAGCCCTAGTTTTGAGAGATCTCCTCAGTCTTCTGAGGCCTAATAGCCTACAGGTTTTCGTTTTTTTTTTTTTTTAAGACTTGAATGTCTCTTATGACCACCTCTAAGATAACATCACAACGTTTATAAATTTTGTATATTTAATAATATATACTGTAGTTTTTGCATATGGTATGAGGCAGACATCCAACTTCCTTCTTTTTCAGGTGGATATTCAATTGTCCCCAAATTCTTTGCAATTTTAACACATGTGCAGATTTGTGTAACCACCATCATGAGAAATTTAACTTTTAACTTAATTTTACTTAACTAATTTAAATGTAAGTAGCCACATGTGATTATTGGGTGCTGTATTGGATAGCACAGATCTGCATAAAAATCACTTCATTGAATTACAATAATGCTAAGAAAAGAAAAGAAAAAACAAAAACAAAAATAGATTCTACAAAGAATATTCTTGAAGAAAAAGAGAAATATATCACTGTGCTGAAGATTTTAAGAAATTAATGGTAGGTTTCTGGAAGTTATTTACTATATAGACCAGAAGAAAATTAAACAAACCAACCAACTTGTTGTCTACAGAAGGATAAGAATTACAGAGAACAGAAGTCAAACTAAGAATTAAAGATGTTTCTGAATATGAAAGAGCAAAAACTGGAACAGAATCAATAATCAAAGAAAAAATAATTTTAAAGAATCTCTCTTGAAGCTTAAAAAAATCATGAGTATGCAAAAAGAGATCATTAAACATTAGATCAAATTAACGAAAAAGAGACCCAAAGAAAAATCCTGTTAAACTTTCTATAAAAGGTTAATGAAAATAATTCTACATTCACTCAAATTGCCTACAAAGGAACAAAATCAAGCTGTTCTTGGTTTTCTATTTGCCATAAATTATGAATGAGCTAATAGTGTCTATGGAGTTGTTTTGACAAACAAGAGTTTGGTGACCCCAAAATTCTATAATAGCCTAATTGGTATTGATATTTCAAGGAAAGAGTAAAACATTCCCCAAAACTTCAAGATCTCAAACATTGACCATGAATATTTCTTGAAAATAATGTTTTGAAAATAATTCAGTCAACTAGAAGTTTAATCAAAATAGGAACACAAGATTAGAAAACTTTATTTTTGTGGAAGTATGTTTAAATATAAATCACTTAAAGAGGAACTGATTATTAAAATGTGTATTATATATACAAAAACCTGTATATACTGGAGTGGGTGGAAAGTAAAAATGAAGCAAATACTTTATTTTTTATCCTATAGTTAAATAGAAAAATAAATGTTAAAAATACATTTGGAGACTTTAATGGGAAGTATTTATAAAACAATAATTGTAGTAAACCTTGATAACATTAAAATCACTGAAGAAATAAAAGACAAAATACTAGTCAACAAAACAAAGTTAAAAATGTTTGAAAAAATATAACAAGGAAGCATGGAAATTAGAAAGAATGAGACCCAAGGGAAGTACAAGCAAGCATATCTATTATGGTAATAATTGCAACATTTTTTCTCTCCTATTATAAAATAGTCAAATATAAATCTATACTACTTATATGAGCCAAAACTAAAATAAAATTTTTGAGAAATGTCAAAAATAAAAACAATAGTATAGTTTTACCACACAAATTCAAATCAAATGGAAATGAGTATCATTATTAATTTTATGCAAATAAAATATGTATCAAAAATGCTAAATGAGAAAGAAGATAATTATATATTCATAAAAGGTGCAGTGTACAAAGAAAATGTAATATTGATGAAGCATTGTGGTTTAAATAACAAGAGCATTCAAAAGCAAAGCAAATATTAAAAATGTTAGAAGACAATGATAGAAACATAATTGCATATTTATTTAACAAGACTTTGTTAGCTTTCTGACAATAAGTAGGCAGAGTAAATGATGGCAGATGATTTCACAATATAATTAAAAAGGTTGCAAAAGATTAATTTTTTACCATTCTGAAAGGTAATATTCTTGCAATAAGCAAGAAAGAAAAATAAATGAGTTATAACCATCAGAAAGCAGGGATCAATACAATCAAATACAGTCACTAGCAAGCAAGAGCCAACATAATCAAAATAACAATATCTTCTATAAATAATATAAATATATACATAGGATATCAAAAAATTAGTAGAATGATTTTGAAATTTAAACATTTACAAAATGGCAGGTCAAGAGCCAAATACACAAGCTGGCTTTTAAAAAAGCAAGAAATCCCATTAACAAGAGTATGAACACAGTTCCTCAAAATAAACATAAAGGAAGTGTGTGAGAACTATATATAAAAAGTGAGAAAGTGAGGGAGAGAATTACACCCATTTGCACAGTGTTAAAAGGATCATTTAGGGCTTCCCTGGTGGCGCAGTGGTTGAGAGTCCGCCTGCCGATGAAAGGGACACAGGTTCGTGCCCCGGTCCGGGAAGATGCCACACGCCACGGAGCGGCTGGGCCCGTGAGCCATGGCCTCTGAGCCTGCGCGTCCAGAGCCTGTGCTCTGCAACGGGAGAGGCCACAACAGTGAGAGGCCCGCGTACCGCAAAAAAAAAAAAAAAAAAAAAAAAAAAAAAGGATCATTTAAACAAGAGAACATATTGTGAGGAGGAAAGTTTATCTTAAATTCACTTACATAATTAATGAAGCCTCCATTCAAGTTCTAATGTATTTATTTACAAGAGAACAATTCTAGAATTAAAATCAAAGAAAAATTGTAGTGAATTTTGAAACAAAAGTGATGAGCAAACACTCAGATTTTTAATATATATATTAAACTTTAATATATATTAATATATATATTTAACTTTTTATTTTATATTGGAGTATAGCCAATTAACAGTGTTGTGATAGTTTCAGGTACACAGCATCAAGAGCCAAATACACAAGCTGGCTTTTAAAAAAGCAAGAAATCCCATTAACAAGAGTATGAACACAGTTCCTCAAAATAAACATAAAGGAAGTGTGTGAGAACTATATATAAAAAGTGAGAAAGTGAGGGAGAGAATTACACCCATTTGCACAGTGTTAAAAGGATCATTTAGGGCTTCCCTGGTGGCGCAGTGGTTGAGAGTCCGCCTGCCGATGAAAGGGACACAGGTTCGTGCCCCGGTCCGGGAAGATGCCACACGATATATATATTAAACTTTAATATATATTAATATATATATTTAACTTTTTATTTTATATTGGAGTATAGCCAATTAACAGTGTTGTGATAGTTTCAGGTACACAGCAAAGGGACTCAGCCATACATATACATGTATCCATTCTCCCCCAAACTCGCCCCTGCCACCCAGGCTGCCACATAACATTGAGCAGAGTTCCCTGTGCTATACACAAGTCCTTGTTGGTTATCCATTTTAAATGTAGCACTGTGAACATGTCAATCCCAAATTCCCTGACTATCCCTTCCCCTCATCCTTCCCTCCTGGTAACCATAAATTTGTTCTCTTAGTCTGTGAGTCTGTTTCTGTTTTGTAGTTGAGTTCATTTGTACCATTTCTTTTTCGATTCTGCGTATAAGAGATATCATATGATATTTCTCTTCCTCTGTCTGACTTACTTCACTCAGTATGACAATCTGTAGGTCCAACTATGTTGCTGCAAATGGCATTATTTCATTCTTTTTAATAGTTGAGTAAATTCCATTGTGCGTGTGTGTGTATATATATATATATATATACACATATATATATATACACACACATATATATATATACACACACACACACATATACCACATCTTCTTTATCCATTCCTCTGTCAATGGGACACCTCAGCTTTTTATTCCAGATAGTACTAGAGTATTTCACATATAATGATATAATTGCAAAGAGAAATAAACAGATTGGAGCAGAATAGGTAGCTCTTAAAGAGGACATTAAAATATATGATAAAATACTAATGTTAAACAGAGGATGAATTAGTCCACAAAAGATTTTTGGAAAATTGGATGTTTGAAAATAATTATTCTTGACGCTTACCTCCCCAAAAACATGAAAATAAAACCAGGAGATAATAAAATATTCATTATAAAGCATTAGATTATAAAAACAAGATGAAATATTCTTAATATAAAAAATTTAAATATATATAAATATTATATAAATTATGTATTTTACATAAATATTTTAAAAGAAAATAAAATTCTATAATTCAAAATGAAAATTAGAAAGTAACAAAACTTCCTGCTCACAAAAAAGTAGAAATGATATATACAACTAATAAAACTACAAAAAAGTATTTCTCTTCTATACACGTAAGTGAAAACTAAAATAAGAAAATATTATTATCCTGATGGGTCTAGTGCAGTCACAAGAACCTTTAAAAGCAGCAGAAGAAGGCAGAAAGATAAGTTAGAGAAATGGGGTGGAAGAAGAGAGAGGGGGAGATGCAACGCAAGGAGACTTTAGAGATTAGAGGCATGAGAAGGACTCTACCTGCCTTTGTTAGCTTTTTGAAGATGGGAAAAGAGGCCCCAGCCAAAAATATTTGAGTAGCCTCTAAAAGCTGAGAGGCAACAGCCAGAAAGTTATCCAGAACTTCAGTCCTACAACCACATGGAACTGAATGCTTCCAACAACCTGAACGAACTTGAAATGTGTTCATTCCTAGAGGCTCCAGAGAGAAAGAAAGCTCTAACACCTTGATTTCAGCCTTGTGACACCAGGAGCAGAGAACCAGCTGAGGCACAGTGCACCTAGACATCTGAACTACAGAATTCTGAGATCATAAATAGGTATTGTTTATGCCTCTAAGTTTATGGTAATTGGTTATGGCAGTCATAATAAACTAAAGGATAAGAAAAATTTTTGTCCTGATGATTTGGCAGAAATTAAACAAACAAACAAAAATCATTGCTGGAAGATAGGTAGCTATATTCAGTATTGACAAAATATAAGTTATTTCAGATTTTCTAGAAACCAGTTTGCTAGCATGTATATAGAGCTTTAAAGATGTCCATACTCTGTAATGTACTAATTCTGTCTTTTAGAATCTACTGTAAAGACCTAATTAGAACTGTGGGCCAAGATATAAGTGTAAGGATATTATTCATAATAGCAAACATTTGGAAACCACCTTTACTCTCAAATAAATAAGTTATGGTAACTCATAGAATATTGAATAGACTAATAATTACTCATAGAATAATTGGAATATTTTTCAGGCAATAACTTCATACTTTCAAAAATGACTTAAATAAATTTGATATACCCAGATATACTCAAAATATAGTGCTAAATAAAAAAGTGTACATCAAAAATAAAATCTGTCAGTATCTCTCTCTCTCTCTCTCTCTGTCTCGCTTTTCTATTCTATTTGTATACACATACACCTCACGCCACACTGAAAGGAGATTGGGAAAAATTTAACCAAATGTTAATGGTAGATATTTCTGGGTGAAAGAAATATGACTGTGTTCTTTTTTATAATTTTCTGTATTTTCCAATTTTTATAATCATATGATTTTTGCTCATGATAAGAAAAAATATTAAAAAATAAATGTGTCATTCCATATGAATAAGTAGAAAAGTTACATGTGTGGATGTGAAAAGCAGCTAAACTCTGAAGTATACTATATTTAAAATATTATGCATTCCACATGATATTTTCTAGGTTTTTTCTTTGGTATTTTCCATCGGGAAATATTGATTATATTTGATGTTTTAAACAGACGTTATTTTTTAGAGCAGTTTTAGGTTCATAGAAAAATTTAGAGGTAGGTACAGAGATTTCCTATATATCCCTTGCATTCACACAATCTCTCCTAGTATACTTAGGTTCACAGCAAAACTGAGCAGAAGATACAGATTTCTCTATAGCCCCTGCCCCTGCATAGCCTCTCTCATTATCAACATCCCTCTCTGGATTAGTACCTTTATTACAACTGATAAACCACATTGGCAAACCATAATCACCAGAAGTCCATAGTTTACATTAGGGTTCACTCTTGGTGTACATTCTGTGGGTTTAGACAAATGCATAATGACAGGTATGCACCATTATAGTTTCATAAAAGTAGTTTCACTGCTCCAAAAATCCGTTGTGCTCCACATTTTCATCCTGCTCTCAACCCCAAACTCCTGTTATTATAAATATTCAAAAATACTGCCTAAAACAAATACAGGATTAAGAGCTATATAAAGTATTATCAATTTGAGAGGCTGTTTAGAGAAGTTGTTAAGAGTATGGATTTTCATATAAGACTGACTGGGTTTAAATCAGTTCCAGCAACTAATAGCTATACGATACTGGGCAAATCAATTAACCTCCTTATATCTCAATTTTGTTTTATGTAACAGATAATAATACTACTTACTTCAAGGTTTTTATAAGAATTATGAGAGTATTTCTAAAGTACTCAGAACAATGTCTAGCACGTAGTACACAGGATGTAAATTTTTGTTAAATAAAATAAAGATGAAAAATGGAACTATGGAACTAAGAAGCTTCTGAAATATAAAAATGTTTTACATACACACACATTCCAGAGCAATGAAATCATACTGCAAATTCCAATTCGCATTTTTTTTTAAATTGGAAAACAGAAAAGGAGTATGACGGAATTAAGATCAGTCATATTTGTCACATCAATTATGGTAAATGCACTTATGGAAAAAAAATATTTTTCAATTATATTGCCAAATAAGACACCGTTCTCTTTAGAGTAGAAGAAATGAATCTAAATTAAGTGATTCATAAAGCTTAAAAATAAACAGTATGGTTCATACACATAGAAAGTATAACGTCAAGAGTGAGCGCTAAGGTAAACTGTGGACTTTGGGTGACTGGGATGTGTCAATGTAGGTTTATCCTCGTTAAAAAAATGCACCATTCTGGTGAATGATATTGATAATGGGGGAGGCAAAGCATGTGGGAGCGGGGAGTATGTGGGAAATCTATATACCTTCCTTGCAATTTTGTAAACCTAAAAGTGCTCTAAAAAATAGTATTTAACAAAAAAATTTTTTAAAGAGTATACATAAATATAACAATCAAATATAAACCAAGACAGAGTAGTCCCCTATATAAATATTAATAATCAGGCCAGAAAGTATTGAATAAGAAAGAGCATTCTAAAATATTTCTATTATCCACACATTTATAATAGTTTTTTTTTTTTTTTTGTGGTATGCGGGCCTTCCTTTGTTGTGGTCTCTCCCGTTGCGGAGCACAGGCTCCGGACGCGCAGGCTCAGCGGCCATGGCTCACGGGCCCAGCCGCTCCGCGGCATGTGGGATCCTCCCAGAGCGGGGCGCGAACCCGGTTCCCCTGCATCGGCAGGCGGACGCGCAACCACCGCGCCACCAGGGAAGCCTTATAATAGTTTTGAATATCTATGCATGGAGTGCCATAATAACAACATTCAGAAAGCAGAAATTATAAGAGATAAAAGGAGAAATCAATAGGAAAACATAGAAGGAGACTTTAATGCATCTTTGTTAGTGCATTAAAATATCAAGTTGACAAAAATAAATAAGGCTATAGAAGGCATAGAACAGACACAGGTGGCCAAACACATGCACATTGTTCCCTGAAAATGGAGTGTATAGTTTATTCTTAAGTGCCTGGGGAACCATCACAAAGAAAATAGAAAGACATATTAGAATCCCCAAAGTCAAAATTTTCACAAAGGATCACAATACAATAAAACTAGAAATGAGGGCTTCCCTGGTGGCGCAGTGGTTGAGAGTCCGCCTGCCGATGCAGGGGAC
>NC_041218.1:40195210-40250481 GCF_002837175.3 Physeter macrocephalus
CCGCCTGCTGATGCAGGGGACACGGGTTCGTGCCCTGGTCCGGGAAGATCCCACATGCCGCGGAGCGGCTGGGCCCGTGAGCCATGACCGCTGAGTCTGTGCGTCCGGAGCCTGTGCTCCGCAACGGGAGAGGCCACAACAGTGAGAGGCCCGCGTACCGCAAAGAAAAAAAGAAAGAAAAAAAAAACTAGAAATGAATGATAAACACAGAAATTTCTTCTATTGAGAAATTAAAAAGAAAGCCCACTCGTATAATTTGTTAGTAAAAGAAGAATAGAAATCAGAACTTCAGGGTGACTGAGCACATTTGTAATGAAAACACTTTGTAATAGAGCACATGGAATACAGTTAAAGTTGTGCTCAGAGGAAATTTTATAATCATAAGTACTTAAATAAAAAGATAATGAAAACAAAGGAAACATTGAACTCAAACCCCCCAAATAATAAAATAAACAGAAGAGAAATATAAGGAAGGGATTAATAATGATAAAAACACCAATTAACTACTTAGCAGAAAAGAACATAGAATTCATGTCAGAATATAAGAGTTAGAAGCCTGCATTCTTTCATATACTTTCTTGGCAAGTTATTTGACTGCTATTATTGTCTATTTTTGTCTAAAGCTTCCTTCAAAGCAAAATCTCATTCACTGGAAACATTTCCCTTACTTTCCCTTGTGATAATGTACACGTGCAGTTCTCCATTAGGATTTACCTTTCCTGTGGTGATGGTAATGAATGCTTCAGCGCAGTTTGGCCCCTGACCCCAAACTTCTCCTTTTTTTGGCTGAAATTCTGCTTTTTATCATTTATTCCACTGGATGACAGCAGTAGATGCTCGGGAGATCATGTGGAAGGAGGGGAAGACATTAAAGTGAAAGATCGGGAAATGAAAGAGTTCCAGTTGCTTGACAAAATCTACTTTCCAAAGCTGCTAGTTAATCAGACCCACAAGCATCTTGTTCAGTTAAGAAATGATTGGCTCACACATCCACTTTGAAGAGACTAGATAGGAAACTAGTCCTGAATCCCTAGTCCTTAACACCTTCAATCTTGTTAGTCAAGTTACTGAGTCTCATTTTGTCTCTTAGAATTTCAGAGGGGGCTTCCCTGGTGGCGCAGTGGTTGAGAGTCGGCCTGCCAATGCAGGCGACACGGGTTCGTGTCACGATCCGGGAAGATCCCACATGCAGCGCAGCGGCTGGGCCCGTGAGCCATGGCCGCTGGGCCTGCGCGTCCGGAGCCTGTGCTCCGCAACGGGAGAGGCCAAAGAATTTCAGGGAAACAGAAGCTGCTTTTACCTATAATTTAATGTTTTGATAGACCCAGCAACACTCTGAAAGGAGCCACTTGAATAGTAAATCTTTTAACTTAGTCTTGATTTGTCCTTTTAATCACAAATTTCCAGCTTTTACCTAAAAGTATAACAGCTCAAGCATGCCACAGAAGATAGCATTCATGAAGAGGAGGGTGTTTATAGAGAGATATATCTCTTAATTTATGATACAGTTGCTCTTGAATAAGTAATGAGGGGTTTCATAAACTGAAGAAGCAAAAGATATTATTGGTTTAAAACATTTTATTTGTAACAGATAAAATACAGTTTTATTCCCACCGTACTAGACATTACTAACAGATTTGAGGATAAAATCTGCCATTTTGAAAAATATTCATGTTCTATGAAATCCCTTAACTATGTTGATAATTTAATAGTTTAGATTATCTGAAATATGTTTATGTGTAAATATGGAATAAAAAGAAACTGGGATTTATATTTGTGATGCAACCCAAATGAATATTATATAAAGTAATATAACGTTTATCACTTATTTTCAGATTGTGTAACAATTCTAATCACCCAAAATGGCTGAACTATAAGGAATACTGAATTGTTCAAATGATTGATTTTTTAAAATTACAGCATTATTGAATTAACTCAATTTGATCTGCTTATTTTGATTACTGTTTAAAAAAAATCAACCTGCATAGAATCAAGTGAGTTAGAGAGATAAAAATAGAAATAATACTGTATATAATAATACTCTAGAATATAGAAGTGAGACTTTTTGGAAGCTAGATTACTCTATGTTCAAAAATAATGACCTAGAGGAATAGAGTAGGAGGATAATAATTTGTTATAAAATTTCATGTCAGAGTTCCATTATTGAAATGAGACACAATATATAATGTAAATAAAAACAAGCAAAATATCTACTGAAAGGTCTAATATGCTCATCTTTGTAATCATCTTCATTGTAAGTAAATAAAGAAGACATCTGGAACAATCTAAACAGGAAGAACTAGGCAATTAGAACTTTCTCAAAACCATTTATTTTTCTCTAAATTTTATTTTGATGCCAATTACTTTAAAAAGTACAATTGTAATGTCTTTTTTATTACTTTCTTTTTTCCCATTCTTCCTACTTTTATTATATATAGTAAGCATTATATTATTATTGTGTTATTGTGTTTGTTTTGATATTAAAAATATCTATTTTAATCAAAGTAATATATGCGCTTAGCTTGAAAACCAGCTAATACTGCAAGACACTGAAAATAATAGTTCACTCTACTACCTCTCTCTCCCCCATCTAATCCCACACTAAATGAGACATCCATTTTCAGCTTTTTAAACTGTCTCCTGTCTTCACCAATGCATTCTAAACAATATGTTATACTGTCTTTCATTTATCAATTTTTGACATTTTCTATTGACTTTCTGTCTTGGTAAATGAGGCTTAGCTTTTATACTACCTCCCACTTTTCTTCCCCTTATCCTGCCCATATATAACAATTAAATGAAGTCATTGTTTGTATTATTAAATCTGCTTAACATTTTCTGTTGTTTCATCCTCTAGTGTATTATTAGTATGTTTTCTTTCTTACATGCTATTTTTTCCTGAATCTGAAAATTGCCTAATTTTATTTTTACTTGCATAGTTTTGCATAGTGACCGTATCCTTAAATGTATCCCATCTTATTTATCTGCTTAACCTTTGTAATATTTTCCAAATGCTTACATATATCAGATATTCTACCAATGTTATATTCTCCCTTAGATCTGTCTCTTCTTGAGCCTGTTGTGCTTTTGCTTCAATCTTCCCTGCTTTCTAGGCTTGGAGAACAGTTTCTCTTTGCCATGTTAACTCTGCTGAATTCCCTGTATCCTAGATGCCATGTCTTCCTCTTTTGTGGTTAGTACTTGAATTTTGCTGGATCCATGCAAACAATGTTCTAAGGTGAATTTATTAAATATTTGATGCTTAAAAATGTCTTTATACCTTAATATTGATACATGGTTTGTCTGAGTATGTATTTGGGGGTTAAAAATCAACTTCCCTTAAAATTTTAAGGCATTACTTTCATGTCTTCTGGCATCTAGAATTGTTTTTGAAAGGGTAATGCAATTATAGTCCCAAAGTTTGTTTATTATGCATTTGTTTTTATATGATTAGTTTTTCTTTTCTGTGGGAGATTTTAGGATTTTTTTTTTCTTATTAGTGTTTTGAAATTTCATGGTGATGTACCTCCTTGTGGATCTTTTTTGATTCAAGTGTTGAACATTCAATGGAGTCTTTTAATATAGGGAATCCTGTTCTATAGGTCTGAGAAGTTTTATTTAATCATTTACTGATTAATTTCCTTCCCATTTGGTTTTCTCTAGAAATCCTGAAGAGAGATTTTGTACTGATTTGACTGTTTTCTTACCTTTTCTATCTCTCATATTCTATAATTTTGAATTTTTGTTCTATCTTCCAGTAAATTTCTCACATTTTATCTTGTCACCTTTTTATTTTTAAAAATATTTTCACATATCATGTTTCCACAAATTTTATATTAATATTTAATTAGTTATATTTTAAAATCCCCTTCTTGTGTTGAGGATGTATTATCTTTATACTTTTAAGATATTAGAATAACTGTTGCCTTTTCTCTATTGTTTCCCAGTTCCCTGAATTGTGTCTATTTCCTCTAAGAATTTTCTTCCTGTTATTTATTTTGTTTCTGATGTTAGGTGTTTTCCTCAAATGTCTGGTGATTACTGTAGATGTGTTCATATTCAAGAGTGAAGAATATATATGTATTCTTATATATAATCACCATTCTTACATATAAGAAGATATATGTACTTACACACACATACATACACACACACGCTAATTGAGAGCTGTGCGTATTTCTGTTGGGGTAGTGTGGGCACTGTGGTGAGCTCACCAGTGTGAGATAGAGGGTGACCCTGTCTTTATAGTTAACACTCTCACTACCACCAAATCTCACAAGTGTTATGGGAGTCTTACATTTTTCACTCTGAAATTTTAATTTCTCAGAAGAAAAACCCTTTGGTCTCTTCTGTGGGGTTAGTAGACCTGGCTTTAAAAGTTCTTAGAGTAAGAAAGAGGACAAGGTTCCCAACATTCATTATACACAGGTGTAGTTAATTTCCTTGTGTTTTGTCTCAAGACTCACCTGCTACACTATGTCTCCTGTCTTCAAGTCTAGAGTCTTGCTGCGGGGGGCGGTGGGGGGAGGGGGAGGTGTGTATAGTCACATGACTACAAAACATACAGGGGATCTGGGGATCTAGCGACTCCTTTTACAGTACTTACTTTCAACATATCTATTTTCAGATTGTGCTTCACCGCAACCATTCACATATATGAATCTTTTCTCAGGTTGGTTAGTTTCTCATTATTATCTCCACTGTCTCCCTACAAATGGAGTTGAGCCTGGGTTGAACTTCCTGTGTTCTGCTAAGTTAATACACATCTCTGCATCTGACCTCCAGAGATAAATAAAAGTCTTTCTCCAGGGAAGTCCCCTATTACTATATTTTGGATTTATTCATTTTTTGTTTGATTAAAAATTAATTTCAGTGTCATTCTATTGGAATCTGGGCATAGATAATTGACAAATAAACACTGTCAATATATCATTTTGGATATATTAGATTGATTTATATATATTTAAAGTTAGGAAATATTTCTATTTGAATTTTTATTTAAAAATTATTTTTATAAATAAATTATTCCTATCTCTAATTTTTAGTAAAGTTCTTTATATTACTGTTAATAAATTTCAGAGACCTTTCCTTATCCTTTTTCCTATCAAAGGAGAAGAAGGAATTATTCTGATTAAAATCTAAAATGGCACCATCCTGTGTCAGAGAAGCACTACTTTTATATCTACCCTCTGTCAATTTTGTGATCTCCAGACTTTCTGAAAAGAGAGTGCTCTAATTTAAATTTTACTATGGATAAAAAAGTATCCCTTTAGAAACGGTGCATGGTCTGTTCTTACTGAATCCAGCATTCTCTAATCTGTCCTTGACGTGCAGTGTTCTTGTTTCCTGAGTTCGCATTTTGTATTTCAGATCTTTCCATTCTGTCATTCAATTCACATTGTATCTATGTAAAAAATGGGCAGTTGAGCACTTTAAAAATTTTTAGCCAACAGGATATTTTAGGAAATAAGATGTTCAAGACCTTTTTACCTGCCAGATGGAAGGAGAGGGGATAAGATATATGATAATCACAAATATGAGAAAGCATTGACATTCTTTGTCCTGATAATGAGTCAATAGGTTTCAATAGATATGTTAGACAAATTATGGCTCAAAGTAGCTTAGATCATTTCTGAAATTGATTATTTACAAGTTTAGTAGAAACAGTGAGTAATAAAAAGCAAATTGTACAAATGTAACTATATGCTCTGATATTATTTCATAAGTCATTTAGCAAACCTCTAATTCTCTTATAATTTACTTCTGGGAGTATTCCTCACACCAGTAGTTCGAAAGTCCTAATCTATGGTGTGTATATGAATTATCCTTGCTAAAAATGTTAAGAAGCCTGAGTAACACTCCTAAAGATTTCACCCTAAAAGTCCTGGGCTCTGGCCTAGTGCAGGTATCAATGAGCTAAACTGATGAGAAAGAACACTGCCATAGTTTCTTCTGTTTCAAACAGTGGGTTATTCTCTTCCATTTAATGTTATTCTCACTTGAAAAGTTTGGATTATGTTTAACATAAACAGTGCATCCTTATTACATCCTGTGCCTCTGCTTTGTTTCCAGCATTGCTTTGATATAATTCAACCAAGGACAATTCTTTACAAATTAAAATTTACCAAGATAAGGAAGCTATAATGAGCCTCTTACCTTCCTTACATTTACCATAATATATTCCTTTACTAATACTAAAATCACTAAAAAGGAGAGAGACATTGTTTAATTCTCTTTTCCCTTTAATTCTAGTTATCGCCAGCCATAATTATTCAGTCTGTACCACCTTTAGTCAATCTGCATATGTCTTGAGTTATTTTACTTTATTGACCATCCAATATCTGTCAATTTCTTGAATATTTAATGTACCACAAACAGCAAAGCAGCATGAGATCGAAGTTGCTTGAAGTGAGGGCTTATGTACATGGTACACAGCTTGAGGCATGACAGATGTTGCTCTAAGTAATAATAACAATAACAGTAAACATCTCTGGAGCATAAAGTCCCACTCTTTAAGCTTTCACTCAGTTGTATTAAATATTATCCTCCCCAGATATCTTCTTCCTCAATACATATACAATGGGAAATCTAGGTTGCAGAGTATAGACTTAAGGAGTCTTTAGGGACTCTTGATATATGTGACTTTGAAAAAGTTACTTGTGTCAAAGAAATGGCATATGGAGATTATGTACAAAATTTTTTTGAGGATTAAATAAAATATAGTTGTGTAGGTAATTTTTCTTCATAAAAAGGTAAATGCTTATTTTCAGGGTGAACTATTTTGCTATACATAATTTCTGAGGATGCCTGAAACACTAAGTAAAGAAGGAGGGAAAATTCAGGGAAAGAGCATAAGGAAGAAATGGGGCAACGTCAGGAAGGATAATAAAAATATATATCATGGTGGATACCAATAAGCAAAGTAAAAATTTTGCCTAATTCACTATTTTGACTGGGGTTAACTTTGTGTAGAGTTATGTCAAATAATAAGATAAAAACATTGGTCAGAACTTGAATTTGTGTTTGATGTAGTGAAATTAGTCATCTCAATTCTTCCTGCTCATGATTGTAATGCTAGTCAAATGTGAGTGTGTCTATAAAGCACTATCAAGTCTAAGAAAATAACCACCTTTCACCTAATAATAGAGTTGGGAGGATGAGGTTGATGGAGCCTGATCCATGGAGCTGCATGAATGTGGCTAGGAGTTGTTCATTTAGGCACATTCATCTGCTGGGAACAATATGAAGCTCAAGCTAAGAGACACCTCAGAATTCTGACTCTGTAATTAGCATGATGGGTTTTAAAGCAGAGGTGTAAAGCTGTTTGTTTACACATGACCAGAGGTGCAAAGCTGTTTGGTTACACATGACTAGCTAACATTGGAAAGCAGAGCATTTCAGTCATAATGTGATGACCCTGTTCTTGACTTTTAGACCCCAGGAGCTGGTGGAGCTATTGTCATTCATTCATTACCAAGAGCTCTTTGGATGGTTATTTAAGCTTCCTTACTTCAGAGCTCCCTGCTCTTTTCTAGCCCTTAAAACTATTGGAAATTAGGCAGCGTCTTGTCCCAGCGTTTTTTGTGTTCTGAGAAGAATGTTAACAATGATCCAGTAGAGTAGAGATCTTTTAAAATTAAAAGTAAGTCTATGTCAAAAAGGAAAGGACAGATGAGAAAGATCAAGGCAGAAAGTGGCTATCCCTTATGGACAACAATATTAAAATGGCAATGATGAAGGACATAAAATGGTGGACATAAAATGATTATAATGAAACTAAGTTATTAAAGTGAAGTGAAAGAAAAGAGCTTGCATTGCATTAAAATAAATGAGGAAATAACATTGGATTTCCCCCCCAAAATCAGGACACTGTATTTAAGAACTGGCACTATAGAGGATGTTTACTATTTTAATATATTTTTATTAATAATTCTGGAAGCATATTCTTTCTTTAATGAAAAATTGTATATATTTTTACAAAGGCTATATTAAGTGGAGAGGTAAAGAAGTATTTTTGAAATTTCAGTTTTTTCCTTGAATGAAAATATTTCTTTCCAAAAATCTGCAATATAATTCAAAATTTGTAGTTCCTAAAAGAAGCACTGTTTAAAAATGTGCATTATTTACCCAAAAGTTTAGAATAGTTGTTATTGGTGATTACAAATGCGTATTTTCCATGAGTGTAGAATAACATGTTAAAGGAGAAATTTCTAGATGAATTAATTTTAGATGAAATGATTCCCCTCACCATGTCTTCATGTGTGCCAGACTTTAAGGCCTATATCTCTCTTCAGTGAAGATTTCGGTACCACATGGATAACTTTTCATCTTTTAAGGTATTTGTGATTGTAGTGTTCAGCATTAAAATAAGGTTTTACTTATATCATCTCAGACAAGCTCTACTTTTTTTAGTTTATCTTCATATCACACCCACACAGAGAGACTAATCTCTGACATGTTCTTTTATGGATCCCTCAAGCAGCAGTGAACCCACCCAGGCAGACAGTGGTGGTCTAAGGTAAAACTTTGTCAGGTAGCATGGCTGGATTAGCTGTGGAATCATGAGTCAGTTCCTCTAATGAATACAAGGGTGTCTGATCAGCACGCACAATGCAGAAGCAACACTCCTAGGTTGCTGTGGTACACAGACTGTAAATAAGAAAGGAAAAATTGTCATTTTACAAAGTGGAAAGTTATAAACACTACTGGTAGTCGGGAGTGCATAGTCCTCTACATTTTACTCTACATCACAGTGCATTTTTATTGTTTTAAAGCAAATAGTGTTTCCTAGTTCACAGAGGTTCTGTTGATACCCAGCTGTTTTTATTAATTCAGCTTTTTACTTAAAAGAAAAAAAGGTACTGCATGATTAAAATCATTGCATAGTTAGGACTATTTTTAAAAATCCTTTCTCTTTCTATTCTAGTTAAAGAAACTAAAAATAAAATAAAAGTTTTGTGTGAATTTTTTTTGGTAAAAATAAATAAATTGTTAGTTTTGAACTAGCACAAATAATATTTATAAGCTGGTACTTTTAAGATGCCTGAATACAGTTATATTCCTGCAAGCATTATTTAATATACTTATAAAAAAAACTCTTGGTTAACTTCAACCTACAGTCTTTTTCAGTGATCACAAATACTAGTCAAATAGATGCCAAGTTAATTCCCTTTTATGGTACTATTAATATGGTATTAGGATGGAACAGCTAAAATGCTGGTAGAAAAAAAAAACATATAGTAGCCTCTTATAGTCTTGATATGGCTAGACATATTTTAAGAAAAAAAATCAAAATTCTCAAATTGTTGGTTGAGTTCATGATTTTGAGATATTAGGCTCAAAATTATGTAATTATTAATTATGAGACTTGATCACATGAATCACGAAAAGGTAGGGAAAATTGGGAGTAGAGAATATCTGTTTTCAGATGTCTGAATGGTTATAAGATTAGGGAGATACTATTTATTTTACTAGATAAATAACTTGATTGTGCTTAGGTATCACTTAACAAAATTTTATAAAATGGAGATTTTTAGGGCTCCTTCCAAGAACTAATAAATAAGAAGAGTTGAGAGTGGCCCTTAGGAATCTGTATTAAAAAGAAAAACTTATCCAGTTAATTCTAATTAGACAACCAAGGTTGGGAACCCCAGTTTATGTGATTCATGATAAAATCAGGCTTAATCAGTAAGTCCATGTCTCCTGGGAGCAGAAACAGGAATTAAATTAATTTCCATCCTCTTTGTCCTATATAATGCCTGTCCACTAGTTGCTCAAATATATGTTCGATGAATGAGTGAACACAGTAGGAGGCATGTTTCGTTCAAGTGCAATGAAAGTATTTTTTATCACTTAGAAGTGTCACTTCCTAGGACTGCAGCTGTCAAAACATTAAGACTAGATGATCACTTATCAGATGTTGCTGGTACCAGAAAAGTGCAGAGATCAGCATATAGTAAGCACTCCATAAATGCTTCACAAATTAATGCATAAACTAAACGTAAGTGTCTTATTTCACGAATTTCTTAATCAAACTACGTTGACTGTGAAGCAGATCAATGGTAGAATTAAAATCAGATTAGTAAGAACAAATGAGCTCCCTAAAAACTCATTCTATAGGAGAATATAGATATAACTAAAATGACTTTTTTAGCATTTATCAAAAGGAACAAGTCTTCAACTTTAGCTGTATGCAAAATTAATCATTCACAACATTGTAGCATCAAAACACTTTGTATTTACTTTTCTTATATCATTTATCATTTATTTGGAAACGTATCTTTTGTCTCTTGTAAAACCAACCTTCCTTGAGGACAAGGACACTGCTGTCATTTTGTCCTCGTCCAACCCATCTGAAAGCTGACCATAGGTTTGTTTGACTTGATAGTTAGCTATTGTTCACTGTTTAATAGACATGGGCTTCACCTCACTGCACCAGAGCTGCAGTGCGTGGAGCACTTGCAGTAACTTGGCAATTCTCTTGACTATCAATCAGTGCTAAGCTTCTGTTATCATATATTCGGGCACTGAAATTGTATGCTGATTTAAAGACAGAAATCCAATTATACCTGAATATTTTATGTCTGATTCTTTACCTCATTATAATACATGGATCTTATTATTTTTTTCATCTTCTTTGGGCAGAAAGGACTTTCAAATATCCTTGTTCTTCCTACATGGAAGAAAAAAAAAATTTGGTTTCATTTTAACAAAAAGTTGAAGATAACACAGATAACCAGGGACTGCACCTCTGACATAAGAACTGACCCTTGAGGCTTTGGAGAAGCCAGCTGCATGTTCAGTTTCCTTTGTCCCTGTTTCTTGGAATTTACTTGAAAGAAAAACGTATTGGACAGAAACTGTTGCCATCTTGCACAAGCTGGTTACATCATCTTCAGATTTTTTGATGGATTTTACCTGTTGTTTTGGGTAGTAGACTTGGAACAAGTTAGACAATATATATTTTGACAGTGGCTGATTTATGCAGTTCCAGGAATGATTGATTTGTATACTTTTACAAGGGTAAGTCACACTTCATTTTACACAGCCCATTTTCACCATTGTCAGGGTTTAGTTTCTTGACATTACAATAAAAAATTGAACCACGTTTTTTATTTTTCAGCTCTATTAGTCTCTTCTCTTTCGTTTCTTTATAGGATTGGTGAAAAGTATTTGGCTAATCCCTTGAAAGACACATTACCATTGTTTAAGTGGTTGGGGGCAACCTTTAGGCTCAGGGTATTGATGACATACAAAGTGATTGCATGATTTCTATAGTAAAAAGAATATTACAGGTGGAAGCTGTAACTGGCTAAAGTAGCAAGTGCTCTCACATCATATCCTTTTCTCCCCTTAGCTGACAGTTCTAAGTCTGCTCCTTGCATGTGTGGTTTAGATTTGGTAGAGACTTGGGTAGAGAATACACACAATTTTGAGGTGTTTCCATCTGTTGTTTTGTATGCTGGATTTCTTCACATTCCCATGACTGTGGCTTGCCATGAAATCCTTCAGAGTGAAAGCTGAGAAAAATTGGAAACTCACATTCATGTGAAGCTCTTCTTCAAGTTTTAGAGTCCCTTCTAGAATCTGCTGGTCCTGCTACTATTGAATCTAGAGGCTTCAAGTAGTTGTGTATTATATTTTGTTCAAAGTTTGTAGTTTTTACCTGCCATGAGATTGGGACTTATTTGGCCATTTTAGAAGAACTTCCCCAGCATTTTTAAAATTTTAAGGTAGAATAGCAGTTTATCAATCCTATATTTTGTTCTATGCTGTTGGTTTCAAAAAAAAAAAACCTGAAGAGCTTTCTTTGTATAAGTAACCAGAGTAAAATATAAATTTAGTAATTTAGGTAAACTGAGTAATTCAGTTGGCAAGGTCAGTGGTCAGGGAGATAATGAAGGGAGAGTCCTCAAATCTGAAATAATCTGGAGTAATCTGCTAGAGGGTTAGACAGTTAAGAATTGAGGATGATGGAAATTATTAGAATTTCTGGAGTCATCGAAGCCTGGTATTGGACAGAATCTTGGAATCAGTTTATCAGGCTTTGTAGCTAAAACTAGAATCCTTCCAACGGCATCTCCCTACAACATAGTCACTACAGACTATGAAAGTGTGCTGAAAAGAATGTTAGATATGGCAATGAAGTAAATGGGAACAGTTGGCTACAAATGGTGAAATATCACACAAGTTTTCTCACATAAGGTACTCTGCAACATTTCCTATTTATTTCTGAATTTCAAATTTCTAGGCTAGCTATGCCATTGTACAATTTTTTACTGTGTAATTTTTGTACTTATAGGATAAAAATCAGTATTTCTGGGTGAATAATGTCTTATATGTCAAAAACTAGCATTATCTCTATTTTTTGGAAGGGTAAGGTATAAGGGAGTTAACTGATAAATAATAAATAAGAAAAGGAACTATGGATCACTTTGGTTTGTTTTGTAATGCATACAAAGTCAAGTCCAAAGAATTTCTGAAACATAAAAAGAATTTTTTAAAAATGTATTGAGATGATGTGAAAAGTTAATCTAATGACAAAGAATTATACAGTTTCTGACCATATATCAAAATTATAGTGTTAAGAAAGCAAGAGAATCGTTATTTTCAGATCATAAATACCAACATAAAAGAACACTTGAAATGAATTTTGACAGTTTCAAGCCTTTGCCCAAGACTCATTAATTCTTATCTAAAAGAATTCTAAACACTGGATCAGCATAATAATCATTAAAACACTAAATGTAAATAAACATGTAAAAAATACATTTTTTTCAGATACTCTTACTATCTATGCAGTACATTGCTCCCAAGAACAAATATACATAGTAAATAACTTCTATAGGGAACAGCACAAGATATCGAGGGCAAGAACTGAGTCTAATCAGAGATTCATAATATGATAATTTTCTAAAGACAAACTTAATGTTGCATCCATACATTCCCTTAGGATCAGTGAGGCACTGATGTTTTATATCAGCAAGGACTTAAAATGCCTACTTAATGCACAATCAAACAAAATACCACTGCACCTCACCATCACCACTACCACTAAACCCCGTGAAGAAAAAAATATAAATGCAGTTAACCTCAAAATAAACCTACTTTAAGTCTATACTATTATAGGATACATATGGGATATCCACTATTTTTAAAAGGCCAGGGCTTTGCATCCCTTCTTTTTAATGTAGATGGTACTCTTGTATATTTAGTTCTATTGAGAGTCTAAGCTACAGAGTAAACTCAATGGAGGAGAGTTTAGTGAATGGATACATACTAGCTAAGTCCCCTTAAGCACTGTGTTTCATGAGTGTAGACATGCAAACCCTCTCCCTTTATTATTTTCTAGAGGCAGTTTTTTTTTTTCCACTTCAAGTGAGCCAGTGTTTTAGTCCTTTCTAACATATAAAAGGTCATTCATTACCTTCTCTCACCTTTATCTTCAACCTCTCCCTCTCCACTCTTCCCTTTTAGCTTATAAGAATGCTTGAATACTGCCTATCCGTAAACAACAACAAAAACCAAATTATTTTCCAAGTGTTTTCTTCCCTGTACTGTTACAATACTTTTCTCTTTCCTTTCAAAGAGAGCCACAGTACTCAAAAGTACAATATACAATTTAGATCTCTTCTTCACCTTCCTTCATTCCTCCGCACATTACAATTGGGGTTCTGCCCACATCACACTCTATCTAAATGACTCTTGACAAGATTACCAATTAATATCCAAGATATCTACTCTTCCTTCCTACTGGGAACTTTCATCCTCTCTAGGCTTCAGGTATATTTTTTTCTCTTTCATTTTATTCCTCTTTCTACCTCTTTTGGTTTTTATCCTCAGTCTTTTTAGTAGAATCTGCTTTCAGTACCTCTTGCTTACAAGCTACTGTTTTCTAAGATTCTGTCCCTGAATATTCCTTATCTCTCTGTCACTCTATCAAGACAGGATAAGCTAAATTACAAGTAACAACCCTTACAATCTCATTGGCTTAAAACAATCAGCGTTTATGTCTTGCTCATATTACATGTTTATCACAGTTGACCTGGGGGTACCCATCACATTGTCTTCATTCAGGTACACAGGTCAACAGATCCTCCATCACCAGGGATATTCTTGGTCATAGTGGCAGGGGGAAGAGAACCACCAACTTAGAAGTGAGCACCAACTTAGAACCTGCTTCTGCTTCAAAGAGGCATAAATTCCTTCCTCTCAATTTGTTGTCAAAGTGAGTAATATAGTCAAGACTAACTTCAAAGTGGGCAGATCAGTATAATCCTATAATGTGCACAAAAAGTGCAAACCAAAATAGAAGAGAATAGTTCTAATGACAGTTACAGTCTCTGAGTGATTTCATCCAACAAATGTGGTTTCAATTGCTACATAAATGGTAATGACTTGCAAATATATACCTTGAGCTCATGTCTTTTAACATCTATACCCATCTATACAACTTCCTACTTCACTTGTATATCCAAACACTGAAGTCAACCCTCCCCAGTGAAACTTGTTATTAAACTTCTCATCTTGGTTACCTTCCAAGAATACAAGTTAGACACTTCTTGGTTAGTCCTGATTTATTACTCTTCCTTAACCCATATGTTACCTATTTTAATTCAGTCAGTGGTCTCAGTACTGTTAGAATCTACCCCTTCCCCTCTGTTTACATGATTTCTTCCTTAATGTAATCTCTCCATATTTATTACCTGGATTGCTGTAACAGCATTTTCTTGTGGTCTTCTTGCTAATGGGCTTAGTCCCTCCCAAACTATCCTTGTCCCTGCTGTCAAAGTTATCCACATCAATTTGATCATTTAATGTTTTAAAAGTCACTTATTGTTTGCTCCCTGTTGACTTCAGGATAACATTCAAACTTTTTATATCACACCAGGCCTTTTCTGATGTGATCTCTGATCATCTGGCTAGTTTCATCTCTCTCCACTTCCCCCAACTCATCTCATTCCATGATCTACTATTGATGATCAAGCTCACTTAGAGATAAAAGAGAAGTGTAACTAAATGATAAGTTCAGAAGGAAAAAAAAAAGAGGAAAAAGAAAATGAAGAAAACTCTTAAGTTGGATATAGAACCTGGGATAGCCTATAGTCTCCAGCAGGAAGTTCTTACTCTGTCTTTTTGTTCAAACATTTCATTCACCTAGCAGGAGATCTGAGTAGGAGACTAGTAGAGGTAGTTTTGCTATTGGAGATAGATAAGTAGTTTGTGGAGGCAGTAGGTCCTTGAATTCAGACTAGGAAGGTATGTCCAATCCTGACATTTATGATATTCATCCTTTGATGAAAAGCTGTGTCTGTAGGTAATACCAAGGTTATTATGTGAACAGTGACAACACTTCTCAGCTACATGGCAGTGACCAACTCAGCTGGGTCATGTTGCATACAGGGCTGCCCCTTACAGGGCTACAGAAGAGCATGTTCTTTATGAACTTGGTACAGGATTAGTTTGGAAATGTTTGACAGATATAATGATTGGCATTCTCTGCAATAATTTTAATGTTTCAAAGCTACAGATCAAAGACAGGGGAAAAAAAGAGAAAATCAGAGAAATTGCATCCTTTGGAATAAGAAAAAGAACAAAAAAGGAGACAAGTATATTTTCACATCTAAACAATTCTTGTACTAGATTTTAAACAATTTTAAGACTATGGAAATGGTGAAGAGGGTGAGGTTTTTGTAGTAGTTGTTTGTTTGTTTGATTTTTTTCTTAATTTCTGTGTTTTTTTAAACCATACCCATCTCTTTACTTTATGTAATTTAAGGAGCGAAAAACACAATTTCTATAGTAGGCTGCAGTTTTTTAGAATGTGTCTTTTGTTTCCTACTAAGGGGGAATAAAATGCAAAGAGGAAAGTTTCCCAAGTTACTAGTTCAACATCAGTGAATGAAACAAAAATATGTGCTTTTCCTTCAAGTGCCTAACATTTATAAGCAGGAGGATGAATTAACAGAATGACAGGTGTTGGGAAATGACAAAAGGAAACAGATTTCTGATGGTAATCAAATTACTTAGTCCTCAGTTACATTCCAGGCATAAATAAAGTAAAACAATTAATCTTTTATTTCTGCCACCTGTAAATCTGCCAGGCATTGCATGCTTAACAGCATTAATGAATAGTGATGCAAAGACAGTGCCTAATTTTTTTCTACTCTGCAATATTTGACAGCTGAAATCATCTTCTGTAGTGTCTCTGTGCCAGTCCAAGAGGTGGAATGGCTTCTATCCTGAAAAAGAAGTCCCTTCAATTTCATTGAAAGGGGGTGGAACACTTTAACATTCACCAGAATGGAAGAGGAAGAGTACATGGTCTCACCCCTATGTTTTAAGCACTAAAGTGTGGCTAATTTCTGGATTGTAAGGGAAGAGTAAAGATGGGAAACTAGAATAGAATGAACTGGAAAAAATTGTCTTCTGCTGTTTCTGTTTGTTAAGAGGTTAGTAAGTGTAATGGTTTTCTATTACCATTTTGACATTTGGAAAAAGTAAATAAAATGAAAAGAAACAAGCACTATTATTTATGGTATATATATATATTATTTATGGTATATGCCACTAAATTTCCACATTTTTCTGGATCTCTTAACCAGAATTATGCATTATGCATTATGCTTTTAGAACTATGTTTTCACATTGACAGTCTGAGAAATCTCATTAGGCATCAGGACATGAGAGAAAGTCTAGGACTCTTACACTTGCATCATAATAAATTAGCCTGAAAGAGTGATTGCGGATATGCCCCAAATTCTACCCCGAAGCTATGATGTGTCTAAGGACATCCTTTCCTGTTTCTAAGGAGTAATAGATATTTTTCCTTCTTCCTGGGACCCAACACAAATCTTCCTCTTTCTGTGTAGTTTTCTCTGATACATGCCTGGCCCCACTAGGTAATTGGGCATATGTTTGACTGTGACTGGCTTCCCTAACTCTGAGGTTATGCAGAAATGCATCAGTAGAAGACCTCATGGAAATTCTGTTAAATAGCAGACGTCCTCATTTTTTATAAGAAAAGTGGTTTCTTTTTAATACAAGCAATATTTTCTTTGCAGCATCTCTAACTCAAATGCAAAAAGACTCTGCTTGTTTACTTACCTGGCATTTTCTTTCCCTGGATTATCACCCAGAACATTTATTTCTCTTTAGTTCATCCCTCTTTTGAGTGACTTAGCAGTTAATCAGTCTTGTCATGACTACTGCAAGTGATTGGATTTTGTTTGATTTTTAATGAAGCGATGTTTCAGTTCCATTTTGGCTTATGGTGATAAATTATTTGCAAAGCACAATGAGGGAAAAAGTGGGGGAAAAGAGAGATGAAAGCTCCAGGGTCATTCTGGCTTATTCTAATTTTTAAATATGTTCTCAGCAGTTGTATCCCCCAAGTGTTTAAAAAATAACTGAAAGTTGAATACTGCCTAGAAACAAGAAAATATGAATTGATTCTGGCTTCTTAGAAATTCCATACCCCGTGGAGCTCCCAGTAGTGTTTTCATCTCTTTAAAAATGTTTCCACTTTGATTCTTTTTTTTTTCCCTTAGAATCAAGCTTTGTAGTTAATTGCTGATAACATCCTTTTTTACTTAGTTTTATACTGAGCAATCAAGTCTGCTTTCTTCTCTATCTAGCTTCCAAAACTCTTGGCTATTTTAAGGATCTTTTTCCCCTGAGGTTAGCTAGTTTCCTAGAGCTAACAACAAATGCATTAAATATCCATCCCAAGAAAAACTGCAATCTGACTTTTAAAAAAATCTTTCAAAATATGTTCTCAAACAGAGTTTTGTAATTATGACTCTGGAGTATAAGTTACCTTGTTTAAATCACCGAGGATATTTTCCCCAGGCATTTAAACATTTTAAGATGCTGACTGAGACAGTCTGAACATAGAAGCAATGGGTATCCTCTGCTTGACCCCAGAGAGCTGTGTCCAACCTCATGTGTTTCTAACACCTCTCCTACCTCTGTCCAAAGTCTTTTAAAAAATCAAAACAGGGCTGCCCTGGTGGCGCAGTGGTTGAGAGTCCGC
Source organism: Physeter macrocephalus (assembly GCF_002837175.3). NCBI lineage: Eukaryota > Metazoa > Chordata > Mammalia > Artiodactyla > Physeteridae > Physeter > Physeter macrocephalus. The sequence goes on from NC_041218.1 coordinate 40,213,245, forward strand.
CTGACGATGCAGGGGACGCGGGTTCGTGCTTCGGTCCGGGAAGATCCCACATGCCGCGGTCCCAAGAAAAACTGCAATCTGACTTTTAAAAAAATCTTTCAAAATATGTTCTCAAACAGAGTTTTGTAATTATGACTCTGGAGTATAAGTTACCTTGTTTAAATCACCGAGGATATTTTCCCCAGGCATTTAAACATTTTAAGATGCTGACTGAGACAGTCTGAACATAGAAGCAATGGGTATCCTCTGCTTGACCCCAGAGAGCTGTGTCCAACCTCATGTGTTTCTAACACCTCTCCTACCTCTGTCCAAAGTCTTTTAAAAAATCAAAACAGGGCTGCCCTGGTGGCGCAGTGGTTGAGAGTCCGCCTGACGATGCAGGGGACGCGGGTTCGTGCTTCGGTCCGGGAAGATCCCACATGCCGCGGAGCAGCTGGGCCCGTGAGCCATGGCCGCTGAGCCTGCGCGTCCGGAGCCTGTGCTCCACAATGGGAGAGGCCACAATAGTGAGAGGCCCGAGTACCGTAACAAAAAAAAAATCAAAAAAAAAAAATCAAAACAAGTACTAAGTATCCATTCCAGAGCCTACATAAAATATACAGACCTGGGACCAGGAAAAGAGATACAGCCCAATAATCAACTTTCCGGTTGTTGCCTTGGGACTCTGAGGGAATAAAAAGTGAATAGGTAAATGCTAGAGTGGAGAATGCAGGGTTTGGCAGTCGGGCAGCGGCCCAGGGTACCAATGAGTGAAGTGGCCTAAGTGTTGGCAAATATAAGAGGTGGAATGTGGATAAAAGTGGCTGAACTGTAAAGAACATGGCAGAACCAGCTGGCCGAGTCAGTATCATGTTACATTTATACTTCCCTTTCCCATCTGTATCTTGTCTTTATTCTCTAACCCATTGCTTCTAGCCTTCTCCCTTGTGTTTCCCCAAAATGGTTAAATTAAAATAAAATAAAACAAAAGCACAGAGACAAAGAGAATATTTAATTTTACAGAATAATTGAACAGAAAAAAATTGCATATTTCTCTCCCCAAAATATGAACATATTCATTCAAAGCACTTCTAGCTATTTAAAGTAGAAGCATAGGCCTTCACAGAAATGGGAGCATTATAACAGACAATGTGCTCCTGGGCTTACACCATGGTTGCATTGGGTGTTGCTACATGGTTTTGGGTTATCTTTCGGAGATATCTAGGTCATTCAGATAAGATCCATACAGAAAGGAGTCAAAAATTTTAGATTGGACTAATCAAATATTCAAACAGAAGCATGTGGCTGGGACTCTAAAGGGAGACATTCTCAGTAAAATGTTGCACTAGGGAAGAACTTGTGTTCACTACCATAGGGAGGTGCAGAAATTTTTAAGACTCAGCATAGTCTGTATAAATTTGAACGCCATATCCCTATGAAGTTCATGCCTCTGTTCATGCACTTTTAACTCTAACTTTTTATTCCTCTTACCCAAAGTTAAAGAAAAAGAACCTCCATCTGTTTGAAAATACAACAACAACAAAGGAAAAGAGATACAGCCCAATAATCAACTTTCCGGTTGTTGCCTTGGGACTCTGAGGGAATAAAAAGTGAATAGGTAAATGCTAGAGTGGAGAATGCAGGGTTTGGCAGTCGGGCAGCGGCCCAGGGTACCAATGAGTGAAGTGGCCTAAGTGTTGGCAAATATAAGAGGTGGAATGTGGATAAAAGTGGCTGAACTGTAAAGAACATGGCAGAACCAGCTGGCCGAGTCAGTATCATGTTACATTTATACTTCCCTTTCCCATCTGTATCTTGTCTTTATTCTCTAACCCATTGCTTCTAGCCTTCTCCCTTGTGTTTCCCCAAAATGGTTAAATTAAAATAAAATAAAACAAAAGCACAGAGACAAAGAGAATATTTAATTTTACAGAATAATTGAACAGAAAAAAATTGCATATTTCTCTCCCCAAAATATGAACATATTCATTCAAAGCACTTCTAGCTATTTAAAGTAGAAGCATAGGCCTTCACAGAAATGGGAGCATTATAACAGACAATGTGCTCCTGGGCTTACACCATGGTTGCATTGGGTGTTGCTACATGGTTTTGGGTTATCTTTCGGAGATATCTAGGTCATTCAGATAAGATCCATACAGAAAGGAGTCAAAAATTTTAGATTGGACTAATCAAATATTCAAACAGAAGCATGTGGCTGGGACTCTAAAGGGAGACATTCTCAGTAAAATGTTGCACTAGGGAAGAACTTGTGTTCACTACCATAGGGAGGTGCAGAAATTTTTAAGACTCAGCATAGTCTGTATAAATTTGAACGCCATATCCCTATGAAGTTCATGCCTCTGTTCATGCACTTTTAACTCTAACTTTTTATTCCTCTTACCCAAAGTTAAAGAAAAAGAACCTCCATCTGTTTGAAAATACAACAACAACAATATTGTAAGTAACTTATAATTTAAAAATTCAAAGTACATAATAATTAGAAACAACTTAGTATTAATACTGAAAACTATGTGTAAAAACTTATGGAATATATGTAAAGTAGTAGTTAGAAGAAAAAGCATAATCTTTAATGTTTACATTACAAAAGAAGAAAGTCTGAAAATTGTTAACTATCCAAGTCAAGAAGTTAGATAAAAGGTATATAGCAAAAGATTACATCATAATGTTGAAATTTATAGCCATTCCCTTTAGAGTCTATTCAACATTGTACTGCATGTGTTAATCTACATAGTAAAATGGGAATAAAAGTAAATGAAAAGAAAAGCACATACATCATTTTCGACTTACATATGATTGTCTACATAGAAAATCCGCGAGAATCTTCAAACACTTGATACCAGTTAGCATTACTAGCTTATAACAAACATAGTTAGTTTGCTGCAGAAAACTAATTTGACCTTATACATTCCATAAAATTCAAAAAATATATTCTTTCAATAGCATTTAACAAATTAGTAAAATACATATGAAACAAAAGTGTGAAAGATCTTTCTGGAGAAAAAGTATAAACCTTAAATGGAAGTCATGATGTAAAGATCCAGATAGAGAGTCCTCATTCATGGATGGGGATATGAAGTAACATGAAAGAGAAAGATATCTTCAAATGTTCTATAATCCAATGCATTTCCCATAAAATTACCAATAATATTTTTCACAGAAGTTGAATTGTTGAACAGAACCTTACATGGAGAAACAAACATAGTTTGGCAAATTTTCTAGATAAAGTAGGTGAGGGAAACTATACCCACACCTAAAGATATTCATTCCACAAATATTTATTGATGACAATGTATGTACCGGACATTGGGTTAACTGCTTATAATAAAAAATCAGTGAACAAGCTGATGGAAAATATTGATCCATTTGAATATAAAAAATAAACAAAATTCTCAGGACATCAAAATACACCATTAACAAAATGAAAATATAAATCATAGACTTGGAATGAATATTTGCCATACATATAATAAGTAAAGAATAGTTAACCAGAATATATAAAGAACCACTAAAAAGCAATAAGAATAAGGCACACATTTCAATTAAAAAAGATAAAGGACATTAGCAAACATTTCACAGAAGTGAAAGCTCAAATGGCTAATAAACATGTGAACAGATGTTCATTTTAATAGCAATCCATAAAATGCAAATTAAAACAAGGCATTATTTTACATCCATCAGATTGGTAAAAACAAAAAAAAATGTTGATAATAACAAATGTTGCTGAGTGTCTAGCAAAAAAGTTCTCAGGAAAGGGTATGTGATTTGTTGCAATCATTTTGAAGAACAATGTGGCAAGATCTGGTAAAAGAGTAGAAATTACCCTGTAAGCAGTTATATAATGAGAGGGCTTACTTTCTGTCTATGTACCTTCAAGAAACTCTCATGCAAGTACATTATGGGATATCAACAAAAATTTTTTATTGAAAAATTATTTTTTTAAACATTATTTTTAATAGGAGTAAATTATAAGCCACCTTAAGCATCAATGACTAGAAGAAAAATAGTGATTTGTTTATATAATGAAACATTGTGTAGTAGCTAGTGAACTAAAGTTTCATCTATTGATATTGATGAATTGCAAAATATTTAACAAGTACACCAGAATGTCCAATACAAAATGATACAAAATAATATTTCATAGTTTAAACATGCAAATAATAATATATATTTTATTAATATATGCACATATATATGTGCACATATAGAACACATAAAACACCATAGTCAGATTTTATCTGCACATAGAAGGAAAATAATGGGGCTGGTGGAGGGCACCTAAGGGGCTACAACCTCTATGTAGTGTTTTTACTTCATCGAAAATGATGAAGTAAATGTTGCAAAATAAAATTTGATAAATTTAGATGGGTATTTTTTTGCTTGAAATACTTTGAAAAATTTAATAATATAATTTTTTTAAAATTAAAGAAGAGCAGTTATGAGCTAAGTTGGATTTTAATTCTTAGAGAATCAGGCTAAGAGTAGGAAATTAGCCCCAATGGCCCAGCTAGACAATATTTAAGAAGAGATTAGAAATATACTTTAGAGGGAAAATAGACAAACCTTCAGCATCTCCTTAGATCTTTTTCCTGAATGACAATAAATAACTTTAAATACATGGATGGTTTCTAGGTGTTATCTATGATAAAAGTGGGAAAGCTTCAGCTGAAGGAGCAGTCAGAGCCATTCCTAGCAATGCCAGCAATGGGCAGAGAGAAGGGGACAATTATCAAAAGTTAACTGTGTATCACTCAGGACTATAAGTACTCTGGTTAGGTTATTGCTTCTTATCTAGCAAACCCAGGGAATTTTTTTTTTCCCTGTTGAACATGTGATAGTAGCAACAAGAATAGTCACAAATGCTGGGATCTAGGATGGATAGTAGAAAAAATCCCTGATATTCAATTTCTTACAGATGTTGAGGCCCAGCAAAGGCAGCTTCTTTGAATTATGCATTAAGAAAGGAAAAAAAATAAATAAGGCAATCGAAGGAGCAAGGAAGTAGGAAGCAATAAAGTTTTCATCCCTGGCCTAGGAAACAAGGGTACCTAGAATCTACTTCAGTCTATTCCATTAAATATTTGGTTTTTTCTTAGGCAAATAACTCACACTTTGGAGATTTTATTTTCCTCAATTATAGTATGAGAACATTTAATGTTAACTCACTTTCTTTTGAGGTTCATCTGCTTTAAAATACTAAATCTCTATTTGGAGATTATCATCTTTCTGACACGGAATTGGAGAGGGAATGGATAACTATCATTCCTAACTGATGTCCCTAAAATTAGCTCTTTGTTAGTCCAAGCCTAGTACTTCCTTAGTCAACACAGTAATACCACACTCTCCTTGGCATCGGACATGATGTAGGTATTCCACCAATCCTTACTGCTTAATTAACTGATCTTTCCTGATGAGGCAGGATCTACTCACTTACCTCTGTTTCCCAACACTGGAAGTCAGCTAGAAGTAGTTAAGGATGTTTGCTTCTGGTTATTTCACTAACTATATAATAATTTGGTATTTGAATAAAACACTCTCATCAATCTTAAGAGCAACCAAGATATTTTCATTGTGCTAATACCCTTTTGACAATTGCTGGAGTGTGATACACTCAGGAAAGTTCTGCTTTGTGGATCTTTTACAAGAACTGATTCTGTTTATGTAAATTACTGTCTCAATCTCAGGCCTGACAATTGTTAAGGGAGGCTCTCTAAGGACAGGTTTTCTCCTTTCTGCTTCCTAATATATTGAATTGTGCATATGTGTTGAGTTATTCGATAATAAGGCAAAGTTTGAATCTATTGGTTCTCTGGTCAAATTACAGATTTCAGAGTTCCCTACTATAAACCACATCTGTGAAGCCTCTCCATGGACCACATTTCACATCTAAATTATATGAATGACCTGTCATCCTGGCATATCAACTAGCTAATAGAAGTGTGTAGGGATGTTCCTAGATACAGTTGGCACCTTAGTTTTGCGTGTAATCGATATCTGTGCTTTACTGAAGCTAAACGCTTTTTCCACACTAAGCTGCACAACAATGATTGCAAACCAGAGAGCAACAACTTTGGTAAATGAAAGTAATACTATGGGAGTCCAAAAATGCTGTGTTAACAGTTCACTGATCATTTATGGGAATCACATCTATTAGATGTCTTCATACAGGGACAAGGAATCTTTTCTCAGTGAAAATAAGGCTAAACTCATAAGGGGGAAAGAAACCCTACAAAGACAGAATAACAAACACTTTGGACTCAGATGATATGCAGTCTGGTAAATCCATTATCATGATAGTCAAAATTTATCCCTCGGTTCTTATTATTTTCCAGGCTATATTCTAAGTGCTTAAAATGTGTATTGTTACTGAACACTCACAGCAATTCTATAAAGTAAGAAACTATTGTTATCCCTATTAAACTGATGGAGCAACCCATAATTGTCAGGGAATTTGACCAAGGTCACACAGATGGTAAATGACAGCACAAGTATATGACCCCAGATAGTCTGAGATGAAAGTCACCACCCACAATATGATTCTTAGATGTTTGCGTTAAAAAGTAATATTTGTCTCCCTTGTACAAAAACAAATATTGCTAGCCACATGAGCCAAAAAAAAAAATCCTTGAAAATAAAAGTATTTTATGTGTTTGTTTATGTGTAGTGAAATTCTTTTGGAGAAATGCTGAAATTATGAAGCCTAGGGAAAAGCCTTTATCTTTTGCATATCCTTTACAGTCATATCCAGTTTCAGATGACACACTGGCCAGTTTTTACTTCCTACCTGACTTGGACTGAATCTGCAAGTTAGCACATTAATCAATTGAAAAGCAAAGGACAAAAGAATATACTATGGTTTAAAATATCTAAGACTGTTACCGACCAGGGTTCTTGGCCTTCCTTAATCAACAGAAATTGCTAAGAGGCCAGACAAGAAATTCAGGCAAGGTTTTATTGGGGCCCCTGCTGCAAAAACAAGTAACAGGTTCCCTTGCTCACTGCCCCCAGGGTGAGAGGACTGCTTCCTTCTATGGGGTGAGGGTAAGGGTGTGTCCAGGGGTCAGCTGGAGGGCTGGCCTAGATGGTCTGCCCACCCCTTTGGCGATGTTGAATGCGCGGGCATGAGCGGTACCCCGCTTTTGCTCCCGGCTCTTCAGGAGTGGCAGTTGGGTTTTTGGTCTTTTTGTATCTTGTTGTCCCCCACTGCGCATGCTCGTAGTTATTTTTAGTCCCGCTTAGTTTCTTTGTATTTTGTTGCTCGAGGAGATGTCTGTCTAGGTGCAAGCACTGCAGCAAAGGGTCCCAGGTCCCAGCTTGTCTAAAGACTAGAAGTTTCTGAATTGTTATGAGACTTCCTAGCATTATTCCCCCTCAAAAGGCCGTGGTCCTAGAATCAGAGTCCTTCCCCTACACGTTTTATTTTCCCTTTTGCCCTCTTCAGTAGAACACATGCCTACTCAAACATTCAAAACATTCTCTATTTTAATATGAATTTTACTGCATAAATTTTGCAAGGTGTCCTCAATTTATACATAGGTTGTTATAACAAAGTTCTTACAAAGTTTATAATAGGAGTAGTTTTCCTCATAGAAATAATTTTATAAATGATAATAATGTGTTCAGGCCATACAAAACGATTTAACCTCCAATGTCTTTTGATGTTTCTTGCTAATGGTACAATCTATTCACAAAATTGTCTTTTGTAGCATCTCATGGAAAATGCATTCTTTGCATGCAGAGGACACATCTTCCCTCACTGGGGGCAGAATCAGACAGACTGACATGAGATAGTCTTTACTGGCACCAGTAGCATGTTAAGGGTCTTCTTCCACTTACATATATTGTTTTATATATATATATATATATATATATATATATATATATATATACACCAGGAATCTCTCAGTCTGTATTTCCATCTATATATACCAGTGCTTTAAAAAACTTAACTTCTTACCCCTCTCCCTCCCCATGTCCTCAAGTCCGTTCTCTACAACTGTGTCTTTATTCCTGTCCTGCCTTAGGTTCTTTCTTTTTATGGCTGAGTAATATTCCATTGTGTATATGTGCCACATCTTCTTTATCCATTCATCTGTCGTTGGACATTTAGGTTGCTTCCATGTCCCGGCTATTGTAAATAGAGCTGCAGTGAACATTGTGGTACTTGACTCTTTTTGAATTATGGTTTTCTCAGGGTATATGCCCAGTAGTGGGATTGCTGGGTCATATGATTGTTCTATGGACTTATATATACTACCCAATGTAAATAGATAGCTAGTGGGAAGCAGCCGTACAGCACAGGGAGGTCAGCTCCGTGCTTTGTGACCACCTAGAGGGGTGGGATAGGGAGGGTGGGAGGGAGATGCAAAAGGGAGGAGGTATGGGGATATATGTATATGTATAGCTGATTCACTTTGTTATAAAGCAGAAATTAACACACCATTGTAAAGCAATTATACTCCATAAAGATGTTAAAAAAATAAAATAAAAATAACTCCTTGAAACATCACAACCTGACAGACTAGTTTCTTTTATTATCTGTATTTTACAGATGAGGCAGTGGAGATACTTCTAGGCTATCTGATTTGTTCAAGTTCACATAGTTGTGAGTGGTGGAGCTGGGATATGAGCCCATGCAGTCTGACTCCAGAGTCTGTACTCTAACCACTGTGTATCTGCTCTTTGATCTCTTTAAGATAGAGCTACTCACCTGATCCATTCAGCTTTGAGTGAGGCTAAGAGCTTTATTTGAGGTACTTCCAGTGTTTGATTTTATAAATGGAATATTTATATGTTGTGTTTAAAGGCTGGAGTTCTCACCATTCATTAATATACAATCATGATTCTCTTCTCATTTCTCCCATAACTTGTTCTGTTGAAGTTTCTTCTGGCCACAGAGAAAGAATCCCAAGTCCAACTCTTAGTTTTAGGTTCGAATGATTCTCAAAATCACCCAGGTTTTTATTTTATAGCCCACAGATGTTTTCCCCAAAGAATTTTTGTGAATGGGATCCCTTTCCCTCTCTGTACTCTGAGAAGTTTCATGGGGTCTGGAAATCCCTGAAGTTATATGTGTTTCTGGGGAAAAGGTCAGTGATGTTAAACTGATTATCAGAGTTACTTTCGGATCTTAACACCTGAAGACTGCATGCTCAATGATTTAAAATATGATCAATATGCTTGTCTGTGGTTATCACAACTGAAGACAAGAGGGTATGTATAGACTATTTAATTAAGCAATTCTCCTTTATAGGTCTATACGCACAGTATTGTTAGTAAGCAACAAGTATCCACAGAACACTCTATTTTCCCAAATTATGTTTTATGAAACACTGTGTTCCTCAAGATATTTTACATATCGTATACACACCTACACACACACACACACACACACACACACACACACACAATTCTATAATCAGCAGAGGAGAAATTTCCTACCATATTCTCCTCTCAGATATTTACAACTATAGTCTCTGAAAAGCCTTAGGCAGTAGAAACCAGTTTAACTGTTTAATTTAGCATTCTCCAAAACTACTTGATTTATAGAATACTTTTTATGTGAAATAATACGAAAAATTCTTTTTTAGCTAGAAGAATTACATATAAGGATTTGTGATATATATTTTTAACATGTATATAATTTATAAGTTAGGATATTTCAAAAATTGTGTTTACTGTTGTCATGATGGTAATATTTGAACCAGGTGATAGGAACACAGATATCTCTACCATTATTCATTTTAAAAGGTATCTGTGAATATATGATCAGCAGGAGGAAAGTGGCATTTCCCTTCATCTGTATTTAATTGCTGGTCAGGCAGAAGGGGCACTTTTCAAAATGCTGCTGTATGCAACAGCTGTGCAATCATTCATTTTAATTAAATCATTTCTAAAAAGTGTTCTTAGAAAAATCACATAACGCCCACTTGAATATTTTCTATAGATCAGGTCCACTGTGATGAATGGTGTGCTCATATATTCACTTGCTCCTTATCTAGTTTACAGGATAAGGAAATTTATTCATTAGCACAAAAGTTATGTAGGAGAGCAAACCAGGCTGGAAAAAAATGAAGCTTTTATAATCCTTACATTATTTCCAGATGTTGGAGGGATTTTTTTCAGTGTCTTTTCATTGCTACATTTTTTTGGTTAATATCTGTCTCCTCAGAAGGATTTTAGAAAAGCTAAGCAACACCATAAAACCTTGTTCGTTTACTCTCTCCTTCTGGCTTCACATGGCTCAAGACTCTGCCTTGCGGAGTCACTGTGAGGGAAAAACCTCCCTTCACACCCTCCCTAGAATCTGTTCCATTTGAATAGATAATCATTCAGCTGTAGCCAGCAGCTGCTGCCTAATGCAATCCCTAAACCCAATGCAGATTCCTAAGGGAACTACAAAGTCATCTCAATGTCTGTCTTGGTGGAGCATGTGAGAGCTGTTCACAAGACTGGAGGGTGTCTGAGGCAGCACATTGCCTGTCCCTTATTCATGACAATGCCCCTGAATCACTACAAGTATTTTAATGTTCAGTTGAGGTTGACTTCGTTCATCTTAGCTCTCAGCAACAGTTCATGGAGGGTGAAAGCAGGCCACAGTTGTGCCCCCATTTCTCTCTTGTAGGTCAAAAAGTATCTAGCACAATGATATTCTGTCCTTTAGAATCATCATCATTTGTTTCGCAAAGAAAGTCTTTGGTGGATTATAAAGCTCGCTGTAAACCGAATTGCCCTGATGGCAGGGAGGCTTGGACACTGGAACCAGCCTATTCGCCCTCCTGTGTATCTCCATGGAATTCCAAAATTCTGAGAACGAAAAGAACTTCAGAAAGTAGGAACCTAGAAAATTTCACTACCTGAAAACAAAATTCCATTATATTCTTTTAAAAATAAAATTGTATTCTCAGCTTGTATGGCAGGATGAAAATTTATATGAAATATCCTAACCAAATTGTTGTTTTGATTGAGTCAACTTTGTGATGATTATTTACAGAAATAAGCTAAATCTTCCAAGCATCTAGAACCAAGAAAACATGTGAATATAGTTTAAATGAGTGACCTTTAGATGATAATTTTTCACTCTCTTCCTCAGTGACACTAAACTTTGCACTGTTGCTAGAGCATACCAGTTAATATCAAGACATTGTTCACTTTATGTTATGTGCTTTCCCCTTGATTAGAATGCCTTCAACTTCTTCTTCACTTGGTAAACAATGGCTTATCCTTAAGACCTAACATAAGTTTCATCTGGATAAGAGATCCCTTATCCATCAGGCAGTTTGATGCTCAACCACTATGCTCATTGTTGTTGTCTCTGTAATAATAACGGTGGTGAAAATGGAATGAGATTGTTGAAAATCACAAACTTGAAAACTAACACTAATTAGCTTACTATGTGCCTGTTATTGCTATGAACCTTAAGTGCAGAAAGCATTTAATCTTGTAAGGTAGCTACAATTATTATCCCAATTTATAGATGAGGAAATCAAGGCATAAACAAGTTAATAAACTTCACCAGTGAAAAAGCTAGTAAGTACAGAGCCAACATTTGAGCCAAGCTTCTCTTTGGAACCCGTAGTTACAACCATGATGATATACTGCTACTGTAACTTAATAAGTTCTATAGCTGCTATCTATTTATAGGTCCTTCTCAATTAAAAGATAGATTCCTAAAGAGTAAGAAACATATATATATCCATTTCCAAAGCTTAGCCTAATGCTCATCACAGAATTAGTATGTAATTGGATACTGAATAATGAATGGATGAATGTCAAAAATAAATGGACCATTTTTATGATAAATCTCAATTTATTTAAGTATGGAGATATAATAAGGATACTGTTTACTAAAATGGAATTTCATGAATTCTAAGAAATAAATTTAGTCTGATGTAGTACCATTTTGTTTGTTTTTGCTTTTGTTGTCCTTGCCTGAGGAGACATATCCCCCCAAAATATTGCTAAGACTGATGTCAAAGAGTGTACTGCCTGTATTTTCTTCTAGAATTTTTAAGGTTTCAGGTCTTACATTCAAGTCTTTAATCCATTTTGAGTTTATTTTTGTATAAGGTGTGAGAAAGTAGTGCAGTGTGATTCTTTTGCATGTAACTGTCTAGTTTTCCCAACACCATTTATTGAAGAGGCTGTCTTTTCCCCATTGTATATTCTTGCCTCCTTTGTCATAGATTAATTGCCCATAAAATTGTGGGTTCATTTCTGTACTCTCTACTCTGTTCTATTGATCTATGTGTCTGTTCTTGTGACAGTCCCATCTGTTTTGATTCATATAGCCTTGTAGTATAGCTCGAAATTAGGCCACGTGATACCTCCAGCTTTGTTCTACTTTCTTAAGATGGTTGGTTATTCACGGTCTTTTGTGTTTCCATACAAACTTTAGAATTATTTGTTTGAGTTCTGTGAAAAATGCCATTGGTATTTTGAGAGGAATTGCATTGAATCTGTAGATTGATTTGAGTAGTAGGGTCATTTTAGCAATATTAGTTATTCCAATTCATGATCATGATTTATCTTCCCATTTCTTTACGTTATCTTAATTTCTTTCTCAGTGTCTCATAGTTTAATGAGTGCGGGTCTTTTACCTCCTTATTTAGATTTATTCCCAAGTATTTTATTCCTTTTGATGTGACTGTAAATGGGATTGTTTTCTTAATTTCACTTTTTGATTGTTATTAATGTATAGAAGTGCAGCAGATTTCTGTGTACTAATTTTGTATCCTGCAACTTTACTGAATTCATTGATGGGTTCTTGTAGTTTTTTGGTGGTATCTTCAGGATTTTCTATGTGTATTATCATGTCATCTGTAAATAGTGACAGTTTAACTTCTTCCTTTCTAATTTGGATTCATTTTATTTCTTTTTCTTGTCCAATTGCTGGGGTTAGGATTTCCCATTCTATGTTGAATAAAAGTGGTGCCAAGAGTGAACATTCTTGTCTTGTTCCTGATTTTAGAAGAAATGCTTTCAGCTTTTCACTATTGAGTATGATGGTAGCTGCTGGCTTGTCATATATGGCCTTTATTATGTTCAGGTATGTTCCCTTTATACCCACTTTGTTGAGAGTTTTTATCATAAATGGATGTTGAATTTTGTCAAATGCTTTTTCTGTATCCATTGAGATAATCATTTTTATTCTTCAGTTGGTTAATGTGTTGTATCACACTGATTGATTTGCAGTTATTGAACCATCCTTGCATCCCTGGGATAAATCCAACTTGATCATGGTGTATGATCCTTTTAATGTATTGTTGAATTCACTTTGCTAATACTTTGTTGAGGATTTTTTCATCTGTGTTCATCAGTGATATTGGCCTGTGATTTTCTTTTTTGTGATTTATTTGTCTAGTTTTGCTATCAGAGTGATGATGGATTTATAGAATGAATTTGGAAGAGTTCCCTTTCTGCAGTTCTTTGGAATAGTTTGCAATGAATAGGTGTTAACTCTTCTCTAAATGTTTGATAGAATTAAACTTTGAAGCCATCTGGTCCTGGACTTTTGTTGGTTGGGGATTTTTTAAATTACTGATTAAATGTCTTTACTGGTAATTGGTCTGTTTATATTTTCTGTTTATTCCTGATTCAATCTTGGGAGATTATACATTTCCAGGAATTTGTCCATTTCTTCTAAGTTTTCCATTGTATTGGTGTATAACTTTTCATAGTAATCTCTTACAATCGTTTGTACTTCTTGGTGTCAGTTGTTTTCTGTGGTGTCAATTTTTCATTTCTGATTTATTGATTTGGGCCCTTTTTCTTTTTTTTCTTGATGAGTCTGACTAAAAGTTTATCAATTTTGTTTACCTTTTAAAAAACCCCAGCTCTTGTTTTAATGATATTTTTCCATTTTTTTAGTCTACATTTTATTTATTTCTGCTCTGATATTTTTGATTTTTTTCCTTCTACTAACTTTGGGTTTTGCTTGTTCTTCCTTAACTAGTTCCTTTGGGAATAAGGTTAGGTTATTTATTTTAAATGTTTCTTGTTTTCCTGAGGCTTGTCTCACTATAAACTTCCCTCTTAGAACTGTTTTTGCTGCATCCCATGGATTTTGGATCACTGAGTTTTTATTTTCATTTGTCTCCAAGTATTTTTTAGTTCTTCTCTGATTTCTTCAGTGGTTCATTGATTGTTTAGTAGCATATTGTTTAGCCTCCACATGTTTGTGTTTATTGTGGTTTTTTTCTTGTTGATGATTTCTAGTCTCATAGTGTTGTGGTCAGAAAAGATGCTTGATATGATTTTAGTCTTCTTAAATTCACTGAGACTTGTTTTGTGGCCTATCCTGGGGACTGTTCCATGTACATTTGAAGAATATGTAATCTGCTGCTTTTGGATGAAATATTCTATTTATATCTATTAAGTCTACCTGGTCAAATGTGTCACTTAAGACCACTCTTCTTATTGATTTTCTGTCTGGATGATTTGTCCATTGATGTAAGTGGGGTGGTTATTAAAGTCCCCTAGTATTATTGTGTTAATGTCAATTTCTTCCTTTATGTCTGTAAATATTTGCTCTATGTATTTAAGTGCTCTTATTTTGGGTACATACATATTTATAATTGCTATAGCTTCTCAGATCGATCCCTTTATCATTATGGGATGTTCTTTTTTTGTATATTGTTACAGTATTTTTTTAAGTCTTTTTTTCTGATATAATTATTGATTTATTTTTATTTCCATTTGCATAGAATACTATTTTTCATTTCCACATTTTAGGTCTGTGTGTGCCTTTACATCTTAAGTGAGTCTCCTGCAAGCAACATATATATAGGTCTTGTTTGTGATTCCATTTAGCTACTTTATGTGATTTGATTGGAACAGTTAGTCCATTTACATTTAAAGTAATTATTAATAGGTATGTATATACTTATTTGCCATTTTGTTAATTGTTTTTGTAGTTCTTTTTCATTCCTTTCCTCTTCTTTTGCTCTTTTGCCTTGTGATTTGATGACTGTCTTTAGTTTTATGTTTGGATTCCTTTATCGTGTGTGTGTATGCATCTATTATAAATAATTGGTTTGTGGTTACCATGAAATTTATATATAGTAATCTATGTATATACATGATTATTTTAAGTTGCTTATCTCTTCAATTTCAAAAGCATTTTAACAACCCTACATTTTTACCTCTTCATCCCACCACACATTTACTGTTTTGACATCATATTTTACGTCTTTCTTGTGTGTATGTCTCTTGACTACTTACTGTGGGTATACATCATTTTAATATTTTTGTCTTTTAACCTTTCTACTAGCTCTGGTGGGATTGGGACCTACAGGATACCAGGGATAGTGCCAGCCCACTGGTGGGCCAAGTCAATTCCTAGGTTTCTAACTTAAGGGCTGTGGGGGTCCCAGAGTTGGTGTCAGCTCATTGATGGGTGGGGCTGGGGCCCAGGGTGTCCTGGTGCTGGTACTCACTCACTGGTGGGCAAAGCTGCATTTCAAGGTCTCTGCAGGGCCCTGGGAGCTGGTGTTGGCCTGCTAGTGGGTGGGGCAGGAGCCCAGGGGTTCCCAGAGCTCGTGCCAGCCAGTCCTGGTTCAAGTCGTGGGCCCTCTGGTGGGAGGGGCTGGGTCCTTGGGCCACTGGGGGCTCAGGGGGTCCTAAGGCAGCCAGCCTGCTGATAGTTGGGACTGCATCACCACCCAGCTAGCTGATTGGCCTGGGGCATCTCAGGACTAGTGACAACTGGCAGTGGGCAGGGCTGGGTCCCAGCAATAAGCTAGAGGGAGGATTCCAAAATGGCATTTTCCAGCACCAGTGTCCTAGTGGTTGGTTGAGTTCCCAAAAATGGCTGCTGCCAGCATCCCTGTCCCCAAAGGTGAGTCCCAATTGCCTCCTACCTCTCTGGGGGGCTCTGTAAGATCAGTAAGTGGGTCTGACCTAGATTCTTTTCAAATTACTGCTTCTACCCTGGGTCTCAAAGTGTGTGAGATTTTGTGTGTGCCCCACTGACCTACGGTGCCAAATGTTCTGGGGGCTCACCTTCTCAGTGCAGGACCTCCAGGCTCAGAAGCCCATTGCAGAGGTTCTCCTCAAGTAGCAAGGGGTGGGGCTCAGACCCTTTGCTCCCTGAGGAAAACCTCTGCAATTGCAATTATTCTCCCATTTGTGGGTCACCTACTCTGGGTGTATAGATCTTAACTGTACAATACCTCTGCCCCTCCTACCCTTGTTGTGGTTCCTTCTTTATATCTTTGGTTGTAGAGGTTTTTTTCTGCTAGTCTTCAGGTCATTCTCATCGATAGTTAGTAAAGTAGTTGTAATTTTGGTGTGCCCAGAGGACGGGGTGATCTCAGGGTCTTCCTACTCTGCCATCTTGGCCCCTCTGCTGCTTTCCATCACAGGGCAATCACATTTCAGATAGCTATATCCTCTGACTCCCACAGTGAGAAGACTGAAAGGTAACATCCTATAGCAATGCCTCAGCACACAGCCACAGCCACTGATAAGTGGCTGATGTCTGCAAAAGAGACATAAACAGTTGTTTGCTTTAAAGCCATTGAGAGTTTTGAGGTTATTTTTCACAATGCATTATCACAATAAAAGCTAAACAGTGACTGGGAATTGCCCCTCCCCCCAAAAAAGTATTTAGATCCCCAAAGAGACTGCAATGCAACAAATACTAATTGTCAAAGATAGAATATATAATAACTATGAAAAGTGTGTGTAAATAAGGACATAATTATTCAAATGGGCAAAGAAGACATTGTAAGGTATAAATAGGAAAAACTGAAAAACAAAACCTACAGAAAAGAAAAATATAGCTGTAAAACAAGTAGAAGTGTCAAATAGTGGATTAGACACAGCTGAGTAGAGAATTAGTGAACAGAGAGTTTTATCTAAGGACATTAATAGAAAGCAGCAGAAAGATAAAGAAATCTGATTCTATAAGAGAAAAGTTAAGATATGAACAGGATTGAATGAGATGCTTGAAATATATTTGAGTCCCACAAAGAGAAAACAGATTAGTGAAAGAATATATGTGAAGACATAATGGCTGTCAGTTTTCCAGAACTGGTTTTCACCAGTTCCACCAGTATGGATTCACAAATCAGGAAGCATAACATACTCCAAGCAAAATAAATTTTTAAAATTACCTAGACATACTATAGTAAACTGACATAGAACCAAGAAAAAAATCTTAATAGCAAGTAAATCACCTATATAGAAACGTGTAGAATGAGAACAGAATTCTTACAGGCAACAATGGAAGCTAGAAAATCATGGAGTAATATCCTCAAGTATTTAAAAGGAAATAATTGTTGACTGAAAATTATATTTTAGTCTATTTTCCAAGAACATGAAATAAAGAAATTAATAGGTGCATAAAAATCAGCGTTTTACATAAGGAGATATCAATGGGACCTTTCCTTGTTGGTGTACTTCAGGAAGTGGAAAAATTATCTGAGAACAATCTAAGAAGTGAGAATGTGAACATACATATGAAAGGATAACACATGTCAAAAGAAATATAATGAAAAATAATATTTATTTGTGCTCTGAAGATTTAAGGTATTACACGTACGTGTATGGATATATTTATATTATATAATAAGGAAAACTATAAAAGTTGAATTTTAATTAAAATAAATAATATATATATATTCCTAACCAGTAAAGAGTAAAATAAAAAAATTGGAAGAATATAAAGTGAATTTTAAAACTAATTTTTTTTAACATCTTTATTGGAGTATAATTGCTTTACAATGGCGTGTTAGTTTCTGCTTTATAGCAAAGTGAATCAGCTATACATATACATATATCCCCATATCTCTTCCCTCTTGCATCTCCCTCCCTCCCACCCTCCCTATCTCACCCCTCTAGGTGGTCACAAAGCACTGAGCTGATTCAAAGGCAAAAAAGGGAGATACTAAATTTCAAAAAAATAGTATTGTGTAAAAGTTCTACAAGTATTAATAATAATAACACTCATAAATAGACTAAACTCTTCAATTAAGAGACTGTCAAATTGGATGTTTTTAAAAATCTAGCTATATGTTGATTTCAAGGTACATATTTAAAGAGAAATAGCAATTGAAAGTAAAAAGATGGAATAAAACGGGGCAAATATTCACCAAGAAAAAAAACAATTGTTTAACTATGCTATATGAGAAAAATTTAAGACATGAAACAATTTTAGGACGAACAGGTCATTAGATAATAATAAGTTCATTCCTTGAGGCAAAACACACAGGTGCGTGCGCGCATGTTCGCGCACACACGCGCACACACACTAATTTATGTACCTAATAAAATTAGATTTATATGCTTAGCAATGTAGCTAACACATACTAAGAACTCAAGAAACATCAATGACTACTGTCATCTACGTACCATTATTGGAGAAATAATCCAAATATCTAAGAAGAGAAGATCCATAATATAAATTATTGTTGTATAGTATGGATCAATAAGACAGAAGAGAAAACCCACAGTTAGACTTTATTACAAAGAAGAAGTAAATGTTTGATATTTAAATACTTAAATATTTGAATGCAGTGTAACAAATAAAGTATTTGAAAGAATATGCATTAAAACAATTGAGACAACTTTTTAAACTTACTTTATAAGCCAACAAAATGCAAAACAGAAACAAAAAAAAATATTTCTAGTGAGTATGTATGAAGATTGCACTTCCATGAATGTTTAATGTGGGTAGAAAATTGGTACAAATTAATAGAAAACAGTAAATATGCATCAGTGGTCTAGTCATTCAATTATGTTTACAATATGAATAGCATTTCCATAACTTGAAAAAGGGAAGAATTTCTTTTAATAGCAAAATTTCTTAACAAAAAATGTCTAAAATAGGGCAATGTTTAAGTAAATCTCTGTTTATTAGCAATTATTATATTAATAAAATATATTTTCTAAAAATATCTAAGAAGAAATCACTCATAGTGACAAAAATTCCAGGATATGAAGCTGAATATAATGTGTGATCTAAATTTTGTAAAACCTTACACAGATATAGCCATAGATATAATATAGACAAATTATAAAAACCAGCCCCAAATATTGACTGTGATTAATAACTTCTGAATGGTGAAGTTCATAGTTTTCTTTCTTCTTTATACTTAAATGATCTCCATTATTATTTATATAATTAAAAAATCATATTAAAAAAAAGATAATCTTATTTTTTTACAATACTAGATATATATATTTCTAGCAAAAGAGTAACCATAAAGATATTAGTGTGTAAATCTTTAATGATTTTTACTAAATATTTTTACCTCAATGTACAGTTTCAACTTTACATATATCTATTTGAATGTCATAACATTCTACTGTTTTTGTCTCTGATCTGTTATTCAGTAACTGCTTAATATTCAGAATGTATAGTTTTGCACAGCACTGATCTTTATACATTGATAGTTAGAATACTTGAATAGTACTTAGTCTTGATACTTTGCCTTAATCATGGGTATCTTCTTTTTTTTTAATACATCTTTATTGGAGTATAATTGCTTTACAATGTTGTGTTAGTTTCTGCTGTACAACAAAGTAAACAGCTATATGCATACATATATCCCCTCCCTCTTGAGCCTCCCTCCCACCCTCCCTATCCCACCCCTCTAGGTCATTACAAAGCACCGGGCTGCTCTCCCTGTGCTATGCAGCAGCTTCCCACTAGCTATCTGTTTTACATTTGGTAGTGTATATATGTCAGTGCTACTCTCTCACTATGTCCCAGCCTCCCCTTCCCCACCTGTGCCCTCAAGTCCGTTCTCAACGTCTGCATCTTTGTTCCTGCCCTACCACTAGGTTCATCAGTACCATTTTTCTAGATTCCATATATATGCATTAGCATACGGTATTTGTTTTTCTCTTTCTGACTTACTTCACTCGGTATGACAGACTCTAGGTCCATAATCATGGGTATTTTCTATGCTAAGTCATTCTTGAAGAAAAAATATCTTGCATCTCATTTTTTCCAATACACAACAAATTATTGCTTAAGAATTTCAAGATGATTAAAGATTGCTCAATGTTTCCCAGATCATCAGAACATCATCTGAATATCATTGCAGCCATCTGTTCCCAATCACAAGAGATGTAAGAGAACAGTTAGTAAAGATACATTAAACACCCCAGGCTGTAACAAGAAAATATGTCTGTGTAGTTTGAAGAAGACTTATTTCATTGACCTAAAAGCCATTCTATTTTTATCAAAAATATATCCTACATACTCCTTGTATCAATTTATTTTGGGTAAGTTGAGCTGTGATAAGATACAACCTCCAAATCTGAGTGATTTGTAGTAAAAAGTTTATTTCTTCTTCTTATAACATATCCAAAATAAGTCACTTCAGTCAGGTCTTTACTTCAGGATCTGAGTTGGTGAAGCAGTGCCCTTTCTGGACATTACTGGTCTTATGGTAAAGAGAAGAGAATGAGTGGGTGAACCAAGAGCTGGCTTTTGTAGTTTCTGCTTAAAATTGGCATTTAGTATTTCTACCCACTTTCATTTACCAGATCTAGACAAACAGCCATTCTGAGTTCAACGGTCATAGCAATAGGGAGGGGGTCTAGTCTTCCCCCAGAAGATTGTATCACAAGTCACAACATCAGGCATGATTTTAATGAAGTAGGGAACTATCTTCTAGAAAGAAGCAACCAATATTTTGCATGATATTATAATCTACCAACCCTCTGAAAATCTAAATCTCTTGTAATATTTTTCATTCAAGATTGAAACGATATTTATTTAAAACCTGCTATGTTCTTGGAAATGTGTACAGTGCTGAAGGTTAAGATTTGAGTAATACTGATACATCTCTGCTCTTATAGAGCTCACAGATAGTCAACAGAGAAGCATATGTGAATATAGCATACTGTCAGGTTATACTCCGAGTCATGGCATAAAACACTGGTTGACAAGTACTTTCTTAAAGGGCCAATAGTAAATATTTTAGGTTTTGTGGACCCTTTGCTCTCTGCCACAAATATTCTATTCTGATTTTGTGGTGTAAAAGCAGTCATACATAAACAAATAGCATAGCTCTGTTTTAATTAAACTATATTTACTAAAACGGGCAGCTGAACTGGGAGATACAATTTGTCAATTATTGGAATAGAGAATAAGTGGAGGTGAGGGGCTTCTTCAAAGGACTGTCGAGGAAGACCTTTCAGAGGATGTGAGTGTGAATGCTAAGTGGCCAGGCATGTGAATATCCAGGAGTGAAGTATGTGAGCAAGGGGTGCATCATATGCAAAGGCCTTGGGTTGGGAAAAAAAAAAATTCAGTGTTTTGAAGAACAGAGAAAAGGCCAATGTTGCTAGAATATAGTGTGCTGTAGTTTGTGGTTATGAGCTAAGAGAGGTGCAGATTATGTCAAGTGTCGTAAGCCATGTAAGGGATTCAGATTTTATTCTAGTTGGAACTGGGAGTCACTAGAGTCTGAAACACGGGGATAGCATCATTGGATTGGCTCTGAAAAATGATCTTTCATGCTGCCATTTAGAAAAGGATTGAGGGGAGGGCAAGAGCAGAAGCAGGAAGGTTATTGTAGTTATCAGGAGAAAAGTAATGGTTTGGACTAGCCATAGAGATGGAAAGAATTGGGCAGATTCAACACATTTGAAGGTGAAGTGGTTGATCTGACTGAGTATGGTAAAGAAAGATGTGTAGGACTCTCGAGTTTTGGGTTTTAGCACATGGGTGGGGGATGGCATCTTTCAACTTTTCCTACTCATACAAAATAAATTTGAAAGTTTAAGTAATTATCTGGAGATTTTAAGCAAGAAGAGCACTTCTAGTCAAAATACAGTCATGATATATCTTATGATTGCTTCAATTTTCTTTTTGTAAGTAAAGATTAAATCCATTGTAGCTCAGTGAACTTCTCCAATCAGCAAAGTTTAGCTTTCTGATTTCAGAAGCCAACAGGTGCCCAAGACAGATAAAACTGTATTTTTTAACGTATACTCCAATCAGTATGTACGTATAAGTACCCTCAAATCCAAGAAGCTAGTGTTTTTTTGCCATTTTTTCCTGAAGAGTAGACATGTACGCATTTATTCAATACATTATTTATTGAAGATATTGTATATGCAGGGAATACAGGGGTGTGGCAAAAAATCAAAGCCCATACATGAATTTATATTGGGAGTGTTAGATAATGTTTAATTAAATGAATAAAGCAATAGGTAATTGTAATTAGCATTTACTGAGAAAGTAATATGTCTTCAGTAACAATTTTTATTTCTGAATTTTATTGCTTCACATATGCCCCTCATTCAAATCTATTATAGATTTTCTAAATGTATTTGTTTTTTCTACCCCACCATTTATTATCTTTATGTTGGATATTAGATTATAATGAAAATGAGGAGGGGTGTAAAATTAGTAAAACGTTTTAACATGATCACACTTCCTTAAATGCATGAATCTTTTGCCCTAACTGACAAGACTGTGTTGGTTGAAAAACTTCATGTTTCAGATAATAAGAACACACAACACACAAAGTATATATGTTTCAATCAATTCAGTTTCATTATACTGCCATAGTCAGTTAATTTGTTCTCCCACTTTTAATAACATTTCTGTGTGGAGAATAGATGATGGAACAATTTTTCCACTAAAATAGCCACTTTATCAGTTTAATAATGTCTCCCTTTCCAAAGTAGTCTGTTGTCACAATTATTGAAAGATGATGTGACAGGCACACAGATACTTTGATTATTTTCATTACAATTATCATATGATAGTATTTAAACAATGAAAGAAAGGCATGAAAGTTGAGAGTCTCAGGGCTAAATTTATGATTGTGAATAGAAAGCCTTTCAGAGGGGAGAACTTTTTTTTTCTATTTTAGTTATAAGAAATCAAACAGAATTTTAGGGAGGTTGAAATTTGAACTGGGACAAATAGGATTGAGCAGAATGAAAGTGGAAACCTCAGGCCGTCTCTTGTATTGACATGCTATCAGCTGGTTAGTATGAAATTCAGGTGAATAATGTCTGAAACCTCTTTTCTTTTATTTCTTTGTTTATTTCTTATTGCCTCTTTCTTAGTCTTTCTACCCATATACACTTACTACATCATTTATTTCTCATTTACTTTTTCTTTGGTGTATATTGCATCTAAAAATAAATTACAGCTTCTCTTTTTCTCTAAAACAAGACCACACAAATAAAATCAGTGTTCTGCAGGAACTAACCCACCACCCACCACTTCAACCTATTAACATGAGAAAATTCCCTGACAACTTATACTACCTACCAATTAATCCTAGAAGAAGTAAATAGAAATCAATCTGACAGAAAAATGTTGATGTGCTGAAATAAATAATTGACATGTACATATATTAGACTGATCTAAAAGAAGTTACACCAGAGAAAATTGAGCTGACCAAAGTACCCAAAAAGTCATTTGAGCATTTTGGAAATTAGTTACAATCTTTTAAATTATTTTTTTAATATTATATTTAAAATTAATTTTTCCGCTGAAGAAAAAATGCAGTTTCCCTGATGCAACGTAATTTTTTTTCCCTTTTAGTAATTTTGTTTTATTCTATTCATGAGGACTCTTGTTTAACCATGAATAATTTTAGAGAACTACATCTTCCTCCCTGAAACACATAGTCACACTACAATTACTTCTCTTTGGTACTAAATCAAATTAGCATTTGATTAGTGCATTTTTTCTGACCCCAGTTAAAATATATTTATGAAGGCAACACATACCCTCATTTTCATTCCCTAGCATCCTCTGTATTTTTTTCCCTCCCTCGATCTCTCATGTGCCTTCCTTATACTCTATACAGTGTTCAGGTTCCAATCATTCTTATATTTAGATATTCACTAGTTAAGTAAATGATTCTTCTGAATCTAAAAATTTTCTTCAAAATCTGACTGACGTAAGTATCAGAACATGAGTTGTCTAATACATAAAGAAATAGATTGCAGTAGTAACAGATGATCTCATATGTAATTTTTATTTTAAAATTAATTTTTATTGGAGTATAGTTGCTTTACAATGCTGTGTTAGTTTCTGCTGTACAGCAAAGTGAATCAATTATACATATACATTTATCCCCTCTTTTTTAGATTTCCTTCCCATTTAGGTCACCACAGAGCATTGAATAGAGTTCCTTGTGCTATACAGTAGGTTCTCATTTGTTATCTATTTTATACACAGTAGTGTATATATGTCAATCCCCATCTCCCAATTCATCCCATGCCCTCCTTCCCCCATTGTTATCCATAAATTTGTTCTCTACATCTGTGTCTCTATTTCTGCTTTGCAAATAATGAAAATAAAAACAAAAATAAACAAATGGACCTAAGTAAACTTAAACCCTTTGCACAGCAAAGGAAGCCATAAACAAAGCAAAAAGACAACCCTCAGAATGTGGGAAACTATTTGCAAATGAAACAACTGACAAGGGATTAATCTCCAAAATACACAAACAGCTCATTCAGCTCAATATCAAAAAAACCAAACAATCCAATAAAAAATGGGTGGAAAACCTAAATAGACATTTCTCCAAAGACATACAGATGGCCAACAAACACATGAAAAGATGCTCAACATCACTAATTATTAGAGAAATGCAAATCAAAACTACAATGAGGTATCACCTCACACCAGTCAGAATGGCCATCATCAAAAAAAATCTACAAATAATAAATGCTGGAGAGGATGTGGAGAAAAGGGAACCCTCCTACACTGTTGGTGGGAATGTAAATTGGTACAGCCACTATGGAGAACAGTATGGAGTTTCCTCGAAAAACTGAAAATAGAAGTACCATATGACCCAGAAATCCCACTACTGGGCATATACCCAGAGAAAACCATAATTCAAAAAGATACATGCACCCCAGTGTTCATTGCAACACTATTTACAATAGCCAGGACATGGATGCAACCTAAATGCCCGTCAACAGAGGAAGATGTGGTACATATATACAATGTAATATTACTCAACCATTAAAAGGAACAAAATAGTACCATTTGCAGAGATGTGGGTAGACCTGAAGACTGTTGTACAGAGTGAAATAAGTCAAAAAGAGAAAAATATCATGTAATATCATTTATATGTGGAATCTAGAAAAATGGTACAGATGACTCGTGAAATTTTAAAATAACTCTACTTGTATATTCATTAATAAACAGAAAAAAATTAAAACATGAATTTCAGTATTTTTTTTCTTTTGGAATGTAAAATTTTTACCTTCTCCCATTAGATTATACTAAATAGTCTAATTCCTCTCCATAAGGAAACAAATCTTTTTTTAAAAAAACTTTGGAATTAATTAAAGCAGTAATATGTCAACATTTGGTTAAGTAGTTCCAATAAAGTACAGAATAAAATGTTACTGAGTCCGTATTATGAGCCTTGCATATATAACTTCAGTTACTACTCAGAAAAAACTTTGCTAGGCAGTTAATATCTGCAGTTTGCTAATGAAGAAACTGAGGTTCAGAGTTTAATGAACTTGTTCAAAATTGTATTGTAGGTAGTGGATGGAAGTGGAAATTCATCCTAGTTCTATTTGTCTATGGTGGATTTGTCCTTTGTTTTATAAAATTCTGCCCTGTAAGAGGCTTGATTATTATTAAACCTTATTATTTAATCTCTTCCAAGTTGGGGTTTTGGAATTTTTGTTTTCCTTTCCCTGGAACACTCTTTTCCAAACTTTTGAGTACCTCCTCAGTATTTTGGTCATAGCTCAATTGAAATTACCTTAGAGGACTTCCGTCCCTACCTCATCTAATTTATGAAGAGTGCCCTCTACACAATGCCTTTTTTGTTTTTTGGGTTTTTTTGTTTTCCACAGCTTTATTGAGATAAAATTGACATGTAATGTTGTATAAGTTTAATGTGTACAACACAATGATTTGATATGTGTATACACTGCAAAAATTTACTTCAGTAGTTTAATTAACATTCATCATTTCACACAGTTACAATTTTTTTCTTGTGATGAGTACTTTTAAGATCTACTCTCCTAGCAACTTTCAAATGTATAATACAGTATTGTTTACTACACCATGCTGTACATTAGATTCCTTGTTTCTGGCAACCAGTCTGTTCTTTGTATCTATGAGTTAGTTTTTTTTAGATTATACATATAAGTGAAATTATACAATATTTCTCTTTTTCTGTCTAACTCATTTAACTTAGCATAATGCCCTCAAGGAACATCCAGGTCATTACAGATGGCAGGATTTCCTTCTTTTATGACTGAATAATATTCCGTTGTTATATATACTGCATTTTCTTTATCCATTCATTTGTCTATGGACATTTAGGTTATTCCTATGTGTTGGCTATTGTAAATAAAGCTGAATTTGAATGTAAAGGACAAATATCTCTTTGAGACAGTGATTTCATTTCCTTTGTGTATATACCCAATGGAATTGATGGATCATATGGTAGATAGAAAATAGATCATTTGATCTATTTTCGAATATTTGAGGAACCTCCATACTGTTTTCCACATTGGCTGTACCAATTTACATTCCCACCAACAGTGCACTAGAGTTCCCTTTTCTCAACATTCTCACCAACACTTAACCTCTTGTCTTTTTTATAATATCATCCTAATGGTGTGAGGTAATATCTCATTGTGGTTTTGATTTGCATTTGTCTGACGATTAGTGATATTTAGCACCTTTTCATGTACTCGTTGGCCATTTGACTATCTTCTTTGGAAAAATGTCTATTCAGGTCTTTTGCCAATTTTTAAATTAGATTATTTTGGTTGTTATTGAGTTATATGAACTCCTTATATATTTTGGATATTAACCTCTTATCAGATATGCAGTTAGCAAATATTTTCTCCCATTCTACAGGTTGTTTTTTCATTTTGTTGGTTGTTCATTTTGTTGTGTAAAAGCTTTTTAGTTTAATGGAGTCCCATTTGTTTATTTTCGCATTTGTTGCTTGTGCTTTAGATGACACCTCCAAAAAGCCATTGCCAAGACAAGTAAAGGAGCTTTTCCAGCTATGTTTTCTTTTAGGAGTTTAATTGTTTCAGGTCTTACATATAAGTCTTTAATCCATTTTGATTTAATTTTTGTGAATGGTGTAAGATAGGGGTCTGTTCTTATTCTTCTACATATGACTGTTCAGTTTTCCCAATACAATTTATTGAAGAAACTGTCCTTTCCCCATTGTATATTCTTGGCTCCTTTATCATAAATTAATTGACCACATGCATGGGTTTATTTCTGGGCTCTCTCTTCCATTCCATTGATCTACGTGTCTGCTTTTATGCCAGTACTATGCTATTTTGATTACTAAAGCTTTGTAATATAGTTTGGAATTAGAAAGTTTGATGCCTTGTTATATCTTTTTGATGGATTGACTTCTTTATCGTTATTTAATGACCATGTCTCTTGATCATTTTTCTCTTTAAGTTTGTTTTGTCTGATATAAGTATAGCTACCTCTGATTTCTTTTGGTTACCAAAAGAGCTCTATTAGTTTCCTTTGTTGGGCATCATGTTCACTTGGTTCTTCATGAACCTTGATTCCTTCTATTGGTATCTCCATGTTTGAGTAAGTCATCTCCTCTTCCAGACTTTATAGGTTCACTTCAGCAGAGACAATAGTCCTTCACCAGTCAGCTCAGCCTAGAGTTCTGGATAAGTCAGCTGGTAGCATCCTTGGGCAGGTGAGGCTTGCTATCAGTGTCTCTATTTGGATGGGGCCGCTGCTCATGTTCCGAGGTCAAGAGCAGTGCTACTGGCTGGGAACAGTTGTATAGGAATGCTGGTTTGATTCCTTACCCAAGTGTTGCTGTGTGGTGAGCTCTGTGGTTGCCTGGATGCTTTGATCAGGCTTTCTAGCCAGCTGGGACTGTATGTTATATTCAGCAGTTGGACAGGGCTGCAAATTTGTTTCCCTGCCTGGGCAGGGCAATAGAAATGGCTCCATGGCCATTATGGCTTAATGGCTAGGACCCAAATGTGGCAGAACTGCCCAGTGAGTTCCCTGGCCAGAGAGCAGAGGATGCAAGTAAAGTATGCAAGTGTCCTACAGCAGCTGCTGTGAAGTTTCAATTCAACTTGAGAACTATTAACTGAGGCATGACAACTCTAACTAAATATTTGGAGTATTCCATGATTTTGAATCCTTTTAAATCCGAAAGTTTTAATTATTTATCTGAGACTTTAGAACACAGGGTCTAATCTAGATGCAAGAATAATTTCCACTGATTTCTTCTCTACTTTTGCAGTTAGCAAAACAAACAGGGATAGAATAGCATAGGCCACAAATGTATATTACAATATTCATTGCCTCTTTTTTTAAACAAAATATATTTTTAGAGATAATTTTGCATATTTTGTTTTCCCAACTGGTTTTCTTTTATCTAACTAAAATTATATCTATAAAATTAAGTTATGATGAAATAATTTCTTAAAGAGTTTAATTCAGCCATGAAGTTAGACTGGAGACACAATTTACCTGATACCCAGATAATTTACCATATTCCATGTCTCTTTCTGTCATCATAGTTTTACATGCATAAACCTAAGTTTACTTACTTTCATTTTGGTTATGTCTATATCATATCATTAGGTTGGCCACAGCATGATTAATTTAGAAATTTTAGCCCTATGAATGAGCCATATATTAAAGGGTATACTATTATTATTTGAATATTTTATCTATCTATCTATCTATCTATTTATCTGTTTGAAGTTAGCATATTTATGCTCTCAATTGAACATCTTATTATTTTTCTCTTTTCTTTCCCTTGGGAAAACTTCTGTAATACATAGTGTTTCCTGAGTGATTTATAAGGACTTATCATTAATTTAGATTTTTTTTACTGATGCCTGAACTCCTATATTCTTTTCAATGGAGATTTTAATATCAGCCAAGTATCACTTGATAGTAAGAAATTGCTTTCTCTTTTCTGCTGGAATCATCTAACACATATGACTGCTTAATTCATATTTTAATATGTAATAGATTTTATCTATTTTATGCTAGGGTCACTAGGTCATTAGGAAAAAATTAATTTATTTAAATCATAAATTTAATGTATTTCCTTAGTAGTTGGTGCAAGAGGTCTAAATAGAGTTAAACTTTCTTTCCTTGGTCTTAACCAACTTTTCTTCCAGTGATTGTTTAAATAATTAAATGTTCTATGCTTATGATTCAAATTTTATTACTACAGGGACACATGCACTGTAAACTTTTGTAAATAGAATAATCCACCTACATTATGCAAAATCTAAATACATATGATTAATTAAAATAAAGCTGATCTATTTGACAAGGAGGGAGGACACTTGGAGCCTTATATCAGCCATACCCTTTGGCAGCTTTCTGGTGTCCATTTGTTGGCCTTGAAATACCTCAGAAGAATCCCTAGAGTCCTTTAAGTACAGTTTGAAAGCCACTAATAGTAGAGAGAAGGACGTCAACTGGAAATAAAGAGATTCAAGTTCTTGACTAAACTTGACCACTGATTTGCTATGTGGCTCTTAGCATCTTTCAACTTCTGTTACCCTCAGGAATTGAACCTGGTTATCGTCCAATTTTTGTGGTACATATACTTCATACATTTTCAATTAAAAAATATTTATGCCTATACACCACTTAAAAGTCAACTGAGAGTTAGAACCAACTGATCACTGTATTTTTTTTTTTTTTTTTTTTTTTTTGCGGTACGTGGGCCTCTCACTGTTGTGTCCTCTCCCGTTGCGGAGCACAGCCTCTGCACGCGCAGGCTCAGTGGCCATGGCTCACGGGCCCAGCCGCTCCGCGGCATGTGGGATCTTCCCGGACCGGGGCACGAACCCATGTCCCCTGCATCAGCAGGCGGACTCTCAACCACTGCGACACCAGGGAAGCCCTGATCACTGTATTTAATTTGGAATTTGTATTTTAAAAACCTAGAAAGATATAATCATTTTATCCTAATATCGGTCAGCAGAAACCTTACCACATTCACATTATAATAATTGCTGTTGTTATTGTTATAACTAAATGCAAACATAAAGATGCATTTTATTTAATCCTTTCCACAAGCCTGGAGGAAGGCACATACTTATTTTTATTATATAAATGATGAAATTAAAACTCAGAGAAGTTAAGTGATTTGTTCAAAATTAGTTACAGATATGCATAGGATTTGAATTCAGGCCTGCTCGTCTGTATATTTGTTACTCTTAGCCAATTAATTTGATCTCAAGCATGGTCAAAAATAGTAACTTTTCCTAATAAAAAAAAAAAGAAAAAATTTGCCTTAAATTTTACATGATAAGCTTTAGGAATCCACTAGGAATTGTACCTATAAAATATGAAATGTGAATGTAAGTAAACAGTTCAGTTATTTCTATAAAGAAGTTGGAAAATGTTAAAGCAGGCAGTTGACACAGGAGATTTGAATTCTGACCCTAATTTCACCACTGATTATTTGTACCATTCAGAGAAGTCACTTAACTTCACTGGGTCTAAATCCCACATTTATAGAAGAAATATGATTTTCTGGGATATTTCCAATGACCTTTCTAGCTCTCAAATTATAAGATCTCTAGAAATATTTATTGGTTAACTTATATTAAGACTGAGAAAAAAACTGATGTAATGTCTTTGCTTATTATCTAATTTAACATTTATTTTAAAATAATTTTTACAAAATTTTTCTTAAAAAAGAATATGACTTTGCAGTTACGGAAATATATAAAAATGAATCTATATGAGATTTTGCTAGTTACAAAAATAATTGAAACATTTGATTTAACATCTTAAAAATATTATTCACCACAGTTTTCACCTTGTAGCTTGACAAGTAGATTTCTATTTTAGCATGTATTGCATAGGTTGAATGAGTTTTAATGTAATTATTTTATGACATTATATATGCTTATATTTGAAGAATTCCAGAAGTGGCATTCTGAAAACCAAGAAATTGAAACGCCTTATAATTCAGTAGAGGTATCTTTTGAAAATTTTGACCCATCCATCTATCCAATTTTATTCAAATAGAGCTACATAAACTTTGGCTACAATGATGTATAGTTGAGCCTTGTCCCAAGCATATTTGGAATTTTAGTACAACCAATGAGCTCCTCAAGTCTAAGACTGAGACTAAGTTGAAATATGAAATCTTAGTATCCTAATTTTGGGTCTTGTCCCTTTTAATGTTTTTTAACATTTTTTGCAAAATGTTTTAGAATAAATTTAAGAAAATTATACATTAGTGAAATATAGTTGCTAATCAGCCAGATGTGGATTATAATTGTATCATTTTCTAGATTAGCTGTGGGGTTGGATCATTTTATTTAGGGTAAAAAAAATGTCAATTGCCTCAAGCATATAGAAGTAGAGGAAAGGTTTCTCAAATCAAAGTCTAAATATTTTTTCAGTTCTGTCTTCTAAAACCTCCAGTAATTCTTTAGATCATATAGTAACTCCCTTTCTTTTTGTTTTCCAAAGGCTTTGTGTAGTCAGCTTTTAAAGAACTGCACCTGCAGTTTAACCCCAGTTCCTACAGAAAAAGACGCTTTCCTCTGCCTACCAAATAGTATCTGCATAGTTCCTCCAAAGATGAAGACAATCTCCTCTTCCACTGACTCTAAATATAGGAAAAGATTATATACAGTGTTTGGGAGATATTACCAAACACCTTCTTTCCAGTCTGCCAAGAGTATTTTGGGATGATATGACACTATACTCAGAGAGAAAACATAAATGTTTTAAGTTGTAGGTTTTGAACTATACTTACTAGTTGACACTGGATCAGATGACATAACCTGGATCTCTGAATGCAAAAAAGAAGAATTCAGACATACTTTAAACACATAATAAATCCTAGGTATCTGAAACCAAAAGGTGAAATTGGTTCTTTTGTCTTGGTTAAACTGCTGAATAGACATTGTGCAAATACAAAGGAATTGATAGAGTGGAATAGTACTGTAGACTGAAAACTTGTCTCAGATGGCATAACGACAGCTGGAGAAGTTTAGATAAGGAAAAATGAAATGTCAGAATTCTTGTCTTAAAGTTTTGTAGTCTGCTGGCATATGCTTTTGTTGAAGCTGTGGGAATCCGTGACTTAATCCAATTGTTGAAAAGTGCTGATTAAAAAAAATACGTAGTTCACTTCCAACTATGATGTAGAAAATGTTCCTATTTAAAACTGTAAGACAACAAAGAACAGTTAAGTGATATATATTCAGTTTTTCTAGTTTAGAAAATTAGAGAAAGGAACTATGTATATACATAGTACTCAAAGCACAAGGCAATTTGTGAAAATGTGTGCAGGGCTATTTTAATACTAAAAGAGAGTAACACTTAAAAAAATTTAAAACCCAAACAATTCTACCTATTCTTTGTGAAAGTATCATTGCAATGCCACTTTTCTTGAGGCTTTTCAAAGACAGATATGGATGAGTGCTGCTACACTGCCACCTGGTGATTAGGCAGGTGGGAGGGATTTGAATAAAAATGCCCAACAAAGAAAATGTCAGAGTTTGTTAATGAGTATTCAATACGCTGAGTTTGTCTGATCTAAACAAATTTTCTAATAACATGAAGATGCTTTGTATCACATTATTTTTTTTAAGAGCATGTTTCTGGTAACTTTTAAGTTGATTTATATCAAAATGTGTGTGTTCTTTATTTCATATCTACTTGCAGCTAAATCCTTTATTATTATTATTATTATTTTGTTTGAGTAAAGTAAATGAGGAAACTCTTTGCAGAGGTTCAGAGGTTCATGACCTATTCCTGGAAATGGGAGAAGAAAGGAATGACATGACCTAAATTTCTGTTTCAAGTGGTGCATTTTATGTTAGCAATCTTGACTTACACTGTCAGACTACTTATTCAATTTAGAATTACTCATTGATTTTTGTAGTACTGCCTTTTCCTTTTAAAAATGATTTGGCCTACAAAAGAATGGTTTCAGCAATTTGAAGTTGGGTGTCAAAGGCAACAATAGTAAATAAATGACGGGACCAAAAGATGTGAGCTTCCATGCCATGAGGTTGTATTTTTTTTAACGTTATCTTTTTTAAACCTTTGAGAGTTGTAAAAAATTTTAAAAAGCAAATATAGGTGTTGAGACAATAGATAACTCATTTTTGGACAAATTTATTTATCTAGTCATGGGTATAGAGATTAAATTTAATATTTGCATTCATTTCTCTGTTTCTATGCTCATTCCTACTAAACTATAAGAGAATATAGTTAAAAATTAGGGATGGAACAAACCATGGTAGAACCAAAGTGGCAGAGCCATGTTACAATGAGTCAGCTCTTCCTCAGTAGAGCTAAAGTAACTTCAGAAAGTCAAGAACTGCAAAATGTGGACCCTTCTTGTCAGTGTTTTTATAGACATAGTATATTCTTAGTGACTGTCATATAAACTATGAGAAAGGGGTTAACCACTAATATGGATTTCCAGATGATTTAGATCGTCTTTTCGGACCACTATAGAAATTGTCATATCATCCAAGCTTTTTGTTAAGAGATAAATTAGTAATTTACTTATAACCACCTTCAAGTGTGTTATTTTTATTCCCCATGATTTCACATTAGTATATTCACTTATTAACTTGACTAGGGTACAAGTCAAAATTGGAAAGCCAATTTATTTGAGCAGAGGTTTGTTCATTGTACTTCAGTATTGGATAAAATATTTAGAAATAGATCTTTTTCTTACAATGGACAGTCACACTCAAAATACTGTGGACAGTTCTATTCATTGCTCTTCTGAAGGACAATGAGAGATGGACTATTTATTTTCTCCTCAAACTCGGGCACACCTGCTTCCAGTGTTTCTCCCCCAGGTCCAAATTCACAATACTCAGCCAAGAGCGAATTTCAGCTGAATAATTTTAGAAGCACTGAATAAGTGACAAGGAGGTTAGAAAGGAAGTATAGAGTTGAATCCTGCTATGTTCATCTATGCATTATAAACAGCCAGTGAACTGCTCAGTGGATAGTGGGCACAAATAAGTCTTGGTTTGACTGACAATTCTAAAAGGACAATTGAAAAAAAGCAGAGTTTTTCAGTTTGAAAATATGAAGGCTAAAATAATGTGATTTATTTCAATAAAATCACAAAGAGCTGGACATGTTCATCAAATTTCAGAATCTCCCTTAAGCATGGTGTTTGTGGGCAGAGTGCTTTACAGCACACAAAGCACTTTAATATTCTTTATCTTATATTCTTTCTCCAACAATACTGAAAGACGTGGTGTAGTATTCTCTTTGCAGATTTGAGGAAGCAGGATCTTGGGAGATCTCATAACTCAAATTAAAATCGATAGTTTTCAAACATATTGTAACTGTCTGAGTGGGGATTTCTTTTCAGACAGATAAAAGAAGTCATACTTTACACACCATAATTTGAATTTATTACTCTGAGAAACTATTTAGGTACAAAAAGGAATTAATTCAACAAGATTTTGCAGGTAATAGAACTCTATTATATTTAGAGTTATTGGAGTTGTTTAGTTAAAATTTCTATTTTGAGATTTAAAACATGGAAGGCAGATTCCCACATTGAAATATATGTCTCTTGATAACACTGGTAGTACACATAGGGCTTACTCTCTAAGTCAAGAAAAATGTGTAATGCATTATTTTCAAACAAGGGAATATGAGCCATAACCATTATATAGATACTTTTTAGAACATCATTACTCAACAAACATTGAAAATACTTTGAGAAAGTTAAAGTATAATATTGACTCTTCTATAATGAAAACACTGTTCATAGTTAAATGAAGAATATCAAATCAACATTTGATAAATTTTATAATTGGTCTTTTAGATATTGAGCACAAGGGGATTTATTTCTTCCATATTATTGTAGAATCCAAATCAAAGAAAACTATTCAAAAACACTGTTATGGGGCTTCTCTGGTGGCGCAGTGGTTGCGCGTCCGCCTGCCGATGCAGGGGAACCGGGTTCGCGCCCCGCTCTGGGAGGATCCCACATGCCGCGGAGCGGCTGGGCCCGTGAGCCATGGCCGCTGAGCCTGCGCGTCCGGAGCCTGTGCTCCGCAACGGGAGAGGCCACAACAGAGGGAGGTCCGCATACCACCAAAAAAAACAAAAAAAACAAAAAAAAAACAAACACTGTCATGTTTGTCAAACTTTGCCTTAATATAAGAAAATCAGTTTAATTTTTCTCTGAATATGTACTTTGAATTATTTTAGACTGTGTATAAAACACTTTGAATAGGAAATAAACTAAGGTAAATTACCATAGGAAACAATCGACATTGCCTTTCCATTGCTTCTTCAGCTACTTTTAATTGGTGAGCTTTGTCGGTTGCTGTCACCATCCCCCAAACAAAAGGAATGGAAACATTTATGAGTGACTCTTTAAGAAGTAATTGTCCCAAGCCTCCTGATTCCTTGTTACTAGGTAAATGATCTCTTGCCTTAATTTTGCACATATGTAGCATATATGACAAAAAAGGAAAACAACTGAATCAGAATAAATTAAACTGTGCTTTGTAAACTCCTTTATACAAATTTATTCTCTATTTACAGAAGAAAGAAACCAGAAGATGGGCACATAATCAAAATGACCTGATGGTAACTTGCCTAAGCTTTTGTGCTATATATAACTTTTCTTTTATATACAGAGATAATGTGAAAAAGGAAAATTACTTCCTCCCTAAAGGAAAATACTTGCATTAAAATTACAGAAGCACTTTAAAGCTTTTAAAATACATTGTTAATGATTAAACCTTGAGATAGAGTAGAGATAGAATAACAAACTAGAATGATAGAACAATAAATAACAAATTAGAATGAGTTTTTTTCCCTATATTTGTTTCTCTAGCTCTGTCGCTTATACAAATATAAGCTAGGATATTAATAATGTTTTATTTCTTTTTTTCTTTGTCAGTTTAGCCAAAGGTCTGCAAATTGTGTTGACTTTTTCAAAGAAACTATTTTCGGTTTCATTGATTCTCCCTATTTTCTGTTCTCTATTTCATTTATCAGTATCAGGTATTACTTTATACCCACTACAACAACAACAAAAAGGAAATGTGTTGGCAAGGATGTAGAGAAATTAAAACACGTGTACATTACTGATGAGAATGTAAAAAGATTCAGTTGTGGTGAAAAAGCATTTATTGGTTCCTCAAAAAGTTAAGCATAATTACAATATGACCCCACAATCCCATTTTAGATTTAGGTATATATCCAAAGTAATTGAAAATGGATTGTCAAAAGTATATGTACGTGTATGTTTACAGCAGCGCTATTCACAATAGCCAAAAGGTAGAAACAGCTCAAATGTCCAGCAACAGATGAATAAACACATTGTGATTATATAAATATGAATATTATTCATCCATAAAAATGAATTTGTGGTACATGCTAAAGTATGAATGAACCTCAAAAACACTATGCTAAGTGGAAGAACCCAGACAAAAAAGCTCACATATTGTAAAATTCTGTCTATAAACAATATCCAAAATAGACAAGTCCATAGAGACAGACTACAGATTGGTGGTTGTGGGGGATGCTATTGGAAAGAGAGAGAACTGGGGAAAAACTGGTTAATGGGTAAGAGGTTTTATGCTAAAACAATGGAAATGTCTGTTTTTAAAGGAAAAAATATATTTTGCCATCAAACAGAAGTGAGATAACTCTGAGAAGAGTTAGAAGGTCACAGCTCCATTTTTTTTCCTGAATTTTATTTAATTTATTTTTTATACAGCAGGTTCTTATTAGTCATCAATTTTATACACATCAGTGTATACATGTCAATCCCAATCACCCAATTCATCACACCACCACCACCACCCCCCTGCCGCTTTCTCCCCTTTTGTCCATACGTTTGTTCTCTACATCTGTGTCTCAATTTCTGCCCTGCAAACCAGTTCATCTGTACCATTTTTCTAGGTTCCATGTATATGCATTAATATACGATATTTGTTTTCCTCTTTCTGACTTACTTCACTCTGACAGTCTCTAGATCCATCCACGTCTCAACAAATGACCCAGTTTCGTTCCTTTTTATGGCTGAGTAATATTCCATTGTATATATGTACCACCTCTGCTTTATCCATTGGTCTGTCGATGGGCAATTAGGTAGCTTCCATAACCTGGCTATTGTAAATAGTGCTGCAACGAACATTGGGGTGCATGTGTCTTTTTGAATTATGGTTTTCTCTGGGTATATGTCCAGTAGTGGGATTGCTGGATCATATGGAAATTCTATTTTTAGTTTTTTAAGGAACCTCCATACTGTTCTCCATAGTGGCTGTATCA